>NC_092806.1:115780457-116380457 GCF_040954645.1 Diabrotica undecimpunctata | reverse complement strand
CATCATCATCATCACGCAACCTTTTCTCTCCCATTTTTCGCGGTTCTGTGCTTCTTGTTGCCATTTCTTGAATATTCGTCTAATGTCGTCCATCCAGCGTGTTGGTGGTCGTCCTCTGCTGCGTTTGTCTTCTCGTGGGCGCCAGTCAATTAGTTTTCTGGCCCATCTTGTGTCTCTCAGTCTCGATATATGACCTGCCCAATTCCATTTCAGCTTGGCTATACGTTTGACGACATCACTGATACCTGTTCTTTTCCTTAAGTCTTGATTTCTTATTTTGTCTTTTTTTGACACGCCGAGAATTGATCTTTCCATGCGCCTTTGTGCCACTCGCATTTTTAGTGCTGTTGTTTTTGTGAGAGTAAGAGTTTCTGCTCCGTATGTCATAATAGGAAGAACGCATTGGTCAAATGTCTTCCGTTTCATAGCTATCGGGATGTTTCTCTTAAAGATGTCTCTTAGTGAACCATAAGCCACCCAAGCAAGTGTTATTCGTCGTTGAAATTAGCAGGTCTGGTTGTCCTTGCCTATTCTGATTTCATGACCAAGATATAAATATGTACTTTTCTGTCAATTCTACCACTTGATTTTGGATGATTAGGTGTTCGCTGGGAACTAAATTTGTCATAAATTTGGTCTTACTGATGTTCATTTTTAGACCTATTGTTGAAGATACGTTTTCTAATTCTTGTACCATTTGTTGTGGTTCACCCAGATCTTCGGTAATAAGTACTATGTCGTCGGCAAAACGCAGATGATTGAGCATTTCTCTATCTATGAATGCAGTAGTGCAGAAGTTTTTAGAGCGGCAGTCAACAGAGTCCGCATAGCAATAATGATTTCCAACCTTCGATAGAAGATGGAACTTAAAGAAGAAGAAAAACTAAATTTTCTATAGCAATGGTCTACACGTTTTCAGAAATGGCAGATATGCATTTAATTCTGGGTAAGCTTGAGCAGGCTAAAGTAGGGTTTTAGATAATTATTGGTAATTTCGTAATCACAGGTGAATGCCAAGGGAATAGTGCACCAGACAGACGATTATGTCTTTCCATTGATCGTTGTTTAAGAGAGACAGGCACATTGCGGCCGCAACTTGTTGATAATAATGTTTGACCAAAAGTGGATACAAACTAGAATTTGAAAGCAACTGAAGAAATCCCTGAAAGCAGTACAAGAGTAGTAGCTGCTCAACTAGATGTTTCTCACATGATGATTTGGAGAAGATTTAAGGAACAGCAGTTTCATCCTTATCACTTAATAGCTGTTCAATAATTACTGGATGAAAATTATTTTAAAAACAAACAAAATGTCAATTTTATTAATCATGTTTTCTTTACCGACGAAGCTACCTTTAACAGAAATTGCATTACAAACCATCATAACACGCACATCTGGGCCAAAGAAAACCACCACGCCAAAAGTCTCTTATCACCAAAGAAATTTTAAAGTCAATGTTTGGGCAGGAATTGTGTGAACAATTTAAACGGTAAAAATTATTTACACTTTCTACAAAACGTGTTATCAGAGTACTTAGACGAGATCAATCTCGCACTTAGGAAAAATAAGTGGTTTTTACAGGATGGCGTTCCAGCGCATTACAATAATGTAATAAGAGAATATCTTTTCGATCAGTATACTGGACATTGGATTGGAAGGAGCCCTGATGCGCCTATTTCTTGGCCACCCAGAGGTACAGATCTTAAGCCAATTGACTTTTGCTTCTGGGGTTTTATCAAAGGGTACGTATATTCTGTACCAATTATAAACGAACAACAACTAAGGAATAGAATCATGGAAGCAGCAGATCGATTTCGTCAGAAGCCCATGATTTTCCAAAATATTCGAGTTTCGTTTTTAAAACGGTGTCGAAGGTGTATTCAAGAAAATGGAGGTCATTTTAAACATTTGTAAAATCCACCACATATTTGAAAATGGTTAGTAAGATTATAGAGACCTGGTAATAATAGGAAAATTTATCTATATTTTACATTTTGTTAGGTAACTCAGAGATTTTAAAATATATTAAAAAAGAAGTCGCATCTCGATAAAAACTGGCTTATCGAAAAAATACTAAGTAGCAAAAAAGTTTGAAAAACATTGTGTTTAGCTAATGGTACCACAATAATAATTTAATTGAAAAGTATACAAACATTGAGGGGGCAATTTTTATGGGGTTTACAAATTTCACTGCTATTTTTTTTAAACATTCCTGTCATAAGTAAGCCACATGTCCATTTTCAATATAAAATCTCTAACAGGTTTCGATATATTAAAAAAAATCGATTTTTATTTTCTAACTTCAAAGTGCTGTAACTTTTTTTATGTGCACATTTGTACTAAGGTAAGTTAGGTTCAATGGAACTATTTTTGGTTCCGGAATACGCGATTTAATTTATTTACACCCTGTATAATTGGGTTTCATTGAATGTAACAACCGTTGAAGAACAATGGTGTTCGCCAAAAATTTAATATTTGTTCAGAGTTTATGTAAGTTTAATGTTCAGAAACTATGAAGAAAGGGAGACTTTTGACGTCTATTAGTTGTGTAAAGTCGAATTATGCTATGCAAGTGCTATGTAAGACACATTATGTAACTGCGCATGCCCACACGATATTTCCAAGTAATATGTATGCCGGACGAAAAATTAGAACGTGTTCTATTTTTCATGCTATTTTGATGCAAGTTATTCTCAAAACTCATGTTGCCAATATAACAAAATTTATAGTTCAGCATAAAACTTAACCTTATTGTGTAATTGTAAGTGTAATTTATTGGATGTAATAATTTGTGATTTGTATTTAAATATATTTAATGCTGCATTGAAATTTCTAAGTGAAATATCAAAGTTAATGTTTTGATATAAGTATTTCTTCTATTGACAACAGTGAAAGTGGTATCTCAAAATTGCACAAAAATAGCTCTGATATGATCAGATCAGGCTAGGCAAGAGATATGCCATGCAAGGCGGACTTGCATAGCATGAGACTTGCATGGCCTAGATATAAAACTATATTAATTATAAGAGCAGTAATAATGTAATATTTTTCAGATGGTGCCAACCTTCCCCTGAAATTCGCTCCTGAAAGTGGTAATATGTTGGGAGGAACCGTGGTAAATATAACAGGTCCATGCTTCAATTTGAATGATAGGATTCGATGCAAGTTTGACGTTTCAAATGAAGTATTCGGTTATGTTGTTGATAAGAACAGAGCTATATGCGTACAGCCCCAACTGTTTGCCGAAGGATGGGTTAATCTTCAAATTGCTATAAATTCTGAATCATTCAAGTGGAAGGGAAAGTATTATGTAGGTAAGTAAATTTTCAAAATTGTTGTTTATCCAGAGTTTCATTTTTCGTAGTCTTTATCGTACTATCTGGTTGTTGATGATAAGACGATTTTTTCACCCATAAATATAATAGATTCGTTACGAATGTTTAATGTTAAATCTTCAAGATAATTTTGCATTATTACATCACAATGCTATGTTTCCCAGAATATTTTCTTGTAGCATTATACATTTTGACTACTATATTTTCCAGGAATTAACCACAAATATATAAAATGATAAATACGATACGAGACACAAAAATTACCTACAGGGATCAAGGAGATAAGGAAGAACTAAGAAAATACAGAAAAGAGCTTCCAGAAATAAAAAGGAAATAAATTAAATTAAACAAGGGAATCAACCATAGCAAATCAAGTAGGAAAAAATGAGAAAAGAATTAAATGATACAAAAGCTAGACTGTAAAGATTGGAAAGAGAGAAAAAGGAGTAAAATGTTATAATTCATGGAATGCCAATCTATACAGATGACATAAACGTGCTTAAAGAAAACATGAAAATTTTACGAAAAAAGAGGTGGGTGTGAAGATAAAGATAAAGGATTCAATTAAATCAGATAGCAAAACCTGCTTGGTTAAACTGGAGAAGGGACATGAAAAAAAAATGGTCGTGCGAAATAAAAACAAATTGAAGCACATAAAAGAATACAGAATCAACACAAATAATAAAATAACAGAAGAGGAATTACATATACAGAGAAAGACAAATGCTAGAGAAGAAATATGAAGGGACGAAATGTTAAAATAAAGTGTAACAAGAAATTAACAAATATATAGTAGAAATCACGAGATTAAACGAAGCACTTTGAGATGGCAGAGGATAAATCCGAGTAGGAGATCAATATAATCACGAAATATAAATGAAAACAATAAACATGAAAAAAATTGTTGCAATAATGATGTTAGAAAAAGAGCTCTATTACAACAAGAGGCAACATCTAAAAGAATTATATGGGCGAGATTCAAGGCAAAATACTACAACATATTATTAATTAACGTTCACTTTCCCACAAATGAAAGTAATGAGTAAGTGAAAAAATATTTCTATGAGCAACTCAAAGTAACATATGAGAATGCGAATAGTAAATACAAAAAAGATATAAAAATAGAAATTGGAGACAATAACGTCAAGGGAGGGACTGATAATACAGGACATAAATCAGTTATCTGAAAGGAAGTATTAGGCCAAATAATCATGAAAGTCAACTGATTCAGTTTTGTGAATAACGCGAGATTATAATAGGTGAAAGCAAGTTTAAAAAAACAAGAATAGAATTCACAGAAAGACAGAAAATAAACCGAACAGCAGCGCCCCAAAATGAGGAAACATTGGAGGAAATATAGAGAAATATGGACATCATGTCAAAAACGAAACGATTGGGATGAATAAAAAAAACAGAAAATGGATAACCTGAGACATATTACAACTAATAGAAGAAAGAAAGAAAACCAAAGAAGAAATGTTACAAAAGGAAGCAACTGAAAAAGCAAAAGCAAATAATATGCTGAAATCTCAGAAACAGCTGCGCAAGAAAACGACATGAGAACACAATATACCATCATATGAAATTTGACTGAGAAAACACTACTACATACTAAACATATCAAAGATAAATTAGGCAATATAATTAAAGCAGGACATGAAATAATACAAAGATAAAAAGAAAACTTCGAAGAAATATACTCCAAACATAAGGCAACACCACATATAGACGCAGAAACTTAAATACAGGAGTTAAACTTTGGCACAAATGAAATTGAGAAAGAAGAAATACAAAACCCACTAAAACAACTAAAAATGCCAAAGCCGCTGAAAGTGAGAATTTACCGATAGACTTGATAAAGGCCGATCCAAACAAAATGTTATACAAACTCATTAACAAGATATGGGCCGACGAGGAGCTAGCAAAGGAACCTAACGAGGGTTTAATCATTAAGATGCCAAAAAAAGTCGATCTAAGATACGAGAATAGGCGAGCAATAACACTGCTGAACGCCACATTCAAAATAATGTTCAAGATCATATTGCATAGACTGAAGCCAGAGCTAGACAAGAAACTCAAAATAAATCAAACAGGCTTTCGCACTAAGCCCTCCAGTATCGACCAGATTTGTATTAAAAAAAAATGGCAAAGAAATATAAACATAATGTTTACTGACTTCCATAAGGCCTTCGATAGTATAGTATTGTTGTGAATTTATTAAAAGGTTCAATATTTATAACACTTACGGATTTAATTTATTTCTTTATTTATATTAACTTATCTGACAATAATTTATTATATCCGTACGTACAAATTCGCGAGCGCGGGTCTTGAGTATTAACTGTCCCTCCATATAAAAATGTTGTATTTATATACGAAATCCTGATATACTGGAATAGTCGAGAACATCAAGTTGGAGAATTCACCATAATTTGAATCTAGACTTCCACCGAAATTTCTACAATAAAACAGAATAATTAGTCATAAAAGTTAGGCCAGTATATTTATCGTAACATTGCCCCCCTCTTAAAAGATGGTTCCTCCTGGAACCTTGTCGGGACTGGAACCGGAACTGTATGCTGGTATCGGCAACTGGACCCTCTTTTACAACTTCCAGTTGTATAAAAATGACAAGGGACGGTTTTCTCTCCGCACCAGTAACTATGCGGATTGCAACAGACTAACACCTGGACTTCGGTGTCTTTAAAGATCTCCTCCACCATATTTCGGATAACCCTCCAATCTAATTGGCGGCACTCCAACTTTGGCATGGCTAACTTTTGCACGTCGGACTCTAGTACGTGCTCTCTCAATTGAAGTAAGGCTTCCCATACATCTCGGTAGGTAGGTTGGTCACGGGCAGTGTCTTTTGTTACCAGGTAGAAAAGGTAACGTGATGCATCTTGGAGTTTCAAGGTTTTACCGGGAGCTGGCACCTGGCATTGAAGTTCTGCAACTCGACCAAACTTCCTTCGAAAGACGGATGCCAACCCTGGTGCGTCTTTGATACTGGCCGGGATGGTAAGGGCCAGCGAGTAGTCATCGGGGAGCGCGAGTAGATCTTGCTTTTCTTCAGTGGTAACACCATGTCTTGCTTTACCGGTACCTCCATAGGCACCCATGAATTCCTCAAACGTGAGGTCAAACACATCTTGGACTTGGTTTACTTCCACTTCTTCATCTACGTCGTGGTCACCTTCGAAAGATGCCAACCGGTTATGGTGTACTATCATCGGCTTTCCCCTCGGAATCTTGCTTATTCGGTAGATGACATCGTTGATCTTCTCCATGATGAGGTATGGACCTTCCCAAAACTGCTGCAGTTTGGGAGAACAACCTATTCGCTTCTTGGGATTATACAGCCATACTTTGTCGTTCTTCTTAAAGCAACCCTTTTCGGCTTGTGTATCGTACCGTTTCTTCATTCGGTCGCTAGCGATCTGAAGGTGGGAACGGACCAACTCATGTACATCGTCCATTCTTCTTCGTAATTCGATCACATAATCTTCACCTGCTACATCTTCTCCAGGTCGACAGCCAAATTCTAGATCACAAGGTAGTCGCATTTCGCGTCCGAATAGGACTTTGGCTGGTGTCTGGCCTGTTGATTCGTTAACAGCAGATCTGTAGGCCATTGTGAAGAACGGAAGGTATTGGTCCCAGTCTCGCTGATGATCGGACACCATCTTTGTCAAATACTTGCCAACTGTCCTATTCATTCGTTCTACCATACCATCCGATTGCGGATGATACGCGGTAGTTCTTGTTTTCTTCATGCCTAGTCTATCACATATTCCTTGGAATAGATCACTTTCGAAGTTCCTGCCTTGATCACTATGGATCTCCAAAGGCACTCCAAATCGGCTGATATATTCTTGGATCAACTTATCTGCAACGGTGGCGGCCTTCTGGTCTGGAAGTGCGTAAATCTCGACCCACTTAGTGAAGTAATCCATTACTACCAACATGTACTTGCCCCCATTTTCACTTTCTGGAAATGGCCCTGCAATGTCCAAAGCTATTCTTTCAAACGGGCTTCCAACATTATATTGTCTCATAGGAGCTCTCCTTTTCCGGTGAGGCCCGTTACTCGTAGCACAAATAGTACATTTCTTACACCAGTCTTTTACGTCGTCGGAACTGTTCATCCAATAAAACCGTTCCCGAATTCGCTGAAGGGTTTTCCTTACACCAAAATGCCCTCCCGATGGACTGTCGTGTAACTGACGAAGTACTTCGGCTATTCTGCTCTTTGGGATCACCAACTGTCTTCTCTTCTCTGAACCGTCATCATTTTCCAGGACTCGTTTAAGCAAGCCATCTTCGATGATAAATGAGTCCCACTGGGCCCAATACGTCTTAACTACTGAGCATAGGTTTGATATTTCCTGCCAAGGTGGTCGACGGTTTTCCTCTTTCCATTTTCGGATTTTCTGTATAACTGGATCTCTCTCTTGTTCTTCCCTTATCTTAGTAGGCGTCCAGTCGTCGTTGACAATCGTCGTTCTTAGCACTGCTGCTTCCTTGGATTCCGTTTTGTTGCAGTGGGGACACTCTGCTGGGCATGGCCTTCTGGAAAGAGAATCAGCGTTTCTGTGGCTAACTCCGGCTCGGTGCTCAATCTTAAAATCGTATTCTTGGAGTCGTTCGATCCACCTGGCTATCTGACCCTCTGGATTCTTAAACTGCATCAACCACTTAAGGGCGGCATGGTCGGTTCGGATTAGAAACTTTCTGCCATAGAGGTATTGATAGAAGTGCTCTACTGATTTAACTACTGCTAGAAGTTCTCTCCTCGTGACGCAATAATTCCGCTCAGGTTTTGAAAGAACTTTACTAAAATATCCGAGGACTCGTTCCTGTCCTCCTTGAATCTGAGACAGCACTCCTCCAATTCCCACATTACTTGCATCTGTATCTAAGATGAACTCTCCTTCTGGCAGTGGATACCCTAAAATTGGTGCTGTTATTAAATGCTTTTTCAAGGTCTCAAAGGCATTTTGGCAGTCTGTATCCCAGCGGTAATCTCTTGCTTCCTCCGTAAGTCGCGTTAATGGCTTAGCGATATCTGCAAACTTCTTAATAAACCTCCGGTAGTAAGTACATAGTCCAAGAAAACTTCTCACTTGATGTTTGTCAGTTGGTTTTGGCCATTCCTTAATGGAATCGATTTTTCCTTTATCCACGGCCACTCCTTCTTTACTGACTATATGACCCAGATAATTGACTTTACCTTGAAATAGCTGGCACTTCTTGGGGTTTAGCATCAATTGGGCAGCTTTAAGTCGATTAAAAACGTTTTCTAAATTCCTCAAATGATCTTCGAATGTCTCCCCCAAGACGATTATGTCATCTAAATAAACCAGGCATGTTTTCCAAGATAACCCTCTCAACACATTTTCCATAAGCCTCTCAAATGTCGCAGGAGCATTACAAAGTCCAAATGGCATAACGTTGAATTGCCACAATCCAGATCCTGTGGTGAAGGCTGTCTTTTCTTTATCGACTGGGTCCATTTCTACCTGCCAGTATCCAGACTTCAAATCTAAAGTAGAAAACAATTTACTTCCAGCCAATGTGTCCAATGTGTCATCGATCCGAGGCAGAGGGTAACTATCTTTCTTGGTAACGTTGTTCAGCAAACGGTAATCCACACAGAACCTCGTCGTTCCGTCTTTCTTCTTAACCAGGACCACCGGAGAGACCCATGGACTCGTAGAAGGTTCTATCACCCCGTCTTTCTTCATTTCCTGAACAATCGTTTCAGCTTCCTCTCTCTTCGCCTGTGGTAATCGTCGAGCTGTTTGACGAATTGGCTTAGCATTACCAGTATCAATTTTATGCTTAACAACGGTAGTTCTTCCCGTCTTTCCTCCTTTCGGTACGAAAATATCACGATACTGCCGCAGAAATTCCCTTAATTTTCTTTTCTCCATCTGATTTAGAGACTGTCCTGCAACTGCAACCATTTGGTCGAATTTGTCGTTGGAATTATCAGATGTTGTCGCCTGACGGATTATGGATGTCACAGGTACACAAGTTCCTACTTTTGTCTCTTTCTTTATGGTCACTGGGTAGTCGTTGACATTGATAAGTCTCACAGGAATTTCTTTAGCCGAAGTCACCAATTCCTTTCCAATTATGATTCCACGACCAACCTCATCGTCGTGGTTCCAAGGCTCCATCATAACAGGTCTCCCTTCGTCTACAATTCCCTGTAGTCGCGCTACTATGATCGTTTCGCTTCTCGCAGGCACGACTGTATCTTCTGTAATGGCTGCTTGCACAGTGTTGTCATTATGTGGATGGAGAAATACTTCCTCGTTGCCAACTTTGATTACCTTATTCTTAAAATCCAATTGGAATCCATGCATATTCATTACGTCCATTCCTAATATAACATCCTCTTCGATGTCAGCAACTATAACAGTATGGACAAACTTTTCTGCTCCAATCCCCAATTGTACCTGGATTTCTCCATGAATGTTGGCATTTTCACCTGTAGCGGTCCGAAGTCGCAACCTCGTTGGTAACAGTTTCTTTCGGCTGTTTATAACTGTCGGGTGTATAATGGTTCTGGTCGCTCCGGTATCCACCAACAACGTATGCTTTTTACCATTTATGTCTCCATCTACATATACACTATCTTCACGACATTTCAAAGAAGCTATTAGTATAAGAGGGTCTTTGGAAGAGTTCCGGGTCGAAGCTGCCCCCCTAAGGTTGACTCGTTCTGGTTTTCCTGATGGTGAGTTTCTTGATTTTATGGTCTTCTTTTTCTTGCATGTCATGCTTTTCATCAAATTAAAGAGCTGGTCAAGTTTATCTTCATCCCCTTCCTCTTTTACAGTCCTAACTTTACTGTAACCGCCAGAGGCCTGCGTAGCTGACTCGTATTCGAGGGCGGCGGATAAAACATCAACCAGCGTCTTGTGACGAGCTAATCGTAGTGTTCTCTGCATTTCATGATCACGAAGACCATCAATAAACGTTTGAACGGCCAATTTTTCCATCATGTCTTCGGGAGCTGTTGGATAAGCATATCGTACTAATCTGGCAATATCTACCTCATATTCTTGAAGAGCCTCATCTTTCTTCTGTCTACGATTTTTAAGCTGCGACTGATATACATGTTCCAAATGTTCGTGGCCATATCGCATATTTAACCTCTTCTTCAGTTGTTCGAAATCATCGGTCTCCTCTACGGCTATGGTCTGAAGCACATCTAAGGCATCTCCTCGAAGAGCGATAGTCAGGTTTACAGCCTTTTCTTTTTCAGACCATCCATTTGCTCTTGCGGCTGATTCGAACTGTTTCATGTAGTTGTTCCATGATGATTTTCCGTCGAAAGTTGGGACTTTAACATGAATAGAACCTCCACTTCCTTCAAATTTCGGCCGTGTCTCCAACTTAAATTTCGTCTCGTCTTCTTTTATCTCCACTGTAATCGGATTGTTACCTCTCTCTGCTGTCCCTGTTTCTTCCATCTTCCTTTCCATCTCTTTAATCTTTTCTTCGAAGGCTAACATATCGGCAGCAACTTGGTTTTTTAACGAAGATATTCTATCGTCCAGGGCAGACATCTCAGAAGTGACTTTGCTTTCTAAAGAAGCGATGTCGCCGGAAACTTTCGAAATATCGCCAGAGACTTTGTTCTCTAATTTCGAAATCGACGAGATGACAGCATCATGTTTGTCTTCAAATATATAAGTCTCTGGATCTAGTCCTTCTTCTAGCAAAGCGTTCTTTAGTCGTTGGACTAACTCAGCCTTTTTTCCGGTAGAAGCTAATTCTCTGTCTTCTAGATGTCTTCTTAAAGTAGTCACTGTCAGCTCATAAATCGTCGTCATTTTCACAATTTATTTTATATTCACTTGTATTATTATTATAAGTCTAATTTATGTTCGATCTCACTCTGACACCATTTGTTGTGAATTTATTAAAAGGTTCAATATTTATAACACTTACGGATTTAATTTATTTCTTTATTTATATTAACTTATCTGACAATAATTTATTATATCCGTACGTACAAATTCGCGAGCGCGGGTCTTGAGTATTAACTGTCCCTCCATATAAAAATGTTGTATTTATATACGAAATCCTGATATACTGGAATAGTCGAGAACATCAAGTTGGAGAATTCACCATAATTTGAATCTAGACTTCCACCGAAATTTCTACAATAAAACAGAATAATTAGTCATAAAAGTTAGGCCAGTATATTTATCGTAACAGTATTTTTCATATAAGAATGCGTGCACGTCACAATTTATATAAAGTGACGTCACTTATATTTCAAATTTCCAGAACGTCAACGTTAAACTTCAAATTTTCCTAACACAGCTAATAATACGAAACCCATACGGAATTGCTCGATCTTTCATAGGCGTCAACATAGTATAATCATGTAATCATCATTATATTGGGGATTTTAGAATTATATTGATTTAATAACCAAAAACATTTGTTATTATTATTAATATAAATTTTATGAAATAACTCTTTAAGTCTAATATTTCACAAAATAATAATTTTAATTAAATATATTAGACAATGGTACGCAACTGATACGGAATACTTCAAATTTTTTGACAGTCCAGCGTGTGGTAAAATTGTTTTTAAGTGTTGCCGCTTTTTTAGAGTTAGAATTTTGTTTATGTTTTGATTTCTTACACAATTTGATCATAATATATTATATATTAATTAAATTATATTTATAAATACATATTAAATTTAGATTAATAGCGTTAAAAACTAATTATTGTTGTGTATTGTGATTGTGCTATGCCAAAACAACTAAATAGTCTTTAGAAAGCTGATAAGCTTTCATATAAGATAGATTATTTTGAACAAGAAATAATGGCGGGACGTTTTTATTATTAATGCTCTAAAAGTGGTATGTTTAAAATTTAGAATATATAATTTTGTATTAAAATGGATCTTATGTATTTTAGTGTGTTGCAGTAATTTTAAAACTAAGGGCCGGTTGTTCTAACGCTAATCAAATCTTAATTGTAATTAAATATTTAATTAAAATCAAATACGTCACATTTTGAAGTTATGTTGACTGATTTATTTTATTCACTTTTATTGTTTTGCGTTTTATTTTAAAATAAACCCTAATTAAACTCTTTCTGATGTTAATTTCATGTTTTTCTTTACAAATCAATAATAATAATACTAAGCAATTTTTAATAATTTTGACAGCTGCTGTGACGTATTTCCTTGTAATTTAATATTTGATTACAATCAAGTTTTGATTAGCGTTCGAGAAACCGGCCCTAAGTGTGTTTCCTGTTAATATAATAGTTTGACAAATAGTTGACATTTTAAAAATTCCTCACTTACTGACTATTCTGATGTTTTGGCAACGCTGTGAGGTTCTGACGTCGTAAATCTTGAATGACGTGCACACATTTTTATATGAAAAATACTATATAAATAGAGAACAATAGTGGAAGATTCTGTAACTATATGGACGACCGATGAAATACATCAACTTGATCACATTAGTCTACAAGGGATAGAGAGCCAGATCCAGGAGAGATAGTAGAAGATATAAAGCAGAGGATTCGTACTGTCCCTCTACATTATTCCTAACTACTCTATCACGAGTATATTACTGTATGGCGCAAAATATTGGAGACAGGAAGAAACAACTAGCAAAAAATTACAAATCTTTATAAATACATCGCTGATAAAATCCTAAAAATATACTGGGTAATAAAATAACAAACGCAGAACTATGGAGAAGATCAAAACAAGAGAAAATAACAGTCACGATTAAAAGAAGATATGGAAATGGATTGGACATACACTAAGGAAAGATCAAAAAAAATTTACCCCGACAAGCACTCAAATACCAACCAGGTGGAAGAAGAAGAAGAGGAAGCCCTGATAATAGCTGGAGAAACATAGGTCATGAAATAATTGGCCCAACATGGAGAGAGGTTAAACAGAGAGCGAGAAATAGAGAGGAATAGAAAAGACTTGTAGAAGAAATTTTAAAGGAATAAAAGTTCACAAGACCTCTGGTACACGAGGTCATGAAATAATTGGCCCGACATGGGGAGAGGTTAACCAGAGAGCGAGAAATAGAGAGGAATGGAAAAGACTTTTAGAGGAAATTTTAAAGGAATAAAACAGAAGAGGATACGCTGATCTAGCCACCATCTTTCACTTTTGGTTAAAAAACACAAGAGCGCTCATTATTCCATAGGGAGGGAAGGCAGTAGAGAGAGAGAATCACAAATATAATTATAAATATTTTATTTTTTACGTTTCAACTTCCAAAATATAAATTGTATCAAAATACAAAAACAATTTCCGAGTTGGAAGTCGATTCGTCACAAACAAAATATATTAAATTATTTTAGGTTAATTCTCAAACTCTTTCAACAAATTTTATTCGCTTGCATAAAATTACTACAGTCACATAGTATATTTTCTGGCGATATAGGGAGAAATCTGAAACTCTTCTTTTCCTCGACTATAAGTCCAGCTTATCACGCTGCAAATAAGTCGTATGTAATAGACGGATAGTCTCGCTAAGTACACTTAATAGATAATAAATAATACAAAAGACCCTTTAAAAGATTTCGACATAGCTGGCAGTCAATATTACAAATACGGCTACAACCTGAATTTAGACAAAAACCTAAGCCCTAACATAGGAAGAAAAAGTACTGTTACACTTTTCATATAACCATAAATAATTCTCTGTTATAAACACTTTTTCATCAATTTAAATAATTTTCTTCTTCTCTTCTCTTCTTTTTATGTATACATGACTCTGTCTGTTTTTCAATGTGACTTCAGTAAGTTTTCGTTCAATCGTTTTCGTGGTCTTCCTATTGATCGTCTTCCTATTGGGGAACCATCTCTTGACGTCTTCACTACTCTATTTGATGTCATTCGACTTACATGATCGTTCCATTCCACTCTTCTATTTTTTACCCAGTCCATGATGTTCTCCACCTTTCATCTATGAGAATGCAAGGTGAAGAAGTAAGGTGAATATTTTTAGGGGTTCATTTGGTATTCTATCCTCTTCTGCTGATTTTCAGTTTTTAATTTCTTTCTATGTTGTCACTTCTGGTAATGGTGGTTGATTATCGTCACCTTGAGCAAATAGGGATCGAAAGTAGTCTGCCCATGTTTCCTTCTGAGTGTGTTTCGTTTTTATTAGTTCGTTCATCTCTTTGCTTCGTCCTCTAATCATTCTTCATATTTCCTTTTGTGTTCCATACAAGGCGTGTTCCATATGTCTTGAGAAGCTCTGCCAGTGTTCCCTTTTCATTTGTCTAACTAAAGTATTCTTTCATTTTTTATTCGTTTATAGTGGTGGTATGACTGTTATGTTTGTTGTGTTCTGTATCGTAAAAAAGCTTTCTTCTTTTCTTCATATTTTCCCATTACTCCTTCTCTAAACTATGGGGTTTTCTTTTTTGATATGTAAATGTTCGTTACTTTTCTCTTTTCAAGAGATTTTGTTGCTGCGTTAATTATGGTTTTTTTGAGTTTTTCCCAGCTTCCTCGATGTTATCGTCTAATATTTCATTCCCAGCAATCTTCTGTGATATTATTTTTCTGTATAAGTATTCCGTAGATTCCGTATTTAGTAATTTGACTCTGATTATTGTTTGTGTTAGCGCAGCTCTCTTGGGTGTGAAGTATTTCATGATGATTCTTATTTTACAAACTACTAGGCTATGGTCGCTACCTACTGAGTTGGGGCATCTTACGTCGATTATTTTTGATGGATGTATATCACTGTTGGTTGGAACATAATTTATCATAGATCTTTATGCACAGGTATTATTGAATCAATATTTGTGTTGGTCTTTGTTGTCAAAAAATGTGTTTTTATTATCAGTTCTTCATTTTCGTTTTTAACAATCTCGTTATGTTTTTGCTTAATTCCGGGTATTACTTGATTGTTGATCCCCCAATATTATCATCTTTCCTCTGGTTTGATATACTATTTGTTGTAATTCATCATAAAATGTTTCCCTTTGAGGCTCATTATTTTCTGGACTGTATACTCCAATGATGTTCAGGTTTTACTTCTCCATTCATATCTTTGCTGATACAATCCTTTCTGATATGTATTAATGCTATTTTGATTCCTTTGATGTATTAGTAAGGCTACACCTTCTTTGGCCCTGTTTTCTTTTGCTACTCCAATGTAGGTTAGTATGTATTCACCTAATTTTGATTATCATTTTCCTTTCTCTTTTATTTCCTGTAAAGCGCAAATGTCTATTTGTTAGTTTTTCAGCACTAGGGTTATTTCTTGGTTCCTTGTGTTGAGTGATCTGATATTCCATGTAGTAATTCTTATCTGGGTTTCAGATATTGTTTGCTTGTCCATATTTCTTGCCGTAATCGTCTTCATGGTATTAATCCGGTTGCGAGACTGTACATTGTTTCTTTGAGGAGTATTCGTTTTTACGATTGGTAGGTTGCTAACCTTGCCAATCACCCTCCACATTTTATCCGGGATTGGGACCGACTGTGGTAACTGCTGAGCTACTTACTCCACCCCGCAATGACTTCAGGCAGTGTTTTCCACAATTTTCAGACGATTTTGTTTTTAGAGCAATTTTAATATGACCTTTTATTGAAATGGCTGTTATTTAATAAAAATTCTGTAGGAATGTTATAGAATATTAGACTTAGTAATGCCTACTTTGTATTCTTTTCCACTCTAGAAGCTTTAGTAGTAATTTCATTTGATTTGTTACTAGCTAATAAAAAGTGTCTAGTTTTCACTGCTTTAATATAAACATATTAATGTACCTTACATTTTAATAATCTATTTTTCAGAATCCCCTTCTAGTGCAACCCAAAAAATCTTCTTCAAGGACATGAAATACCACGAAAAATCTCCGAGTGAATTAAAAATAACTTGGGAGAAGCAAAATTTGACCACAAATGAAAACGCTAACATCCGAATTTCCCTCTGGGGTTACAGAGAAACAACTATGAAACCAGTGTTTGTTTATATCACCGATATCGCAGATAGTGTTCAAAACATTGGAGAATACACGATTGTTCCTTCTCAGTATAGAACTAGAGTAAACCAATATTTGACTGATATTAAGTTTGGATTCCTCCAAATTAATTTAACTGAGTCTATCAAGGTAAGTATCTACTAGGGAATACTTTTATATTTTTTATTTTAGTACAAACGTTGATTTCCATTATTTGATATATTTTATTTGGTACTTTTTATTATTTTCAATAACTTAGAAGCACTTTGCAACTATATAGTATCTACATCCTATTATTTTCTAGGTATTATTGCTCTAACTTATTTTTCACTTGCGTTTTAGATACATATATAATTTTTTTTTATTTGGATTTGTGTGTCTCGACTACTCTCGTCATTGACACCGGTACAATTTCTCTTACAATTATATATTGTTTTCACCCATTTTACAACATTAAAATTTGAAACCTTTAATTACCCATATATTTCTCTCCGTCCGTTTGTCCGTAAACACAATTCCTTCGTTATTAAAACAGCTAGAGTGACAAATGGTGTGTCGAATAAGATCTTATAAGCCAAAGATAGTATTAAAGTTAGGAAATTTGACCTTGCAGTTTCGGCTCCAGAGCTTGCAACCAAAAGTACAGTTTTAAAGTCTCTGAAATAGTACAAGCGATGTATTATTTGACGCGCTTAGCAAGACGGGAACAAATGTATACTTCAGGTTTTAATATCACTTTCAGTTAAAAAGTTGTAACTGGAAGTGTCACATTATAGTCGTAGAAATAGTACATGTGATATATCAATCGATGTGTATTGAAAAGTCAAGCTCTAATATTTAGTTTCGATTTTAATGTCATTTACGGTAAGAAGGTATGACCGTAAGTTTAGCAAAAATGACTCAAAATTAGTGAAATCGTATATCAATCGAAGTAAAGTTACACGAAGAGTTCAAATATCGACTTCTGGTTCTACTTATTCTACTTGTTCCACTGGTCACGTTGGGTGAAAACCTAGAACCCAGAACAAAAACAACTGTACTATACTATATACTACAAATATCATATAATACTGCACTATATATTATGCAAAACTGTAAAAAGGAGAGAAGTTTTTATCATATTTCTTTAATACATAGATGCTTCTTAGAAATTTAAAAAGGTTAGAAAACAAGCTAGGAGCACTTGACGATTATTACACATCCACTGTTTGATTATATTGGGAACGTTGTGTATTGGAATTTGTAAAATCGGCAAAAATGACTGTAAAAGGACTGGAGCACTGCTGTCAAATGGATTGTTCTTTGGTTGCCAGTAAATTCATCTTCTTCTTCTTCTTCTCGTAGCACTAGAAACTGGGGAAGGTCTTGACTGACGGCACAACTCGCTACCATCTCGAACGGTCATCCATGATAGTTAAGTGAGTGTGTGACATTCTTAAATCTGACCATATGTTATTTCTCCATCGTATTCGTGAACGTTCTAAGGGCCTTCTTCATGTCAGGACTTCCTCTCAGATTTTAACTTAGTAAGGCGATTACTAGGGAGTCTGTGGACATGACCAGCCCATCGTTGAGATTTAATCTCTTGGACTACATTGCTAGCCATATATATGTGTTTGATCTCGACATTTGTTCTTCTTCGGTATTGGTTAGTATTCGGGCCGTAATAGGACCCAAAGTTTCTTCTGAGGATTTTTCTCTCAAATATCTGAGTTTTCTTTCGATTACTTTTATCAGCGTCCACGTCTCGCAGCCATACATGAGCACCGGTCTAATCACTGTTTTATATATCCTGATTTTTGATGTTCTTGTTAGGCTCTTAAATTTAATAGTGTTATGGAGGCTATACATTATTATGTTTGATGCCTGAATTCTCCCTTTTATCTCTTCCGTAATATCGTTATCTGCGGTGATTGTCGCTCCGATATATTTAAAACTCTACACTTTTTCAAAGTTATATGGCTCTATTGTTATATTCTTCCCTATTCGATCTCGTCTCTTTTATCTGTTAATGCACATATATTTGATTTTGTCTTCACTGGTCCTTATACCGTTTTTTTGGCTCTATCTCTAATTTATTGAAAGTTTATTTTACATTGCTGACTGTTTCCCAAAATGTCAATATCATTTTCGTATGCTAGTATTAATTTTGATCCATTTACCGTCCGTAGTTCTGTTCTAATTTGTGCTGTTGTTACTTCTTTTTCTAGAATTATATTAAAAAGGAGAGGTGACAGCGCGTCTCCTTGTTTCAGGCCAGTGTTTATTTCAAACGACTCTGAGAATTTGCTACCTATGCGTACTCTGGATCTACAGCCATTTACACATATCTTAATGAGCTAGATAAGTTTTTTGAACTGAACAATGGCAGAACTGACAGTTCTGCCATTATATTTTACATCTGATCCTTTTAATGCTTTTGTAAGCTTGTCCTAAAACTCTGAAGAGATTATGGATAGTTCTATTAAAATTCCCATCCTTTTTCAAGCAGCTGCCTTACAGTAAAAAATGTAATCTATGATTGATCTATTTTTCTGAATCCGGTTTGGTATTCCCCTATAAAATTTTCTAAAAAAATGTTAGCCTACAATAGGATGTCGATAAAATTTTGCACGCCGTATTAAATAGATTGATGCCTCTGTAATTAGTGCATTTGGTTTTGTCTCCCTTTTTATGGATGAGAATTATTACACTTTCGTGCCATTTTGTTGGTATTTTCTGTAATTGATTTTTCCATTTCTTGCCACAGTCTTTCGACATCATTTATCTGGTATACTATGTTTAGATGTTGTTTCATTTTTTCGTATGTAATTTTCTCAGATTTCTTCATTTTGAATTTTCTCGATGTTCCACTATCCTAACGCTTCGTTCGTTTTAAGTTTCTGTGATGATATCCTCAAACCGATTTTTGCTCTCACTAGATAATGGTCTGTAGGTATCTCCATCTATTCTCGTTAGGCATCTTACATCCAGAACATTACTTCCATGTCTAGCATCGGCAATTACGTGGTCAATTTAGTTGCGTATGGAGTTGTCATTGGAGATCCAAGTCTGTTTAAGAATTTTTTTTATGTTAAAAAATACTAAACTTTACAAGCACATTGTTAGCCGGTGCTAGATCTACGAGCAGTTGTTCATTATCGTTTGAGATATTCAGGAGGCTATGTCAATTTTAGGTTAGGTTCTTTGAAAATTTTTGCGTTAATATTTTTACAAATTATTTGCATATCTGATTTTGGGATTCTTACGGCGTTCTTTCGAGTTGTCCACAGAAGTCATCTTTGATTGTTTCCACTTCATCTTCTGTCGAAGCATGTGCGGATAAATATTGTATCATTTTCCTTTCAGTCTAATAGAATACAGTCTCTCACTGATGGGCGTATAACTTATATCACTGCTCAAGTATTTTTCTCGAACTACGAAACCTGTACCGAATTCATGTTTTCCTGTTTGGTTTCGACTGTAAAAAATTACCGCCATTAAACGGCTGTGGGTATGTCGTGTATATGCGATGTAGTCTTCTAATAATAGTTTTGCCTCGTCTAGTCTTAGGGGGTATCTCTGGTGATTTGATAAAAGGTTGGATCCCATGTAGATCGTTCCAATTTTTTAGCCATTTATTAAGCACGTGCTTCTTTAAAATAGCTTATAGATAGGGATCAATGAAATAAGCAACAAGCTACCTTGGTCCGATCTCTTACCGTACTACTTATCCATAAACGTTATGTTTTTCTGGCCTTCGCCGGGATTTCATTCTAGAAACCTCATGATAGTAGACTACTCACATCGAAGTAAGTGCGCTGAGCTGCTTGGACATCGGGTTGATACTTTCTGCTTTTCTAGCTGTTTATTTTCATCATGTGTATTCTGGATGATTGGGTTTTGAGTACGGACACGTGTTTTTGAAAGTATTGATGATGTATAATTCACTTGAGTCATTGCTAGAGTTCTTCATTAGGTACACTACAATCTTCTTCTTCTTCTTTCTTTTTGTATGTAGGCTTTAAAGCCTATTTCTTCTTTAATATTAGCCTCCTAAATTGTTTAAATTGTCGCACCATTTTTTTCTTGGTCTGCCAATACTTCTTCGTCCATTTGGTGACTTATCTCGTGCTATTCGTACTATCCTATCCTCTGCCATTCTACTAATGTGTTCGTTCCACTCCTGTTTCCGTTTTTTCACCCATCCATTTATGTCTTCTGTATTGCATGCTCTTCTTATGTTTTCGCTTCTCTCCCCATCCAACAGACTTTTCCCTGATATTCGTCGGAGTATTTTCATCTCTGTTGTTTCTAGTTGTCGTCTCGTTTTAGATGTGTCAGGTCTTGTCTCGGTCGTGTATGTAAATATAGGTCTAAATGCTGCTTTATAGATTCTTGTTTTTGTGTCTTGTCTTAGGTGTTTGTTCTTCCAGATTGTGTCATTAAGAGATCCCGTCGCTTCACTTGCTTTTAAGCTTTGTTGTCGTACTTCTTCTTCGGCATCTCTGTAACTAGATATATCTATTCCCAGATATCTAAAACTTGCTACCTGCTTTATTATCTTCCCATCAATTTCGATTTTACATCGTAGTGGGTATTTAGATGTTGTCAAACATTTGGTTTTTTCTGCTGATATTATCTGCTATGATGTCTGTTAATCTTTGAAGTTCGTCTTCTGTCTCGGCGATTAATGCGGCGTCGTCTGCATAACATAACATAATATTTGGTATACTACAATCACTACATATATTTCTTAATAAAACTTTTTGTATACAAGTGGATACTATAACGACTGATGTTCCTATTCCATTTTTACTGTTTATGTGCGTCTGATTATAATGTCATGTTAAATTCATATGTGCCGATTAATTTTACATAAACCTTCCGTAATAGTATGTTTGTTGTTTTATGTTTATTAAATGTTAAGAGAGAAAAGACAATATAGGTTATGGATCTCATTCATTGATGAATAGTATTTTTATTAAATATGGTAGTATTTTCTTTTACATAGTAATCTCACACTTATTATTTGTGGTATTGGAATTCTTGTTTGATTGTCAATGTAGTCTATTTGACTGGTTTTTGTCTTTTTGGTTTCTAGTTATTCTGTCTCTGTTCTTTGACCTTATCAGCTCTTTTATTTCTTTGCTAATTTCGCTAAATATATTCCTACTCATCCCGTGTTTTTCTTTTATTATGTGTGCCGTTTGTTATCGCTTCTTTTAGTAGTTTTTCTTATCGAATTCAAGGATTTTTTTTCTCTTAGCTCCTTCGAACTGTTGATATTTTACAGGTTGCCTATTTCTTTAGTTAAGTGAGAACTAGTTGACATAGAAAAATTGCTCTTTATTTTTTACTGAAATGAAATAAGATTTTCCGTTTAATCAATTTAATATTGTTCTGAAGCTATTTTCTTGTGGCATTTTAAATTAATTACTATTTAAATGGGAATAAGCCACAATTAAAGGTTAAAATACGTTTATTGACGTTTCAATTTCAAAATCAAAGAAATTGATTTCCGAAGTGGAAATTGAAACGTCAATAAACGTATTTTAACCTTTAATTGTGGCTTATTCCCATTTAATAAGTAATTAATCAATTTAAGAGATTTGAGTATGTATCATAGCAAAACACACCATTTTAGAGTATTATTTTCTTTATTTCGGATGTCCATCTTGCTAATAGCTCCCCTACATTTAATTCGACTATTAGTAGTACTTTTCTTGGTTACCACTTATAAAAAAATTTACACTTTTTTGACGTAATCTCTCATGTATTATTATTTTATATTGGTTTATTATATTATATAGGTTAATACATACACTACAACCCAAACATCCATAGAATTAACACCGGTAGTATGGAGCCGGCCCATTCCACTCGGTTGGTACTTTCAATTCCAATGGGAGAACCAGTACGGCAAAAATTGGCCCAAAACTCTATGTGACGATTGGCTGAGAACGGACAGATATCTAAAGAACTTCGCTCACGAACTTGCTCAGTGTCCCTGCACCGTCGAACAGGCTTTAGCTGACAAGGGCAGGTTTATGCCAGATTTCGACTGTGACAAAGATTCGAATCCGATTTGTTACTATAACAACCAAGCACTTCATTGTGTGAAAACTGGATCTCCCACGTAAGTAAATAATAAATAGCAACAATACGTTTAGATGTATTTATCTACTTTTTTTCTACAGTTTAGAAGGTTCTGAACAACAATGTTGCTATGATAAAAACGGCTTTTTGATGCTCTCTTACGATCAACAATGGGGTTCTAGTCCGAGACGTTGCCACAACTTAGGTAAAATGCCTTACAATGAAGCGACAAAAGTTCCTACTCTCTCACAATGGTTTAATGATATGGTACCCAAATATTTATGTTGCCTTTGGCAAGACGAGCAAGCTGTTGGATGTGAAACACTGAGATTTGAACGTAGACCAACACAAGATTGTGTAGCTTACCAAGCACCAGGCGTCGCAGGAGTCTATGGTGATCCACACTTTGTTACTTTCGACGATGTAGAATATACGTTCAATGGAAAAGGGGAATTCGCATTGGTGAAATCGGTTACACAAACGGACAATCTGGAAATTCAAGGAAGATTCGAGCAAATGGACCCTAACGCTTATGGTGAGGTTAGAGCTACTCAGCTGACATCTGTAGTAGCTAAAGGTAATAACACAATAGCAATTGAAGTCAGAAGGCGACCACTAGATTCTAGATGGAGATATAGGTTGGATGTTATAGCAGATAATAGAAGACTGTATTTCGATAGACCCTCACTAAAATTCCAGCACTTCCAAGGTAAAAGAATAAATATTTTTATATATTTTTTTATTTTTACAAAAGGTTTTCAGGACAGAAATCACATCTAATAAATTAGTTTTAGTATTTGGGTCGCATTGTTTTTAAATTATACATTTAAAAAACTCCTGAACGTTTATTTTCTTTCCACTAGAGGGTTTTTTTTTATAGAATAATGTTCACTACAAATTTGTTTAATTTTATTAATTTCTATGGATTTTACAGCGCTCTGAAGTTAGCTGGGTTCTTGAATACTCGCCATTCTGGAATAAGGGGTGCAATGGGTTTTTCACGCTGTATCTCGTAAACTAGCAACCCTACAAAAAATTTTATTGAACATTATTTGTAGCAAATTAAAATGTCTACAATATTTTTTCTATTACTTTTGATATGATAAAATGGAAAATAAAAAAGTTATAAACCAAAGTAACTAAAAATTTTTGAACAAATTTTCTTTTCGGCCTTAACTTTTTTTATAGTCGTTTTACAATAAAATAATATTAGAGCAGTATTACACAAGGTTTTGCAACGAATCTTTTCACTACACATTTGTATAATGTCTTTGTAATGATTTTTGATTACTCGTAAGAATACGATAAAAACGAACCATTAAACTTAGTTTTCTATTATATATTTTTTATTCATATCATATTAAATTAATTTGGTATTTTCCTTACATTTCTATGTTATTACTAATTTATTATCGACCCATTCCGCCACCACAAAACTTACCCCAGCTCGTGCGCTTCAAAGATAAATTTCTTAGTAATGAACAAAACAAAACAAAATTATTAGACCTTCACAACTCTGCTCTATTTTAGTGTTGACAAGACTGAATTTGATGCAGATTATGTCATCATCTGTTCTGCGCTTGCTGCATTCCAAGCTTATGATTCTGTGACTGTCGTAGCAAACGACATTGACATTTATGTCTTGCTCAAGGCATTAGGAAGGGAACAGTGCATTGTTGTGTGTCCAAAGTGTCCAATTTTTTTAAACCTTTAAAAAAGTGTTAGTCGTATCAAGTATAATCTCCTTTAAGTTTTATATATGGCTACGTCATTGCAGAGAATTTGCTGTTTCTCCATGCTTTTTTAGGATGCGAGACGATATTAGTAACTTACAATATCGGCAACCCAAATTCATCAAAATTTTACAGAAACATCCTAAGTTAGCTAGCTAAACAGCATTTTTTCTTGGTGAGGAAGCTGAGCCATTTTTGATCATTGTCATTGGCGAACGTTTTTTCGTCTCTTTATTGGGTGGAAATAAAGATGATTCTCTAACAACATGAAATACAGACGATTCGGCAAGACAGTGACCAAAATTACATTTAACTTATCATCGCTTCCGCCAAAACAAGATGCAGCTTGTTTCTACAGTATTAGAGTTTATCACCAGGAAACACTGCAATCCTAATGATTGAAGCTGGAAACAGGATGGAAAAATTTGGATACCAATCAAAACTTTCGAAACTACAGCACCCCCGAACTTCTGCAGATGCAAGGAAAACTGTTAAACAATGTCCGGTTGCTTACAAGTCGGCCTCAAATGCTCTGCAGTGTGCCTCAATTGTTCTGGTCAAACCTGCAGTGACATTATGGAAATATTAAAATTAATCTGAAAATTCGAAAATGAATTAACCACAATGACGCCAATTCTAACTTCCGTTCGTTTGTAAACATTCACCTTAGGTACTGAACTTGATCCTGAACAGCAGCCTGGACCATCAAAGAAAATGGAGAAACAAAGCTGAAAAACAACTTTTTAAATATACAATAATTATGTTCAATAATTATGTATTTTAAAACAATTTTATATATATTTTATATTAAAAAACACGCCTTCAGACTCTACCTCATAGGTTGTCAAGAAAATGGTTGATAATAAACTAATAATACCATAGGAACGTTAACAAAATAATAAATTATATGAATAAAAAAATATATAACAAAAAACTAAGCCTAGTGGTTCGTTTTATCGTATTCTTATGAGTATTCTAGAAAGCGGTCAACTTCGGAATGCTGTAAAACCTAGAGAAATTAATCAAATTTGTAGTGAAAATTATTTTTATTATTATTTATTTTCAAGTTTACGATAAAAAGTAATAGGAATAAAGTTGTGGACAATTTAATTTGCTCCAAATAATTTTTAAAAATTTTTCTGTAGGGTTCCTAGTTTAGGAAATACAGTGCGAAAACCCTTTGAACCCCTTATTTCAAGATGGCGATTACTCAAGAACCCGGTGAACTATGGAGCACTGTAAAATCAAGAGAAATTATTAACATTAAACTAAATTTGTAGTGAACATTATTCTTTGAAAAACCCCCTATGATGTTGATCTGATATCATTTTATTGTAAAATAACCAGAAAAAAAGTTAGGCCCAAAAGAAAATGATCAAAAATTGTTAGTTATTTTTGTTTATAATTTTTTTATTTTCAATTTTACGATAAATGTATTGAAAATAAAGTTATAGAAAATGTAGTTTGCTACAAATAAGGTTTTATAAAATGTTCTGTAGGCTTGCTAATTTACGAGATATAGCGCGAAAAACCTGTGCCCCCCACCGTTTCCAAGATGGCCGCCGGGTGACAATGTAACTTCTTAGTGGATTATATTTCTTATTACGAATTTAATTTTGAAATTAGAAGCTTTCAAAAATTCATTTTACAGTTAAATGAGTACTTTTCACGAACAATAATAAAAAAGTTTAGTTCCTGCTTATTATTTTCGATATATTTTTAGGAGTTACTATTTATACTCCAACCTACATCCTTAATCAATCAGAAGTCATCATTATGTTTGACAATGGAGCTGGAATGGAGGTTGTCGATAATCAAGGATACATGAGTGCAAGAGTATTTTTGCCTTGGTCGTTTATAGTAGGTATTTTTCTTATTTAATATAACATAACATTTTTCTTCTTTATTACCAATAATATGCCAATAATATAAAAGAATGAAAAAAACTAACTTTCTAAAATACATAAAAAAGTGAAAATGAAAAATATGTTTGAAAGTTCTTAAGTAATAATATATTATCCATCGTAAAAATATTTTTTCATTGAGAACTATTTTAGCTCATACAATTCTGGTAGGCAAAATAGTCCAAGCACCAAATTCTTCCGCCAAAAACTTTCAAAGTATTTCAATAAACAGGCTTAAAGTAAGTTCGAAACATGGGCATGCAGAAGAATGCTAATAATTATGCTAATAGATATACAGCTGGACGGCTCACTTTTACCTAGCAATATTACACTGTCTAGCTATGGAGACCTGGACAAAGAAGTGAGAGATCAAGTACAAAAAGCAAATAGACTGGCAAGATGCCTTAATAACACTATATGGCGAAATAGACACATTAATACTGAGATGAAGTCAAAAATTTATGACGCCAGTGTAAGACCAATAATACATATGTCTCAGAAACAAGACCCAACGCAGCCACAATGCAAAGGGTAATGAAAATGGCAGAGTTGAGAGTACTGAGAAGAATTACAGGAAATACGGAGAGAAATCGAAAGAGAAGTGGAGACATTAGAAGAAAATGTAACGTACAGTGTATAAATGAATGGACAAAAAATAGAAAAAAAGAATGGAATAACTACAAAAGCAAAATGGAGGAGACCCGTGTCATCAAAATAGCAAGAGATAAGTCACCAATCGGCAGAAGTATCGGACGACCGCGCAAAAGATAGACAACTAAAGAGTGACAACCTTCCATAGAGGTATTAATCCGCCAATGAACAAACAGAATTGCTAATAAAGAGGAAATACAAAAAGAAAAATAGTGAAGCATTATTATTTACACATCGTTTTCTGCACTGGGTCATCAAGAGACAACATTTAGTTGCTAAAAATTTGATTTAAGATTGCATGAATCTTTAAAATTTGTCATTGATGCAGTAAACCGAATCCGAAACAATGCGTTGAATACGTATTTTTAAATTCGTTAAGTCCGAATTTGCGCAGTTGTGTGAAGAAAATGGCGATAAGTTCCACCAATTACTTCTTTACACTAATGTACGCTGGCTGTCGAAAGGCTTGTCCTGGAAAAAAATTTTACACTATTTGAAACTATTTTAGAGTTTCTTCATAGTAAAAATAAAGACGAAAGAAAATTTATTAAAGAGAAAAACAGACATTGCTTATTTGACAGATTTATTTGCTAAATTTAATATGGCGAACTTGCAGTTGCAAGGTGACAGTTTAAATTTGATAAGAACAAAGCTGATCATTTCAGCGTTTCTTGCCAGAATTAAACTGATGAAGCAAAACATTGGACGGTACGAATTTTCCCAGTTCTTCAATTTGTTTCAGGTAATCTGACAGGAAGACAATGTTTCAGTTTATGTCCAATATTTGAATGCCGTCTATTCAGATTTTGACGCTGATAATACCGCACTGATTATCAATTTATTTGGTGGCATTGAAGAAACGGATGTTACATTACAAGAAAAAGTGTTTATAATAAGCACTACCGACGAACTTAAAGATAGAGTTTAGAAAGGGATATTAGCAATTCTGGCTTCAAAAAGACATACCTGTTACTTATCCCGTATTATGGAATACCGCGAGAAAGTGTTTTTAATTGCATTTTCTTCTTCATACCTAGTAAAAAGGGGTTTCATCGAAGTTATAGATCACGCAACAAAAAAAAGTAACAAACTGGATATCATTAACCGAGAAGAATGGCAAATGTTAATAATTTATTATTAAACCATTAAGTTCATCCCTCCCATTAAATGGATTTATTTTTTGCTCAGTTTTTTTTATGTAACAGATACTATATTTTTATTTAAATTTAATTAATAAATGTGTAAATATGTGTCACTACTGTTAGAAATTTAAATCTTTCAAAGTGAATAGCAGGGGGTCTATCTAAAATTGAAATGATGACAAGGGGTCTACGAAAGAGAAAAGTTTGGGAACCTCTGTTTTAGGGGGATATAACACTTAAAAAAGAAGTAGTGATGTTGTTATACTTATCACTTTAATTAAATATAGAAGAACTGGAAGTTTACAACACCAAGGAAAATTAAAGATGCAACTCCAACGGAAATCACGAACGTTTATTCAATGAAATTGGACCTACGTCTTAGTCAAATGATATCTGCTGCAAGATTCAATATGAACAGGAAGACTTTTCAGAAGATATTGAAACTACTTAATGTCTGTTCACACGTCATTCAGCCGACCCAACGACTTGACCAGACGACGGAATGACTGATTATGTCGCAAGATTTGAATAGTCTTGTAGAATCAATTTCAGTTTTATCAGTAGCATTTGGTATAGTATAGAATGTCATTTTTATTTGTCAAGTTGTCTAAATACACACACCGATAGATTTTTAGGTTTAGAATCGGCAGAGAAACAGCAAGAAATACCATTGCATAGTGAAAAAGTGACTACCTGGTGCGCAGTTTCTGAACGATTTCGGCGAAAAAAACCCACCATCGCAAAACCGATGCTTGACGAATTATTCCTCATTGGAAGTTGGTCTCCCAATAAACGCAAGCAACATTGAAATACTGACAAATCTAGTGCTCACAAAAAACATATGAATAGGCGACGTCGACATAAAAGAAACATATGTGTACAAATACCTTGGGCACGAAATCCGAATGGAAAAGAACAATGCATACAGCGTAGAATAGATCTGAATCGGGCTGGAAAATTTCGGCAGATATTTATTGAGTAATGTACCCATATGTCTGAAGACAAAAATATATGAACAATCCGTGTTACTGGTAATTAACATTAACAAAAAAGGCAGCGAAAAATTTAAGAGTAGCCCATAGAGCAATGGAAAAAGTTATGCTTGGAATCACCAAAAAAGACAGAATACCATCAGACAAAGAACGAAGATCGAAAACATAGTGAAGCATGTAACTACAATGAAATGGAAATGAGCAGGTTATATGGCTAGAACATCAAACGACAGATGGACTAGAAGAATATGAGAATGACTACCACTAGCAGACAAACGTAGCAGAAGTCGACCACCAACGAGTTGGAACGACGACGTAAAAACAATTGCTGGGAACTGGAAGATGCCAGCCTGGAATCGAGAGATATTTAGAAGCTTGGAAGAAGAGGCCTACATTCAACAGGGAATAGTATGATTGCATGAAGATAATGATGATGATATTATTTTCGATAAAATGTTGAAATTGTTAGTACTATAAATTAATAGCCATTCTCTAATTGTTATTTGTTTTTAGAATAAAACCATAGGTCTTTTTGGAAATTGGAGTTTCAACAAAGAAGACGACTTTACACTTCCAGATGGTTCCAGAGCAGCAATAGTCTCTAACATAAATGACATGGAAAGGGTTTACACTGATTTTGGTTCCAAATGGATGTTAGATGATGTGTTAGATCCTCAAAAGGGTAGAGCGTTATTCCATAGGTAAATATAGCTATTTTATATGCTATACAGATAGATAAATATGTTTATTGACTAGTTGTACATAGTAAAAACCTCATGTGATGTCACAATTGAAATAAAACAGTCATTTTTATGAGCATACAAAAGTAGTATAAAAAATAATACTTCTCATAAAAACGACGAAACTAGGTGCTTCAACAGTAAAAATCCTGTATACTAATAAACAGTGTTCTAACAAGAAACTTTTCGTAAATTTAAAAAATTGTTTAGAATTTAATGCCTTAATATCAATATACGTCACGTCTGTGTGACCAGTAGATGCATACTGCGTTCGGCGTACAATAACAGACCGCATCCATTATTTATTATACAGTGCGAAAATCTTCCACCTGGATATAGGTAATATACATTGAGGTAATTTTGGCAACTGCGCTTTCCTAAGCCCACTGCTGTCGTCAAGGCCACCTGTTGGAAAATCATACAATTCCAACGGCGTGGTTATTTCATTATTTTTTTTAAATTGAAATATTTTATTATAAATTAGTTCTATCATTATGTCCCTGTTAGTGCCTTTGTCGTTTTGTAAATTTCGTAATTACCCGATCTTGCCTTACTATTATGGGAATATAGGTACGTGACTTCCTACAATTAAAGCTTTTATAAAGCTTTTACCAGAATCAATTTCATAAGTTCACACATATTATTCAAAAATGATTTATGTTATCTAAAAACTTTTATCGACAAGTAAATATGTGCTTCGACGGCGAAGATAGTACTTACATGAAATTCATACTTTTCATTGTATTACATTTTTATTGATCATTGAAAATTAAATAGTCTGGATAATATCTTAGTGGGAATTGCATAACCGGTAAATGATCAATCAATCGGCAAAAATGTTATGTAAAACATGCAAACAGTTTTTGCAATCAGTGGTTATCGTTGTTGTTAAAGTATCGACTGTTACATTTGTGTTCGATTGCTTCGTCTTAACTTTCCTTATCCTCATTATGATCTAGAGACGGGTCTTTAATTTTGTTTGCTAATTTTGTATATTGTTCTGGTTACAGGTTCAATTAAGTGCGGTTCTATTTGTCTGAATTTGCCACAATGCTTTCTCCTCTATCTAGAAGATGTTTATCCTATTATAATCTTGATGCAGGTTGCTTTGGGCACTCTGGTTATAAAACATGCTTCTGCAATTGCCTCTGATTTAGACAATTCAAAATACAGTCCTTCATAAACATGTTTTAGTATACGTTTGATATCACCAGAGAGTTATTGAAAATGTTGCTTACGTTTTACTACACAGCTTTGTAAGTCTTCCAATTGAATAGAGAGTTCCACTGACTCTTCAGCTGCAGAACTATTACCACACTATGAACGCCACATTTTAAAAGCATCTTCGTAAAATGGTAAAATTAGTTTAGAAAGAACATTGACGAAGTCACAACCAAACTTATTTGCAGTTCACTATTTGAATTAATCCGAACGCTGTAGTAGTTATGGTTATACTAAAATATTCTTGTTTCGCAAGTCTGTTTTCGCTGGTTTAAAAAGAAAATATTATATCTACCCAAGCGCAAAACACTGAAAGGCCGAAACGTGATTTTTTCTGAGAAACTGTTTTATGGTTTCGGTTTCTCCGACAAATATTGTTATATCTTAGCCGAAGGATGCATAAGTCTACCGATAAAGGACTTATCGTATATTGTATTATGATTTGTCATAATAGCGATATCTGATGTTATGATTGGCTCTTGGTCCACGTGGACTGATCAACAGTTCGATGTAAACTTCAACTGGGTGACGGTATGTAACTATCGATGAGAATATTAAAACTTTGTCAGTCATTGATAATTTTGCAGTTAGTAACTATTCCTTGTAGAGTAATTTTATTTTAATTTTTATTGTCTGCTTTTATTACAAATACATAAATTTTTACACAGTCTCACCGAAATATGAGGCGACTATACATATACTCGTGGTAATTGTTGTACTATTAGTATTTGTATATTATTAGGTTGCTTCGAGCTCTGTTTCTTTGTATTTTGATTTAGGGAGAATTTGAAGTCATAGTTTTCTCTTGCTTTACTGTTGTATTACGTAGAAATGTTTTCGTATTTAATTTTAATATAAAATCTTAATTTATAGGGAATTCGGAAGAACTTCAGCTACTTACAATAACAAGACGTTCAAGCCTCAATTCCTAATGACCCCGGAAGATTTCATACCAGCCAACAGAACTGCGGATATTAAGCGAACATACGAAATATGTCCTCTAAGGATGTACGAATGTTACTACGATTACGCTATGACGCTTGATAGGGATTTGGCACATTATACCAAGAATTATAAAGCCACAATCTATCAATATAAAGAAACTACAAGGACCAAAGTTGTGTCTTGCGGTGTACTAGAAACACCGAGGTTCGGACGAAAGAGTACTTTCCTGTTCGTGCCTGGAACTAAGGTTACCTATGAATGCATTCAGGAGTTCGTTTTGGTAGGTGATCAGCGGAGAGAGTGTCAAGCTGATGGAACATGGGATATTCCTGAATACGGATACACTTATTGCTTACGTAAGTTTTTACTAATAGTAATAGTTCTATCCCACTACAGTTAAATATACATCCGTATTATATTTTTAATTCTATGATGTACAGGGTGTTTTACGTATACTGCATATTAGACTTCTATTTAAATTGATCTGAGTTAAAACCTGAAAATTTTTACTTTTGCAAAACTTTAGCTGATCTAAACGTTTAACAATTTACAGTTCACTCTCTCTATATATATATATATATATATATATATATATATATATATATATATATATATATTTACATATATATATACATATATATACATATATATATATATATATATATATATATATATATATATATATATATACTGAAAAACCGATAAACGCTTGTCATCAACGCTGATCAAATAGAATACAAAACTCAAATATTTGGGTGTGCAGCGGAAGATAGGACAAAGAAGTACTCTTTTTAGTAAACCAAGCTTTCGCAAATCTTTATTTGCATCATCAGGGTGCTACAATAAACAAAATTAGTACAAAATACAGAAAAAGAATTATTTTGCATCTTACACTAATTGAGGTTAGTTGTCGTGATGTTACCAAATGAAATGAGCAACTCATTTGACCCCTACAAATGATGGCGAAAACTATCCAAAATTGTTTTTAAAAAAAGGTTCTTTAACAAATACATATTTAAAAACACTTTAAAACACATATACATGAACACTTAAATAAAATTATGTTAAAATAATTACAGAACATGTCATAAAATAAAATTTAGGTTATAAACATTCTTATCAGAAACAAAAGAATTAGTTGTGAATTCGTTACTGCCAACTTAAAACGATAGAACGTTAGATCTTAATGATAACAATGTAAAGGTAATAGTATACCTGATAGACGCTGAACTTCTTGAAACAGAAAAGGTAAAAAGACTTATCTTAGAAGAAGTAGGAGAGGTATTCTATATCTCATATATAATGAAACTTATATTGTTGATGATGAATTGTCTGTATTAGTAGATTCGTGTTTATCCAAAGTTAACAATAATGAATATAAGTTGCTTAAATTATTGGTATCTGTCTTTTTGTTAATAGTTTCTTTTTCTTGAAAAATAAAAGCCATCTCGAGAAACAATCTTTTTAAATAATTGCTCTCCGTGGATAGGATTTTTACATTTGGAAAATCGAAAGAGTGCCCTGTTGTGTTAGCATGTGTGGCTAGAGAACATCTATCAGGGTGTAACCTAATGTCACTCTTGTGAAGAGTCAAGCGGCTAGAAACTTTTTGGGAACCTTTTTAGGTTCCAATACCAATAATTTAAGCAACTTATATTCATTATTGTTAACTTTGGATAAACACGAATCTACTAATACAGACAATTCATCATCAACAATATAAGTTTCATTATATATAAGATATAGAATACCTCTCCTACTTCTTCTAAGATAAGTCTTTTTACCTTTTCTGTTTCAAGAAGTTCAGCGTCTATCAGGTATACCTACTATTACCTTTACCTTGTTATCATTAAGATCTAACGTTCTATCGTTTTAAGTTGGCAGTAACGAATTCACAACTAATTCTTTTGTTTCTGATAGGAATGTTTATAACCTAAATTTTATTTTATACATGTTCTGTAATTATTTTAACATAATTTTTTTAACATAACCTTTTTTTAAAAACAATTTTGGATAGTTTTCGCCATCATTTGTAGGGGTCAAATGAGTTGCTCATTTCATTTGATAAACATCACGACAACTAACCTCAATTAGTGTAAGATGCAAAATAATTCTTTTTCTGTATTTTGTACTAATTTTGTTTATTGTAGCACCCTGATGATGCAAATAAAGATTTGCGAAAGCTTGGTTTACTAAAAAGAGTACTTCTTTGTCCTATCTTCCGCTGCACACCCAAATATTTGAGTTTTGTATATATATATATATATATATATATATATATATATATATATATATATATATATATATATATATATATATATATATATATATATATATATATATATATATATATATATATATATATAAATATATATATATATATATATATATATATATATAAGAAAAAAGAAGTACTTGTGACTCGTTTGGAACAAATATATAACTGTTTTGGATGGGTTGGAGTCAATAATAGGGCTATTGGTTAACTATTTTTTTATTCTCGAGCTTTCAATTGTGTTTACAATTATTATCAAGAGCTAAAAAAGACAAAATACTTACAAGGTTGAACTAAAAAGAAAAAACAATTTTTGTTAACTTACCAAATAAAAATTAGTTTGGTAAGTAAAAATCACTGCTTACATCTTCAAAATATTTAATACAAAAATGTTTTTATCTAATAAATGTTTCTCTGAAAAAATTTTATAATTTTGAAAACATTTTTTTTAATATAAGAATAATTGAATTTATAAATAAGTTCAAATAGCAACCAATTACAAATAGCCTCAATGTCATAAATGCCAACATAAAATTTTTATTTTTGACAATTATATTGCCAAAAGTAAAACTTCGTTTAAACATTCTTTTTTGTTTAGTAACAAAAAGAAGAAGATTTATTCACCGTTGACAGATGTCTGAAAGAATGTGACAGATATATGGAGAATTAAATATGACATTTTACAAGTTTTATATATAAATCATAAAGAAAGAATATAATTATAAATTTTGCTTAAATTTTGAATTTCAGATCTTTTGTTTAAACTCTTATCATTTTTGCTAATACAAACCATTTCCAAAAAAGTCCTTTTAAATTTATTACTTTCACTACCTACATAAAATTTTAATGTTATCAAAATCCATAATATGGTCTTTATCGATTACATGTTCTGCCAAAGCACAAGATGGTTTTTTAATTCTGCAATCACTTTTGTGAGAAATAATGCGATTTGAAAGATTTCTTCCGGTCTCACCAACATATTCAGCATCACACTGAGTACAATTAATTAATTAATTTAGTATACAGCATTAGTTAAAATTTATAATTATATTCTTTCTTTATGATTTATATATAAAACTTGTAAAATGTCATATTTAATTCTCCATATATCTGTCACATTCTTTCAGACATCTGTCAACGGTGAATAAATCTTCTTCTTTTTGTTACTAAACAAAAAAGAATGTTTAAACGAAGTTTTACTTTTGGCAATATAATTGTCAAAAATAAAAATTTTATGTTGGCATTTATGACATTGAGGCTATTTGTAATTGGTTGCTATTTGAACTTATTTATAAATTCAATTATTCTTATATTAAAAAAAATGTTTTCAAAATTATAAAAATTTTTCAGAGAAACATTTATTAGATAAAAACATTTTTGTATTAAATATTTTGAAGATGTAAGCAGTGATTTTTACTTACCAAACTAATTTTTATTTGGTAAGTTAACAAAAATTGTTTTTTTTTTAGTTCAACCTTGTAAGTATTTTGTCTTTTTTAGCTCTTGATAATAATTGTAAACACAATTGAAAGCTCGAGAATAAAAAAATAGTTAACCAATAGCCCTATTATTGACTCCAACCCAGCCAAAACAGTTATATATTTATATATATATATATATATATATATATATATATATATATATATATATATATATATATATATTGTATATATATATATATATATAAATATATATATATGTATATGTATATATATATATATATCACGATTTAATTCTTAGCTCCATGACTTGCGGAGATTTCTTCATCAATCCAAGTAAATGACCAAACCATTTAAGACTTTTTTTTGGTACGCTCAACAAGTAATTCTGGTGCTAACATTCTGTTTCTGATTTCTTCGTTGTGAATCTGATATATTCTAGAAATTTTGACAGATCGTCGTAGGTAGTCCATTTTGACTGTTGTAAGTTGTCTTTTACCTTCCTTAATTGTCCAAACTTCTCAGCCGTATGTAAGAACTGAATCGTCCATGGTTTGAACAATTCTCTTTTTATTTAAGTTTTTGTTCCACCAAATAAAATTGAATGCACCTATGATATTTCCTGCCTATTGAAGCCTGAATTTCATATTTTGGCTACCTATACCTTCCTTATGAACTACAATACCAGGGTGCTTAAACTTTTCGATTTGATTTACTTGTGTATTATTATCAGTCAGAACCTTAAAGTATATGAGTATATGATTAAATATTTTGCTTTATCCAAACTAACTTCTAGACCCATTTGCTATATTTCTATGCAGTCTTTTCCGCATAAACTTCATATCAAAAGAATCCTGGGCCAACACTGCCTGGTCGTCTGCAAAACTCAAGGTGAAGAAATGGGCACTGTCATACACTGTCGTATCCCTTTTTCAGACCAATAAAAGTTATATGTAAGTCTTGATTTATTTTGATCTTTTGTTCAGTTATGTCTTTTAAGTTAAGTAAATTAACTACACAAGAGAATCCTTGAGAAAAGCCACTCTGATCATCTCCGATAACATCTCCGAACTATTTCTCAATCTAGTTTGGATTAAAATCCACAAGGAATCACCGTTCCTGTAGTTGGCTGTATACCATATATTAAAAAATTTATTAAAATCCTTTGTAAAAGGTTTATATTTAAAAACCCAAACGGGCTATGTTAGACAATACGTTTTCGGAATCCATATTCCATCATCAGTGTCTAGGAGTACATGAATGTAGCCACTAAATATATGGGTAAAAACCCGTTAAAAAATAATTAGTTACATTTGGTTTACAGTATTTCTTATAAAATATTAAGATGTTAAAGTTACCGTTGGATTAGGTAACATGGCGACATATGACTCCACGTGAAGTTGCTAGTCCTGAGACGGTGTGTCTACGAGGACTTTATGGAAGCAACTCTTAATGCGCCGTATGTAAAAAACTGGTAGCCTCTGAGATCTGGTAGGTACTATCGTGAGATGCTCAGAATGTCATGGCTTAAAGAGCGTAACGAAGAAGTCCTTCTAAGAAATGACAAAAACCAACTGTTTACATTAATAATAGAAGGAAATATCGAAAAAGAGTGTAGGCGTACTTCCTGGCTAAAGAACCTTGGACATTGGTATGGAGTCAGTACAACTATTTTAGAAAAGCTGTTATGACGTTCGTTGTGAACATGGTACTTCAGGAAGATTTTAATGATAGCGGAAAAACATAGCTACAGTTACGTACGCTACAGTTACCACAATAAAGGAAGATTTTAACAATATAGTGTGAGCTTCTTTTCAGTTATGTCACACTATCCAGGTGTTTATTGGTAAAAAAATCTCTGAAGTAGTGTTTAATAATTTTGATATTGCGTTTATTGCAAGTCAACTCGAAATTAATGAGCCATTTTTCTGTCATAGCTAAAAATTACTTATCTTGAGAAACAAAAAAAAATTCACTCGATAATTACAGAGTGTATCATTTAAAATTATTGAATAAATGTGATTTAACGTTGTAAAAAATAGCATACCAATAATAATTGTAAATACATCATAATATTAAGACTGTTTTCGATATAAATTTCTGAAAAGAAATTATTTAACCTCTGTGTGTACAAAAATTGTGTCTATGAATAGATGAATTATAAATGTTCAAAAGTCCGGTATTATCGGAATTAATAGCAGGTGTTCCAGTTCAGTGTTCAGTTTAGTTTTAGATTAGCTCTAGTTATATTATTATCATAAGTATATCACTAAACACAAGTCTAATGTTCAGTAATAATCAGTATATATATAAAGCATCCTGAAACACTTAACTCAAACAACTCAAATGAAGAGTCTACAAAAAAAAAGGAATTCAATAGATACATAGCACGTTTAAAGAAGTTATCTTGCTGTGAAATTCAAAGGCAAAAAAGTATTTTTATAAGAGAATTCCGTGGTTGGTATTTCCATTTGGTTTAAAAAAATTTTAAACTCTCATTCTGCGATCAACACAATCTATAGGTACACCCCTAAGCAGATACCAACTTATTACCATACTGTAACTATACATCTATAACGCCAACTATTAATCATGTTACGGGAGAAATAATAGAGAACTTTAATATAAGTATTTATTTTATTTTCTATGAAGGGAAATGAAGGGAAACTAGAGTTTACATCCGCAAAAAAACTTGATTTCAATCATCATCATTCGAGTTATTATGTTTTCGAGCACTCGAGGAAGAATCGTCTTTGAACATTTTTCTTCTTTTTGTGTCGTCTTCTACTGAAGATTGGCGACCATCATATGTATATTTCTCTATTGGTATCTATATGTATGGATATGATTCTGGTATTTATATTAAGTTTTTCAGTCAGGATTTTGTCTTTCTGCTCAACCCTACCTTTAATCTTGCCTTCCACTACAATTTGTAACAGACTGTACGAAACACATGGCCAGGATATGACGGTCTCCTCCTATTAACAGTTGTTAAACAATCCAATTTCTTTACCCATTCGTCTCAATATCTCTGCATCGGTCACTCTGTCTGTTCATCAGTGTGTGTCGATACAGCCACATTTTTAAAACCTCTAACTTTTTTAGAGTTGCTGCTTTTAACGTTCCACTCGGTCGCGTAGAGAGTACGTAACATTTTGTGGCGCCAAGACAATCTATTATCATGTTGAGATCATGATTGAGTATATGACAGACACTATAAAAGAAGCAACGTCGAAGAACATACCAAGAACAAAAGGATTTAGAAAAAACAACTGGTTCAATGACGAATGTAGAACAAAGTTAAAAAAAAAAGATAAGATTTGAGTTTAAAAATTTTGCGATCTCAAAAACAAGACGATCTAGAAAGGTATGCCGAACAACGAAAAAAGTAAAGAAAATCCTAAGGGCGCGAAAAAGAAAGTATGTGAATAATAAAGTAAAACGTATTGAAGAAAATTACAAGAAAAATGAAATAAAATATTTTTTACGTAAGAGACGTAAAGACGTAAAATACGTTAAAACTGGGTATCAGGGAAGAATGATGAATGTAAAAAATAAGCAAGGAAAGCTAATAGTGGACGAATACCACATATGTGAAAGATGGAAAGAATATTTTGAAGAGCTGCTAAATGACGAAGTGACTACTAAAGAAGAAGAGAAAAGAAGAGGAGAGAACAGCATTGTGGTAGAGAACTTAAAATATGGAGGAGAGGTTTTAAGAAACTAACTTAGTGAGCTAATTGGAAGTGTGGGATACCGAAAAAATGCCTTAAGAATTGAACAAGTCCATTATAATTCCTATACACAAAAAGGGAGATATAACTGAATGCGCAACCTATAAAGTAAAATCATTGTTAGAGGTAATATACAAAGTGCTCGTCATAGTAATTAAAAAACGATTAGAAATATATGTGAAGAAGAATCTAGAAGAACACCAGGAAGGATTTCGCAAGGGAAGATCAGCAACCGATCAAATTTTTATGCTAAAACCAATCCTGAACAATTGCTATGAATACAACATTTAAGCACAAGTACTTTTAATTGATTACAAGCCTACGATACAGTAGATACAAACAAACTAATAGAAACGTTAAAAGAACTCCAAGTGTCAGAAAAAATAGTAAGATTGGTAAAAATGACAATTAGAAAAACCATTTTTATTCGAAGTGAAAAAAGGTGTTCGTTAAGAAGACCTTTTGTCTACCTTGCTATTCAATATAGTTCTAGAAAAAATTGTAAGGGTTAGTGAGATAAATAGGTCCGGCACTCTTTTATACAAAGAGCACCAATGCTTACGCTGATGATGTGGTGCTCATTGCAAGAAATGGAAAAGAACTGGCAAGTATAGCAAAAAGACTGATTCGGTAAAGCCCTAAAATGGGACTAAAAGTTAATATTAATAAATCCAAGTACATGGAAACCTCGAGCAAAAAAGGAATAAACACCAGGTGCTCATTTAAATTGGAGGTGGAGGATGGGTTAATTTTAGAATTCGAGAAGGTGGATGAATATATGTACTTAGGTACTCTTATTGATCAGACATGTAAGGAAGAAACTGAAATCAAGCTGGGACTGACTAAGAGCAACAAATGTGCTGGAGACATGAACAAAATAATTAAGTTCAAAGATATATCTCGTAACACAAAAATAAGAGTATACAAAACTATAATTAGACCCACAATGCTATACGCTGCCGAGACATGGACTATGAACAAAACCATACAGAACAGATAAGAAGCATCGGAAAGAAAGATACTTCGCAGAATGTGTGGTGGAAAAGTAGTAGAGGTAGAATTTAGAATACGAACTAATGTAGAAGTGTACCAATTGTATGTTAACCCTACAATAACAAAAGTAGTGAAAAAACGTAGATTAGATTGGCTTGGTCATCTAGAAAGAATACGAGGTAATAGACAAGTCAAGAATATTAGTTGAGGATTATCTGAGGGTAAAAAAAGGGAGAAAGACCAAGAAATAAATGGAGAGATGTAGTGATGAAAGATGTCAGGGATAAGGGAATCAGAGATTGGAAGCTGAGAGCTAAGAACTGAAAACGATGGAAATTATCCATCTAGCAATGGACCTAAAAGGCCTATTAACGGTATACATACTTACATACACTATTTTTGTACAGATACCGCTTGACGATTAATGCTATCTTGATCCCCATTCAAAACAGTTTTGTACCTACTTCTAGCACCTTCTTTTGGCAAGGAAGTTGCAAGTTTGCACTTTTTGTAATTTTCTCATCGGGACTGTTTCTGTTAGACATAATCCAATTAAAAATATAAGATGTTTTTCCTCGCAAAGTAGTTGTATATTTTCGTGGTATTATGAGCTTGCTAGTATCAAAACACTGCTCCTTTATACAGATATCTCAATTGTTAAATGCCTTACCTCGTTATTTTGAATAACAGTACTTAAATTGTCTTCTAATGTTGGTTTCTGGCTCGACGTTATCAGAACTGGTCGTTCTTCCATATTCTGCTGGACACCTGTTTTAGAAGTATTTTGTTAATTTTTAGTTTCTTCTTAAGGTGTTACATTTTTTTTATTTTCGTTAGCTTGGTCTACTTTGGTCCCAAGAGTATGGGATAACATATGGGTAAGAATCAGTAAGTACCTACAGAGTTCCCAATGTAGGTATAAGAATAGAATTCGTTTTTAAATGTATCGTTTGACACAGTTCTTTTTAGACACGCAACTCGCATGTATTTTCTATTATCATAGAGGCAATATCAGTTGGTGCTCAATTACTCATTATAGACCGTTTTACAATCAAGATGATAATAATAAATAAATATTGAAAGTAAATCTGTTAATAAAATTTCAATAAGTTCTTTGAATTGCATATTAAATTATATGAATTACTTCTTTTTTCGATGACTCCTTATATTTAATAATATAGACCAGCAAATTAACAATAATTTTCCCATTACACTCGTTGATATAGGTATCTAACAACTACTCTTGATAAATTTGGTGATAACAATATATAATAAACAAAATATGCAAAAGATTAAACGTCATTTTTAGTTATAAACAGTATACCTATAAATGATGTGAGATCTTTATTTGATTTTAAATACTAACGGTGAAGACTGGTAAACTATATGGAAAAGTGACACAATTTTACTGAAAAAGCATAGAAAATCCTTTAAAATGAGTCGATTTTTTTGAAAATTAATAATAACTTTTCTAAAAATGAATAAAAAACTTTGATTTCGCTTGAGAATCGGGACATTATAACAAATATTCAGCTTTAAAAATTTTAAGAAGTTTTACATAATAGTTATTGCAGAATTGAAATTGTTTTTCCCAAAAACCTTTTTTCGTACGTTATTATGCGAAAAATATTGAGTCTACATGAATTCTGAAAGCTCCATGTTGAAGAAAAAGGCTTATTTTATCAAATTAAATCAATTAACTAGTAAAAATTTTATGTTAAATATTGTAAAATAGGGTTTCAAAAGTACTGTGATTTTAAGATTACAAACAATTAAAAGGAATTAGAAGGAATAACATCTAGGAAGTTAATTTTTTTTTATTCGCCATGTTGGGATTTATATAAGAATTAAAAATAAAATATAATATCCTATTACCTATTACCCTTAAAACCCGAGTTAGCCGATTTTCAAAAATTTTAGAAATTTTTTCAAAAAAGAAATTTTAAAAGAACCATTTGAAATATTAAGAGTTTAAGTTTAGACAAAAAAATTCAAAACGATTCTTTTAAAAATAAGCCGGCCATGATGCGCCAAATATAAAGAGTTTAAAAACGAAGCAATTTTACTATTTCAAATACTAAATGCATAATTACTATTTTAATGGGAATAAGCCACAATTAAAGTTTTAAATAAGTTTATTGACGTTTTAATTTCTACTTCACAAATCGTTCTCAAAGTACAAGCATTAATAAATTAAACAAATTTTGTTTTTTGTTACTTGGTGAAAAATTCTTCTAATAATTTAATTTTATGTGACTCATTTATATTGAAAATTCAGACATAATTATATTATTATTATTATTATTATATTACAAATAAGGGCAGAGGAGCGAGCTCCTATTATGCCCAAAAATCAAAAATAAAAAAACATCCTTATAAAACTAATACCAATTATAAAGTTAAGTAATCATAAACAATTAAGTATATCATACAAAAGTTGAATGGTGAGACAGTAAATAAATAAATAAATAATGCTGTCAAAGAAAAAAAATCCTATAAATAAAATAAACCACTATCAAGTTTATTTTTAAAGATGTTAACACTAGTTGCCGATATGGTGTCTTGATCCAAATTGTTCCAGATATTAAAGATTCTATTTGGCAAGAAGTTCACCCTGGACCTTGCAGTAGTTTGTTCCCTTTTCAATTTGTATCGATGGCCTCTTAATCTTTCGTCTTGATTCAAAGTGAATATGGTGCTTAGGTTCCCAAAGTTATGTTTTAAAATACGGAAGGACATAATTAGATCACCTCGAAGGCGTCGCTGCTCGAATGTCGTAAGATGAGCCATGGATAATCTATCTTCATAGTTAGGTCTTACACGACCGTATGCCAGTCTTGTAGCTTTACGCTGAACATTTTCAAGTAGGATCTTATCGCGAATGAGATCTGGATTCCACACTGGTCCGGCAAACTCAAGAATAGGTCTAACGTATATTGAGTAAAGTTTACTAACAGAAGTTAGAGATATACGTGTAAAACATTTACGGATCAAAAACAGTTTCGAGTTTGCACGTTTACACACCGACACTATGTGATCAGACCAATTTAAGTCACTATTAATTATCACTCCGAGATCATTGTGGGAGGTTACCGAGTTTAAGGGATGTCTAAGATATTATACCCATTATTATACATATATTGCCGATATTGCCGAGTTGCATTCCTGGGATGACTTTATTGGAAGATAGTTCATTCGATTACATGAAATAAACTTTAGCTTGAGAATATTCGTCATCAAAAAATCATAGCATATTATTCGTCTTTAAAAAGACAACCACATGCAATGATGATAGTTAAATTCTTCTGTTAGTGATTTCATAGTAAAGCATGAGGAAAAAACCAGGAAAAACCCTCATAACACTATCCCGACATGGTATTTTGTCTTACATTTAATTTACTCTCAATAAACAACAAATTCTGATTTTATATATTTGTTCTTTAAAAAACATAAATGATGTATCCTCGATATATTACTGTATTACTAATAGTGGTATTTTCCTTTTATTAAATCTGTTTCTTTTAGGACTATATCTGCATCGTTCCATTGAACCCTATGTTGATTTTCCCATGCGTATTTACATATTCTTTATATATACATATATACATATACAAGATCTATCAAATTCTTTATTTTTAATATAAGATTGATGATCACTTATTCTAACATTTAATGACCTTGATATTTTTTCACCTAAATAAAACTGATCGCATTCACAAGGTATTCTATAAATATAATTCTTTGTTCTTTCTTGTTCATTGTTAGGTATAGTTTTAGATACAGTAAATTTTAATCTGCTTGTTGTTTTGAATGTTGTTGAAATAAGTGAATTTATTTCCTATCTTTTTCAGTTTTTCTCATAATTCTTATAGGTATGATATTGTTATTTACCTCGTATTATTCGTTGTGTATGCTGTAGGATCTCGTTCTAAGTTATTCTGTTCTATTCGGTCGATTGTTGAAAATTCTTTATTAATAAACGATAAAGGATAATCATTTTTTAATAAAACAGATGTTACCAAATGTTTTTCCTCTAAGAACGAATTTTCGTTGGAACAAGTAATTTTAGCTCTATCGTATAAGTATTTAATAATTCTCTTTTTAATATTGATATTGTGATTTGATTTGTAATTTAGATATCTGTTGGTGTGTGTTAGTTTTCTATACACCAGAGTCTCATATCCAGTATCGTTCTTAGTGACTAAGACATCCAGGAAAGGTAGAGTGTTAATATATTCATTTTCCATGGTAAATGTTAGTGTTTCTTCTTTATCGTTTATATCATTCAGGAATGTGTCCAACAACTCTCATCCATGCGGCCATATTGAGAATACATCATCTACATATGTTCACCATACTGTGGGTTTTAAATTTTGTTTAGAAATAATATATGTTTCAAAATCTTCCATAAATATATCAGCTAATAATGGAGATCAACTAGAGCCCATTGCTAGACCAAAATTTTGTAGAATTTTTATTTAATTGAAAATAGGTATTATCAGTACATAATGTCAATATTTCCTTTATAGCTGATATATTTACTTTAAATTCAATACATAAATTCAAATTTATAAAAGTTGCAACATCTCTGATTCTAACCAACCAAAATTTTGTGGTTTTTTTATTTTAGATGCGTCGTAGCCTAGATCATAAATATGCATTTGGGCAATTTGTGAATTTTTTATTTAACCGAGTAATTTGTTTAATTAATTATAATAAATATTTATTTTGGAAAATTGTGATTTTCTTTTAATATTATTCGTACAAAAGATTAGGTTAGGTTAGGTTAGGTTAGAAATGATAAGAAAGTTATATATGTATTTACTATAGTTATAAATAATATCTTTAAAGAATATAATTTACAAAAAATATTTTTATTTGAAAATTAAATCTATACGTGTTAATTTTTCTTAAATCATGCTTATTAGTTTTGCAATTACTTTTTCTCAAAAACATTAATTACTCTCATTAATTTTTACACAAATTAGTTATATTTATAATTAACATACTTCATTTATTATTTTTATACATAATTATACAATTAATTTGTTCAAAATATATTTGTAATGTTTTTGTAATGATTTGATTTTCAAATAAAAAATTAATTTTTTGTTAAATTTATTCTTAAAAGATATTATTTATAATTATAATAATTAAATATTTAAGATGCTCATCATTTCATAACTTTTCCTACTAATAATGATAAGAGAAAAGTACAATTTTGCAAAATAAATACTTATTAAAATTTTTTTTACAAATTACTCAGTTAACTGAACAATTCACAAATTAACTAAACGCATTTTTATGATCTATGCCACGAACCCCAAATTAAAAAATGTAAATTTTCGTTGATTAGAACCGGAGATATTGCAACTTTTTTCCATATGAATTTATGAAGTCAGTTTATGAAATAGTAAAATCGAGAAATAAAAAATGCTAAGTCGTGTTCTAAAAGTCGTAGGGCGTTCTATTTTTTTTTTTTTTTTTCTTTTTTAATTCTGGTATCTGAGTTATTTTAAATGTTTATCTGTTAAGGTTAAAACCACAGTACTTTTGTAAACCTTTTTTACAATATTTAACATAATTTTTTAATTTTTGAATGATTTAATGTAATAAAATAAGCCTTTCTCTTCAATTTAATGCTTTCAGAATTCATATAGACTTAATATTTTACACATAATAACGTTGTAGATAAAAGTTTTTCGCGATAAACAATTTCAATTTTGCAATAACTGTTGAAATTTATATAACTGAATATGTGATATTGTTTATATTATCACGCGAAACTAAAGATTTTTGGTGCATTTTTAGAGCTTATGAATAATTTTGAAAAAATCAAAAAAAATAATTAAGCAACAGATTAACAAAACACCTTTACAAACTCTCATTTTAAAGGATTTTCTACTCTTTTTCAGTAAAATTGTGTCACTGTTATATACTACCATATAATTTACCGGTCTTTATTACATTACGGACAAATTACATTATTTACATATTCTTTATAAGTAAAAATGGCGATAAATCTTGCATATCTTGTTTATTACATATTGTTATTACCAAATTGTTAAATATCTGTATCAAAGAGTGTCACGAAAAAAGCTTTTTATTTGCTAATTTCTCTGGTCTAATAAGATTGTTGTTATTTCTCGATCTGTAAATAATTACTCTCTTTAGGTCAAGAAGAATATTCTTCACGTCAAGCTGCCATCACTTCAGGTATAATCCTCGCAATTATCATACCATTGGTTCTTCTAATAGGTTACGGTGGCTACAAAGTATATTTAAGACTAACAAATAACGATCAAAACTCTTACAACTATGACACCGTACAAAAGTCTCAAAACCTCCAACAATTCAGTCGAACTTTAAGTCCATATAGAGAAGAAGACGAGGACGAAAAGTATCCTCAAAGCGACACTGACTCGATGAAAAAACGAAGAAGTTACGACAAATCCTACCGAACTCACGAACCTTTGCCCAATAGACCGAATTCTGAGTTCGAAGAGAAACCATTGGATCCTTACGATCAAACCTTCGAAGACGATAGGGCTTCTAGAACACCTACGGGAAGTCCAACTAGTCCTACTTCTAGTATACAATATACAACGCCTTACAGTAGACCAGACATTATTAGAGGAAACAGCTCAAAGAATTTAAATTATAGCGACCTTTATGCTGAACCAATAAAGAAACCTAAAGAAAGAATTAGCGCTAGTCAAAGTAGTATAGTGACAGACGTTTAGAATATAATTAGAGTAGAAATGGACTTCAGTAGTTTATAGAGTATCCTTTAATTTATAAATTTTAATAATTTAGTATCCTAAGACCAAAGTATTTGTGCCGCTGTACCTAAAAACATTCTTCAGACAAAAAATTATGTTTATTCAAATATTTTTTACTTTTGTAAACCTACAATAACTTTATTACTATATTGGCTATCTCTAGCATGTGGAGTGGTTGTTTTGTTAATTTGTGGAATTATAAGCAAAATTAAAATGTTTAAATACTGTTAAATAAAAATAAAATATTTACAAATAGAGCAAGAAGCATTTCACATGCCAGGGATGCTCGAAGAGCCTATAGTACATGGTATGACAGTTAAGAGGTCCCTGAAGTGTGGAATGGTTCTTATTGTTTTTTTTATACCCATAGTTTTCTCTTGCCGTGACAACAAAATATTTTCTCCTTTTTCGAGAATTAACTTACCCTAATTGAATATTAAGCAGTAACAGCTACTTGTTGAGACAGTATAGGTGAGCAAGCAAGCAAGCAATAGAAACTTTGCCAGCCTATGAGACCTGCACAGCCCTACACAATGACATATAGATGTTACAATTCATTGGAGCGAGGGGATTGATCCGATTAGAACAGGAACCACTCCAACTCGCCTCAATGTTCCAGACCTTCCTCCATCCCCCGATAGCACTCTGATACTCTATAGAAGCTACAAATCGGAAAAATGATTTTCACGTGAAAGTCCTGGGTACAAGGACTCACACATGAAATACTCTTAATTAGTCTGGAAAGCGTGAGATGCTTTAATCCTGCTATCATCTCAATTGACTTGTCATCATTGTGCTTTTGCTTGCCCTAGCGCGGAGTCCTCTCTCCGAACTAGGTCCAGTTCGGCGACTCAGCGCAGTACAGATGGGAACGTTATAGAAAGCTGCGGTCTACGGAAACGAAAAATTAAAAAAGATGAGGAAATCCAGCTCTATCAAGAGACGCACATAATTAGGTTATAAGAAAGATTTCGTCTCGGATAATAATGTTTTAGCTGCAAATATCAACATTGACTCAAAGAAGCAAAAGCTGGTAGAAATGTCAATTAATACAATAAATTACACAAGATTACATAAAATAAAAGAAACAAAAGTCATAGCTGACGAAGAAATGTATAGAAATTGAAACTCTACAACAATAACTTCCGTAGTTGCAAAAAGACTAAAGATATCCTCAGCATATCACATAAAAATATCAGCATTCGACAAAGTAACACACGTAAAACTAATAGGTATTTAAACATATCAGGTATCAGTGGTAAAAATATAATACTGATCTCAAAAGGAATATCTTAAAAAAACAATAGTATGCCTCGAAAAAGAACTATCCGAGATTTTTACAACTGAGAAAAAAGTTCGGTAGGGAAAGAAAAGACGCTATTACAACAAATAGTCAACTTATTAATAATATTATATATGCAGATGACACCAAACTGCTGGCAGATACTGCAGAAGAACTCAAAAGAATTATGGATAATGTAGAAACACGCAAAGAATGCCTACTAAAACTGCACTATTAAGAGGCTAATATAATTATTGTTAATAATAACACCAACATAAATGCACAATTTTACACAATTACCAAAAGAGTAGAAAAAATATGCTACCTAGGCTGTAACATCAAGGATATGTGAGAGCATAGTTACAAAATAAGAAGTCGTATTGAAAAAGCCAGAAGCTACTTGTTACCATCAATCCTCACTACATAACTAACCCATCGAAATCTCTATTACAACCGTAATAAAAAGAAAAAAAAACTTACTTGAGTCACATTATGCGTAATGATAAATACCGATTTGTTCAGTTAATCGTACAAAGAAAGATTAAGAGCAAGAGAGGACCTGGACGTTAGAGAATATTCTGGCTGGCCAATATTAAAAAATGAACCGATGTCATACAAACTTTAAGTGATTTATTCCGAGCTGCAATGAATAGAATTAAATAAGTGAGTGTGGTCATCAAAATCATAAAAAGACAACGTATTCGCCAACATTATAAAAAGATAGGCACCTTTTCAAGAAGAATAGAGCTGTCTTAAAATATCTAAAGCTGATTTGAAACTGAAGCTTAAACTACAAAAAAGCCAAATATTAGTCTGTCAATGTTTCCTTATAGGCTATTGATTATGTACTTTAGAAAGGAACTACAACACTACAGGGGTTTTATTGTTACATACGGTCAATGGACTCCCAAATATGAAAAAATCGCGGTGTGCTGCTATTTAGAGGGGTGCGTTTTTGAAAAAGGGATGAATTAGTCCCTATGCACTAGGTGTACTCTAATGCATCGGGTGAATTCTATGCACTTTTCGTAAATATACATGTACAAAAAATTTGTTCAACATTAAATTTTCAATAAACGAAGCAAAAAAACCACGGTAGCACACCATTTTTAGTTCTTGCCCAATAAATTTATTCACGGGGTATAAGTATAGGCCTTGCTTCAGAGAAAAAAAATTTCTATTCTTCGTCTTTAAAATGACGTTTATTAGAAGTCTTTAGGATTTACAGTATCTGAGATACAATTTTTCAAAGTTCGCCATGCACACCATTTTTAGGCCATTTTCCCTATTTTTTCGCAAACTTTGTTCTATAACTCTTTTCTACGCAGTTCCAGGTATATGTAATGGTACATTGATTAGAAAGAAAAATAAATTATCTTTAAAATGGTCTATGAATTACTAAATAAAAAAGAAAGCTTATTTTCTGTACTTTAAAATATTCTATTGTAGAATATTCTAGAACTAACGGTAACCAACATATAGTTCGTCAAAGTGTAATGGTTAGAACGATTTGTATATACCTAAATGTACAAGGATAGGACTGAAGGGCTCAGACATAGGCCCTGTTTCGGTGTGCCATAACCATAAACATAACTAAAAAAGAAGTTAAAGAGATTAAAAAAATATCCGTAATTTGCAACTCCCATTTTACGGTACACTATTTTAAAGAACAGAAAATAAGCTTTCTTTTTTATTTAGTAATGCAGATACCTACATGTAAAATATGTTTTTTTAGAGGTATAGAAATGTAAGTTGGTAACAATTTTTTAACTGTCGGTCAGTTTGACAGCTGTCAAGTGATTTATGTTAAGTTCGGTTTGGCTTTCACCATGAATAGACTCGACACTCGAACAACGCTTCCAAATTGTACAAATTTATTTTGAAAATTGTGGTTCTGTTCGATATACGTATCGTGCACTACGTCCATTTTATGAACGCTTTTGCAGCACGTTTACTCTAAATGATAATATTCATCTACAGACACGTCGTACAATCTGCACAGAAAAAGTTGTTGCTACTGTAGGGCGTAGCATACAGGAATACTCAAATCAGTATATCTGCCATCGTGCACAGCAGTTGGATACGTATCCATCCACTTTATGGAAGATTTTGTGGAAAGATCTTGCTTTGTGTGCTTAGAAAATCTATCTCATTCAATCAAGCAAAAATTAAAGGTAAAGGTATATCATCAACTAGCAAGGCGTAGAATCGTAGATTCGGTGAGTAGGTACAAAAGGAATTTGCCGTTGATTACGATTTGCATAAGCGAATTTTATTTAGCAATGAAGCTCACTTTTGGTTAAATTGCTAGGTCAGCAAACAAAACTGCCCAAAGATAATCCTCAAATATATGTTGAGGAACAAATTCATCCAGAAAATTGACTGTTTATTGTGCTTTGTGGTCTGGTGAAATCATTGGACCGTACTTACTGCCTTTTTCATTCCCCAATTGAAAAACCATGATGTACAGGAGCTGTCTTTTCAATAAGACGACATAACATGTCACACAGCTCATGCCACAATTGATTTATTAAAAGAAACGTTTCGTAACCGCATAGTTTCACTTTTCGGACCGTGAATTGGCCTCCAAGATCGTGTGATTTAACACTGCTAGACTATTTTATGTGGAGATATGTAAAGGTGCAAGACAAACACAGATGACCCCAGACGTATAACTATAAATGGCAGTGAGATAGAACAAATCCAGGAATATATCTACCTAGGCCAAATCCTGAAACTTGACAAAGAGAACCAAAGTGCGGAAATTACTAGAAGAGCAAGACTAGCATGGGCAGGATTTGGAAAACTTGGTTGGATACTTAAGAACCGCAAAATACCCCAATATTTGAGGAGCAAAGTGTTCAACCAATGCATCCTTCCTATCATGTCATATGGATGTCAAACCTGGACCCTAACCAAGGCAAACATAAATAAACTAGCCACAAGAGAAAGAACAATGAAAAAAGCAATGTTAGGTATACGACTGTCAGATAAAAAGAGGAACGACTGGATAAGATCCAAAACAAAAGTCGAGGACATAGCAACAAAAATTGCCAAACTTAAATGGAGCTTCGCGGGCCACACTGCTAGACAAAAAGACCAACGTTGGAATACTACAATACAACATTGGAGACCTTACGAAAGTAAACGACCAAGAGGAAGAGCACAGATGAGATGGGTTGATGATATTAAAAGAATAGCCGGAACAAATTGGAAATACGTTGCTCAGGATAGAGACCGTCGGAAGGAGTTGGGAGAGGCCTATGTCCAAACATGGACGATAGAAGGCTAAGAAGAAAAAGATGTAAAGGTGCTAGTCTACGCCGATAAGCGTGAAACGATTGACCACTTGGAAGAAAACATTCACCCGTTATTGCCGATAGACGGCGAGAAATATTGGAAAAAGTGATCGAAAATTAGGACCTCTTGTCCTCCAGATTAGACTATGTCAGAGCCAGCCAAGACGGTCATATTATGCCAGAAATCACATTAAATTATAATGCCAAAGGATTATCTTTCGAATAAAGTCAATTTCTAAAAATCATCTTTGTTTTATTCCATTTCAAAGTTCTATACCTCTAAAAAAACACCCTTTACAAGAAAAAAACTTTTGAGAAATTTAAAAAATAGCCGTAAAAGCAAAAATCGTAGAAAACTTTAAAAAACCGTATCTCGCTTTAAATTAGTCCTAGAACCATTTAGAATATACCATGTTAAAGTTAATATTTTTTTAATAAATGCACACTTAGACATACTTCCAGCTGCGCAGAAAAAAGTTATAGAACAATGTTTGCGAAAAAATAGGGAAAATGGTCCAAAAATGATGTGAATGGCAAATTTTGAAAAATTGTATCTCGGATACTGTGAATCGTTAAAAATCCATTATACGTCATTTTAAAGATGAAGCATTGTTTTTTTTTCTGAACCAATGCCTATACCTATACCCCCGTGGAACAAAGTTATGGGACAAAAATCGGTTGCCTGTAAAGTCGGTTTTACGGGCGAAGATTTTACGTGACAACGTCTTTTTCTCGGTAGAATATTTATTGATATGAATATTATTAAATTGCACAATAGTTGTTTGCAGTTGAAACGCGCTGTTTCTTCTCAATCGACTGAATTACGATTGATTGCAGAGTGATTTAAACTAATAATTTACTTAACACTATCAACATTTGTCAATAGTATGACATAACCTATAAACTCAGTTTCTCAACTTTTGTGTCAATCTAACAATTAATCAATCAATCATAGTTTACGATAATGAAATATTAGTGTACAATTATTTACCTTTATTGTTGTAATTGTTGTAAATGACGAATCTAAGCACTCCACATTTTCACTACAGACACAGCTGACGATACTTTAACCACACGTGTGAACTTGTATTATGACGCTTTCTCGGTTTTCCAACGCCAAGAACGCTCGAGAAAGACAGAGACACAAGCACGCACCGATTCAACGCGCCTAATTCTCTAGTGCTGCGCGCGCAGCGGACCGATCATGTTTGAGTGGGAGAGAGACGCAAGGCATTCGCCGGTCCGGCGGGCCTCTCTCTCGTTCGGTGACTCACCGTAACAGACGTGAGCGGGCGTTACACTTTTTCATGAGTGACTCCGAGCCACAACCTAATTTAAGACGTTGTCACGTCAAAAAGAAAAATCGAGTGTTTTCGTGTTATGTTTGCTTTTTTTGGATATATTTTGGTCAAAAAACATTATTTTTTACTTCAAATGGTGACATTCCGATAGGAAATTTAATTTTGAACAACTTTTCTGTAAATGTATATGTATGGAAAGTGCATAGAATTCACCCGAATGCACCCGTGTACAGGAAATAATTCACCCCTTACTTAAAAACGATAATCAATAGAACTATTACATTTCTGTCAAACAACTTTGAGCTTTTCTCTTCTATACGTGCTAATATTTACTTGTCTCGCGATTTTCTATTATTTTCTTATTTATTTTTCTATTCATTCATCTTAATCCACATTCTCACTATTCCACACTCACACTATTCTTTTATAGATCTGTGATTTTGTCTTCATATTCAGGTATCTATTTTATTAAATTAAGTCCAATTGTCTATGTGATGTTCTTGTTTTTGCTCTGTCATCCTATCTTTTAATCAGTTTTTCATTAACTGTACTTTTAATTATTTCGAAAACTTTTTTTATCTTATTTTAATTCTTATAATAAATAGTAATAATAAAGTCCTGTCTTAATTTGGGATGAAACTAATCACAGACCGGTTGAGGCTGCCCATTAGTATTACCATAATACCATTCAAGCGATTGAAACTCCATGTTGGCATTTCCTTTTTCCTGGCCATCTCAACTCACTTATAAGAAAGATGTAAACTGATATTATTTTCATTTCTTTGATCTTATTATCTACATAGGCGGTCCGATAAGTACTTAGCCTCACCGCCCGATGGCGCCACTATCTCAAGAGAAATCTACTATCGTATGGTACATTCTTGTTGACGGTTACTGTCAAGATTTTAGCCGAATCGGACTCGTAGTTTTATTTTGACCACGTGTGAAAGCGAGCGTATCTGCGGATTTTTAGAAAAATTGAAAAAGAGCTATATCAGTCGGTGATTTGATTCTTGTTTTTGGAAGGAAAATTCCCAGCAAAATCAAAGAGCGCTTGAATGTTGTGTACGGTGACTCTTCTCCTTCGATAGCAACAGTCAAAAATTGGTATAAAGAGTTTCAACTTGGTCGTACGTCGACTTTTGTACAGCCACGCCTCGGTGCCCCGAAAATGGCTACCACGGAGGATAACGTGATAAAAATCCACGATCTTGCATTGGCAGACCGCCGACTGAAAGTGCACGAGATAGCTAAGACAGTCGGCAGCTCAAAAGATCGCTTATGTAATATCCTGTATGAAACTTTGGACATGAAAAAGCTGTCCACGCGATAGATGCCGCATTTGTGCAAACCAGATAACAAGCGCAACCGTTCAGACCACTTCAGAGCAGTGTTTAACTATATTTAAGCGTAATGCCAAGGAGTTTATACGTCGTTTTGTAACTGTTGACGAAATATGGATCCATTGGTACACACCAGAGACCATGTAACAGTAGAAATAGTGGATGGCACCCGACGACTGTGCTACGAAGTAGAGAAGACTGTCCTATCAGCCGGAAAAATGATGACCAACATTTTCTGGGATTCACAAGCGGTGATCCACATTTAGTGCCTGGAGAAGGGTAAAATGGTCACAGGGCCCTACTATGTCGAATTATTAGGCCGATTCGACGCCGAATTGCAGAAAAAACGAGCCCATTTGGCGAAGAAAAAAGTGCTCTTCCACTATGACAATGCACCGGCTCATACCTCCGCCTTCGCCATGAAGAAATTGGTCGAATTGGGCTATGACCTGTTGAATCATTCACCATATTCTCCAGATTTGACCCCATGCGACTTTTTTTTGTTTTCAAACTTGAAAAGGGCACTCGCCGGGCAGAAATTTAAGACGAATCAGGAGGTCATCGTCGCCACGCAAGCCTACTTTGCAGACCTAGAGAAAACGTATTTTTCAGACGGGTTAAAGAAGTTGAAGCTTCGCTGGGTCAAGTATATCAAGCTAAAAGGAGACTATGTTGAGAAATAAATTTTAACTTTTCCAATTTTTTTTTTCTTTTGTAGGCTAAGTACTTATCGGACCGCCCTAGTAGCTTCCCTATCTTATGTAGATTACTGACATTACAAGTACCTATACTTATAGCAGCTTTTTGATTTATATGTTTTAATTTCGTGTGGTTTCTCCTAATAACGAATCTAAGCATTAAAGATCTGTCGTGACCATTAAGGGTCTGTCGAGAAATGGAGGCCATCATGTTTGCCTGCACTATGACTGCTTTTTTTTAAGAAAAAATAGTGAAGTAGTTTCGCTTTCTTTCTGTACCGCTATACAAATTTCGATTTCATAGTGATCATTATTGCGCTCATTAAGACATATTGACAGGAGAGTGGAGAAGGCACCGCAATGCTGAATTGGTGACTCTCTATGGTACTGATAACATCGTTAGACATATAAAAGCTAACTGGATAAGATGGGCACGTCATGTAGTAAGATCAGAAGAAGACAAAGTGCTAAAAACAGTGTTTTTGAAAGACCAGACGGTAAATCAGTAGGCCGCCCCAGAAAAATATGGAAGGATGATGTTGAAGCTGATTTATCTAGGATTGTGGTACAACTATGTGAAATGGAAGCGCAAGATCGTAGAAGGTAATAGGTTATAGTGGATGCGGCGAAGACTCGCCCCGAGTTGTAAAGCCAGTCAACAACAACAAAACATTATTGCGCCAATAGAACAACATGGAAATAGGAATACTTTTAAATTTAAATTAAGTTTTTATGTACACGATTTCCAACAAGCAAGATATTACTATTAAGGTATCTATAAATCCAGTAGGAAAAAAACATCACTGACGGCTGTAGAGTAAATGAATTTGAGATCAAGAATTATCAATAAATAAAAAAAAAAACATTCTGAATCTAGTTTATTCCAGCTATACTTCTAGCTACAAAAATGACCGCTAGATGGAAGATACATACTTATCACATTTTAGAGAACTTGAATAGGTTGTTCGCAATAATGTATGCGAATATATGATCCATTAAAAAATTCCTTACTCCTTATTTCTTATTACCTACGTAATAATGAAACGGCATAAGATGGTTAATTATGAAGAAAGTCGTTGTTGTCACTCTACTTCAATGTACAAATAGGTACGTTGGTCAAGAACTGGATAAGCATCGTAAGAAGAAAACAAATAAATCTAAACTGATTAAGGATCTCTTCAAAATCATCACAATAAACATTCTATTGTTTATTTATATATTTCAAATCTATGAATGTTTTTAAGAGCATCCCTGTTACTGTTAGAAGTTTTCTGCTTAAGAATACCGGTTTATGTACTTATTTAAAAAATGTTGTTCTCTATTTAATAGGTCAGCAAGAATACTCCCAACGACAAGCTGGTCTGGCTTCCGGGATAATTATGGCAATTCTTATACCGCTCATCTTGCTTTTCGTCTATCTAGCGTATCGTTTCTTACAAAAAAAGCAGAAAGAGAAAGAAGCTGAAAAATTAGAAGAGCAGCAATTTATGGATCAACAAAGGTAAGTAAGAAATACTGATATGTAAATATTGTTACATTCAGTGAGTTCAGAGAGTAAGTGAAGTACAACGTGTTTCGACTAATTTTATTAATTCAAAAACTCACTTAATTACAAATATCACAATTACTAATTTACACTAATATTTATCGCTTAAAAACAATTCGCACTGATACGTAGAATCGCCAATACTAATACTCAAAGCCCGCTCCGTTGGTTTATATAATGAGAACTAAATATTCTCGAAAAGAGCTGGCTGGGTCGACGGTCGAATCCCATCTCCGCATCGATAGAAACGGTTTGTGTAATGTTTCGGCTGTAAAGGGAGATTTCTGGACTACGGTAAAGCACAAAGTGGTATGTGGTAATCAGGGGTATTTGACTCACAACATCTCGATCTTCTTACAGGCTGTTTACCCCGAACAGAACCTAAATGGATCAGGTCAGCGGATTTTGCTCTTCATAAGGATACAGTCTGTCCAGGTGCGCAACCTTCAGCTTACTCCGTGGTGTCACGCAGTGTCTCCGTGAACAGATGCAGTGTTTCCCAGAGCCGTTGCAACTTCGAACTCAGACTTCGAACTTTTCCTTCTCTTAGGTTGATAGAGCCAGACTGCATCACTTTCCTTAAAGCTAACGGGAGTAGATTTCTGATCGAACCTAACTTTCATCCGGTCACTGGTGCGTTGCACTTATTGGTTGGAAGCTTCATCTCCCACCAGTCAATAACATTGCTGGAGTGTAACTACTTACTTCATGTTGGAAGCTTTGCTAGGCTAGCAGAAACAGAGGTATCTGTTTGTCCCAGCCTTACTGATTTTCATATACAAACAGGGACAGCTAGTAGTTGATGATCCGGTTATGTCTTTCTACAATACCTTCGGACTGATTATAAAGCGGTGTCGTTCTGGTCGTCTTAATTCCGATTCAAAGTTACGCGCTTGGTCGAAACGGAATAGAACCCCATGTCGAAAAACGACATTCACAAGTAGGGCCTCACCAACTGGGATTGCTTCTTGGTTGGTTAAGGCAACTACTTCTGGCCATTTGAAAAGGTAGTCCATAGCAACCATTAAATACTTATTTCCTGATGTTGTTACTGAAATGGTCCCAGAATCTCGACAACAACTTGGTCCCATGTAGTCCCGGTGATGCATTTTTTGAGTTTTCTCCTAATTCTTGTTTTAAGTCTTTACTTGGATGCACACAGGTCACATCGTTTGCACTATTCTTCCATGTATTGCCGACAATAAACCCATTAATACCTCTCACGATTCTGGTCAGGGTCCTATTGATCCCAAAATACCCTTCAAAACGGCTATCGTGGAGTTCTGGACGCACGTCCTTTACACATATTCTTGTTAGAACAACACTGTTTTTTCCATCTGGACTCTTCCATTTACGAGTGATGTCGTCATCTCGCAGACATAAAGAGTCCCACTTCACTGTTTGCCCATATTTGGAAATCTCCTGACACTGTGGCACTATTGTCCAGCCCCTTACGGACTATCTTTCTTTTGCTCAGCCCGGAAGTTTTCTTTGGTTTTAACTCGTCACTCTTTCGTCACTCCTGCCCTCTATGGTTTTGAACTGTATCTGGCCCTCTCATTCTTATTGGTACTCGCAGAATCGGCAGTTAGTCTCTTTGCATTGTCTTCTCGAGAGGTCGTCGGCATTCCATTTCTTTGTTTCCAATTCTATATCCTCTTCTTTTGTCGACAGTGTTGATGATGATGATTTCATCCAAGATTAAATTGAAAAGCATAGTGGTCAATGAGTTCCCCTGTCTTATTCCGCTGCCTAAGTCTATGGGTTCTATAAGTTGTCCATCTATCCTAACTTCCATTTTGTTATTTTGGTAGATGTTTTCAATAATTTTTATGATATCTAGGGGAACTTCTCTATTATACGGAAGATGGATGAGTCTTACTTTGTCAAATGCTTTCTTCAAGTCAATCAAACACAGAAATGCTGGTCTATTATACTCTAGTGATTTCTCAGTAATGTGCTTTATGACGTATACTACATCTGTACACCATCTTCCAGTACGAAAACCCTGTTGTTCATATGCTAAATTTATCCTCTGATTCATCGGTTCTTTTAAAATTCTAGTTGTAGAATCTAGAAGTTTTTACCTTTGTAGTTTTCTGGATGTTTTTAACTCCTTTTTTGAATAGTAGAATTAGTTTGCTACTTATTCATTCTTCCGGTACTTTATTGTGTTTTATAATTTTGCTAATTCATATTGTTAATTGTTCTGTCATTGCTGCTCCAAAATATTTCAGTAATTCGTTTGGTATTCCGTCTTTACCTGCAGCGTTTCTGTTCTTCAGCTTTTCAAGTGTTTATCGAACTCTCTGTGTATTTATATTAATTTCTTCATTTGTGAGAATTTCTGGTGTTTCTGGTTCTAGAGTCATTTGTTCTTACTCTACATAGAGCTTTTTTAGATAGTCAATCCATGTATCCTTTTCTATGTGTTTGGGTTCTGTTAGTTCCTTTACCTCCGTTCTTTGACATCTTATAAAGCGCCATATTACTTTTTTTCTGCGGTAAAATGCTGAAACTAGCGACACGGAAGTGGGGCCACGAAACAAAATAGCGGTTCATGGTTCTCAGTCACAGTAAACAGTTGTAAGAGTCCATTTATCCAAAAAATCTATAAAAAAAATAATAAATAAATAATAAAATTACTTTACTTACTTAAATTACCACTGTACCACTTTTTTGTGTTTTTTATCCTCAATGACTGGTATCTATTTTCTAGGTTTTATAATGATTTATAATTTTGTATTAATTAATTTCTAATAATTCTAAATTCTGAATAACTGACTTAATATTTTTAGAAGGGCACACGAAGCAGCTACTAAGAAGTTAACAGAAGCCGAATATGCTTCAGAAGATGAAGACAGTAATGTTACAAGCACGGGCGCAAAAGAAACAACTGTATATTAACTCCTATAAAATACAATGATTCAACCTATGAGTTGCAACATTTTAAAGTTTAATATTTCTAAAATCTTTATATAGAATAAGTACTAGATGTAGTTAATGTATAAATAGGACTTTTTTATTGTAGAATTAAAAATCCACTGATGACTAAATTCAAACACTATGTTTTATTCAATAAAGTGTAGACTTTTTTATGTTTATGTTCCATGTAGAGTGTGATGTGTCAAATATGGCGTTTTTAACCACCACGTAATGTCTTCTTCCTATAGTAAATTTAATATTCTTCAAAGGTACTTGTCCATTGAATTGTATGCCTATCTAATCCTGTAATGCCCATCTTTTTTTTTCGAATTAAATGAATAATACAAAATTTGAAAATCAAAATAAATTAATCAACTTCATATAACCCCGTAGAAAGCGATGTCCTGCAACTATTATCTAAATTAATATATTATTCAGTAACCACATCAAACTCTATTAGTGGTGTTATACTCCTGTATAAGCAAGCCAGAGTCATACTCACAATTTGTCAAAATTTTTGCCGACAAACTGTATTTAGCATAGAACTATCTTATACTAGGAAGATCAGAAAATATCTATGCCATGAACTTAAGCACAAAACTAGCCAAATGAAACGGCTTATTGGAAGGGATATGAAGTGGAAAATGGATGTACCTAATTATGCTAAAAGTTTTTCACATACCAAAGCATTTCACAAATTTCGGCCGAATATTGTTATCACAGTAATTGTATCTTGGATCGTTAGTCTGAAATATCATACATCGACAAAATTATTAGATCTAAAATCATCCTAAGCTAAACATACAGTTCAAAACCATTGTTGCGTGGTTACAATTCTAGTTTTGTGTATAAACTTCGTCCACATAAGTCGAATCCGGTTTGAATCTACTCACGAGTTTGCGATAATCGGACTTTTAGATTTATATATGTATCTAATCCAGGATTCCAAATATAATAATGTCTAAAATGTAATTGTTCAAACCGAAGTAGGAATCTCTAAGACCACTTAATTATAAAAGTAGTTATTTGAAAGAGAAGGTAATAGTTACCTGCGTTCACATATACAAATTAATTAGAACTTGAAAGAAATTCGTTGTTAAAACACCTATGAAAAGAAAAATTGATTTAGTCAAAGAAGGATTCCTTCTAGAATGTTGTATGTTATTTATTAAGTAAAAAATATTTTCCTACCTTAATAATACTTTACTTTATTAGAAAATCTAGTACATTTCGTGTTAAATCTCAAATTTACTATTATTCTCTACGTAGATTAGTGATATTTGTATTATTAATATTTTTGTATTACATGTAGAATTTACAACAATAAATCTAAATAAATATAACAGTTGAATTTTTTACACCTACTTCCAGTTGTCTTTGCTTGTTTAATTAAAGGTCACAATATACTAATATGTATATACCTATCATAAGTTTGAAGCTATTTTTATTCTGAACTGTTGGATTTCGATGATTTTTATTTCACATTATAAGTCTCTTACTAAGGAATTCCCCTCCTCCTAAGTGCCTTCTGTGTTGAGGTTGGCGATCAATATGGCAAATTTCTCTCTGTTCTGGGCTTGATGAATTAATTCATTTCCTCTTGTGTGGGTCCAATCTCTGATGTTTCGTAGCCAAGATTTTTTCTTTCGTCCTATGCCCCTTTTACCTTCAATCTTGCCTTCTAATATTACCTGGAGCTGCTCAAATTCCCTATGGCACATTATGTGTCCTAGATATGACGTCTTTCTAATTTTGATAGTATTGACTAGATTAGGGCGTGTGTTCATTGCTCTCAGTACTTCTTCATTCATAGTTCTGCTGGTCCAGCTTATTCTTAGCATTCGGCGGTACATCCACATTTCAAATAAATTTAATTTGTTGACGTCATACTGTTTTAATGTCCAGGTCTCACAGCCATATAGTAATAGAGACAACACATAACACTTTAGTGTTCTCAATCTTATTGCTTGGGGTTACAGAGCATTTACGCATATTCATGAAACCAGATCTTGCTATTTCAATGCGTCTTCTAACTAAGGAATTACTCTACCAATATTTTCTGAGAAATGTCATAGTTTTGCCCATACACAGGGTGTAAAGGTAAAGTTGTGTTTTTTCATCTTATTTTGCAATACTCTGGAATTTATTAGAAACAACATATCTTATTAATATTGCGAGATAGCTTTATCTTTTCTCAACATTTTTGTAAAAAAATCTCAATATCTCTATTATCAAAAATTATACAAAAGTTTTTATAAACACTTAAAGAAATTGAAACCAAAGAAAAGCCTGCTTAACATACATTATCTGTTATTGACATTTAAAACAACTAAAGCCTAAGAAAACATAACCTGAATAAGTACCCTAATAGTACTAAGGTATCTGGTGAAATATTTTCATTTAACATGTTAAGTGAAGTCCCTTTGGACTTTGAAGATCTAGCAAAAGCAACCAAGCAGGATAATTTATTGTCCAAAGTCGTTGACTTAACCCTATCGGGATGGCCAAACCATGTACAGGGAGATAATTTAAAACCATATTTTAAACTTAGAAATAACTTTTCGGTTGAACGGGATTGTTGGGTTTAGGCACTAAAGTAGTAGGTAGGTAATTCCATTCTCACTCAGGGTTAGAGTACTTAATTTGTTCGATGAACAACATACAGGCATAGTAAGACTAAAAATGTTTACTATTGCTGGTGGCCTGGAATGAATGAAAGTATGGAGAAATTAAAAAAAGTATATAGAGTCTACTCAGAATTTTCCTATTAGGTCAAATGGCCATACCATGTTCATTAGCACCCCATAATTTCTATATTTTAAATGTTAAATACTCTTACACATATATAGGACTTGGGAAATGTAGTTAAAGTCTTAAGATATTGTACCTACCTTATGAATGTTAATAACGTTATAAAATTTGTGCATGCCGACAGCTAAAGAAAACCCTAGAAGTGAAGTGAGTGATAGATCAGTGATTCAGAAATCGCCTTTAAATGTTGATCAGAAGGCATATATGGCACACACCCGCCTGCCTAATATTGGTGTAAGTGATGGCATGGACCTTCAGGTGGAGGAAAATAGTACTGCAATTCCAAATTCCAATAATAATGCAACCGTTATAGTAATTCACCTAGTTATAGTAATTCACTTACCAGTGGTTACCAGATATGGGAGAGCTGTGAAACCACATAACAAGCTTTCTTTATAGAAGGGGAGATATGTTATGAATAACGGATCTCACCTTGCGAAACATGACATAGGACGGATGTCAAGATAGTCGGGTGTGCCTAGTTTTTAAGTTAAGTAACAATGTGCCTTCTTTGATATTAATAAAAGTTCATTTTATCAATAAAGCTGTATGATTCAATACACCTCACTAGCCACAACAGAAAGGGCAATGGAAAGAGCAATGTTACGTATACGACTGTCAGATAAAAAGAGGAACGACTGGATAAGATCAAAAACAAAAGTTGAGGTCATCACAACAAAAATTTCGAAATACACATGGAGCTTAGTAAGTCATACTTCTAGACAAAAAGACCAACGTTGGAACGCTATAATACAACTTTGGAGACGTTACAAAGGTAGACAACCAAGAGGAAGACCACAGAAAAGAATAACCAAAAATGGACGATAAAAGGCTAAGAAGAAGGAGACTGTTACTCAATATAACGTATATCACATGGAACATTTAAAATCGTGCTATTATAGTGATCATGTTCCTATTCTTATAACATTCATGAAACTCAATCTTCTAATTTTACAATTTATCAACCAAAGACAACCAGTGCTAGTGTCCACTATTATAATAAAAGATCTCATATTATATAGGTGAGACCACAGACATTTTGGAAGTCTTAAATTTCCTTTTCTCTCGTTTCTAAAATGAGTAAAATGAAGTGCATCCTCATTACAGATTCACTAAATGCCTTACTGAATTAAAGCAAATAGGCGTAAAGAACCCAATTCTATAAACAATAAAACGAACTAGATAGCAAATCATTAGTAAAGTAAACAGTCTTCATTTGGGTGTCATCGCACACTGGAATCTGGAAAAATGAGAAAGTAGATCAACTGGTACATATAAGTTGAATAAATCCAATTCATATAACAATAACTAGAAAGTATCCTTATACTGACCTCACAAATTTGATTAATATTCACTGCACAAACATATAGCAAAATGACTGAGAAGAATCAGAAACAAAATTAAGCGCAATATGCCCACAGCTAATACGTTATTAAATTACCCTAGTAATATAAGAGACCAAGTAATTATTAACCGGTTAAGAAGTGACTTCTTGAGTATGCATTTAAAAGACTAACATGGCAACAGAAAGGAATATCCATCGATGGAGAAAGATTAAACCATCTACGTTTTGCGGACGATATCGTGCTTCTGTCAGATAATCTGGGAGATATCAAAGACATGCTCCAAAAACTGAATGACATACTACAAGAAACTGGGCTGGAGATAAATTTCGAGGAAACCAAAATGATGACCAATATGGTTCCCAGCGAAGAGATACAGATCAATAACAACAAGGTAGAATTAATCGATAAATACACATACTTGGGTCATGAAATTAGAATAACCAGAGACAACCAAACCTGCGAGCTAAATAGACGAATCACGTTGGGATGGGCGGCATATGGAAGGATGAGAGACATTTTTAAATCAAATACCCCAATTCACCTGAAAAGGAAGGCATTTAACCAATGCATCTTACCAGTCTTGACCTACGGAGCAAAGACCCTAACATTAACGAAAGCTACTGCCGAAAAACTGAGGGTAACACAAAGGCGAATAGAGATATCAATGCTGGGCCTGACCTTGAAAGATCGCGTGAGAAATGAGGAGATACGCCGACGAACTGGCGTAGACGATATTATACTGCGAATCAATAAACAAAAGTGGAGGTGGGCTGGACATGTTGCTAGAATGGAAGACGGAAGATGGACGAAGAGATTATTGGAGTGGAGACCAAGAGCCGACAAGCGAAGTCGAGGCAGACCACCCACCCGATGGACCGACGACCTAAGGAGAATAGAAACAAACTGGATTACAGCAGCTAGAGATAGAGAGAACTGGAGACGTTTGGAGGAGGCCTACATCCAACAATGGATGTGAAAATGGGGCTGGATAATGATGAGGATAAGAAGTGACAATATTTCTTTAGAAATTTTTATTTAAAAGATCCACTACCAACATGCACCAACTACTTCATTCCACTGACGGTGAAATACATCATGCTTGACTATCTATTCTTCAGAGAAGAAAGGATAACACACGGAATCACTGTAATCAATGTAAGTAATCAGCACCATTTAAACGAGCAGGCAATTTCACAAGTCCAAGTAGATAATAATCGACTACTCCTATCCAGACGTTTATGCTAATCCTATGCTGATGCTTAAATTCTTGAACACCGTGGGGATTGACACCAACGTACGAATAATAATGTACATTATGTACATTGAAAATTCCATTTTTTGTGAATGTAGTTTCGTCACAAAACAAAATGTATCTGAATAAATTTTCATTTTGATTGTTCTGATTTTGTAACCATCTAGCAAATTCTTCACGAGCAGCAAAGTCTCCTTGTACAGTACTTGTACCTTTCTGTTCATGCTGCTGTTACATTATTATGTCGCCCCAAGTTCCTGTTTCAATCGTTCTTGCCTAAGTATGGAAATGGTTTCCTTTTGTTCGAGTTGAGAGTTTTGTCCTTTGCAGCTCCAATCCCAGAGAAAGTAGCAAGTTTTTTTTTGAAGTTAAGTGAAAACAAGTGAAATTAAGGTAAAAATTAACATTTTAAATTTAATAAAGTAAAGACAGACAATTTTTTTTGATAATTATTAATAATTGCTTTCATTAAAATTTAAAGGAATTGTAATAATTAATAAATTGTAAATTTTATGGTTTAACTTAGCTGTCATTTTAATTGCTTTTTTTTTTAATTTAATGTTAACATATGACAGCTAGCTTTATTTGTTTTAAAAAAAGGTTAATCTCTGTGCGCTAACATTTGTAAGTTTTTGTAGTATCTCCAACCCCTTTGTAAACGGAGTTTGTAGACGGACACATGTAAGTTTCTTTATTCTGTATTTGGCAACTATTTATATAGTATGTGTATTTTTTTGTGCCATTTATATATTTGATAACTGTTTGTTAGAGACACAAATAAACGTTTTTATTGCTCCAACCATTTTTTTATTTTAGTTTAGAAAAATCTCCTAACCTTTTTTTTGTGTGTTTACTTTTTAGGAAGGAAGAGCCCTTTTCTTCTTTCCTCCAGCAAGTTTAGGATCCTTCAAAGCGGCGCCCTTGTTCTAAATTGCTAGAAGCCTTTCCTTGTTGTTTTATTTGCCCAGTTGCCCAGGAGATTTGAGTAAGTACCCCTTTATTTCATTCATTGTGTAGATGCCCCAATCCGACCCATTTATTTCAACTTATCCACGACCCCAGCTCTCCAACAACCAACTGAGTGTCGTACGCACTAGTAGCGTTTATTTTGCTTGCCTTATCTTCGCCCCCATAGATTCTGTCCCCAATTTTCTACCCTATGATCTTACCCTGAGGTAGGCAAAGATACAAGATAAAATGTCACTGAACAGCACTGGTTCCGACTAAAACATGGATGATTCCGTCTGCGCGAACGAGATGCGCGTACTTATTTTTTCAAGCAGAGTAGGCATTCTGTTTATTATTCTGTGGTACAGGTCTGTTCTGAAAACCATCCACCTACTCTGACTCAGACTTATGTTGCTAATACCACTTTAAACAGTAATAAAAAAAATTGACACATTAACGAAACAGAGTCGTTATGTTTAATTTTTAAGGGGTAGCATTACTAAGCTTACTTGGAGAAGAGTATAAAAAAACAAACCGGATCCTTAAGAATCTTTATGTCATCTAATCCAAAAGACTAACTTATTTTTGTTAAAAAAATATTAAAATGCATGTGTATCTAATCGAAAAACTCCACAACTTCCTGAAGCTCTCTTTCTCTAGCCTGTCCATGTGCCCATCTGTCCTCTGCTAATTTATCCGTTAATGACCATTTGAAATGGTAAATTTTCTTATTACATTTGATGCACTTCTTGTTTCCAAAGGGTGGTTGTTTCATGTAATTGAAAAAACAATCCTGGTGAAACAAATGACCACAATATATCCTCTCAATGTGTTTTGGCGAGTTTTCATCTTTTTCTAATTGCTAAAAAAGAGATTATATAGACTCATTATAAAAAGTAAATGTTTTTTATAATTTCAAAATAATCGTAATTTGAAATCTGCTAGTGCGCACAGTACGTCCACGTCTATTCGTATTCTGGTTATATTGTAATGTCCTCGAAACCTTATCTGCCATGACATCAATCAGAATTAAATACTACATGAAATACATTGACATATTATATTGTACAACAAATACTATGTATACAAACCTCTGGATTAGCAGGAAAACAAATCTTATTACAAAACTGACAAGTCTCCCCTGGTAACCTCTTGACACAATCTATCAAAAATTCAATAGACTTTTGCAGAGATGGGCCTGGTTGGAAGGGAAGCTGATTGGGTCTTTTATGTAATGGTGGCTCCACACACTTCCTAGCAATTTCCTTTGCCTGCGCTAACATATGACATTGGAGAGCTGGTGAGAAGTTAGTGTCAGCCTCTTGAATTCTGAAGAACAAAGATAGTTATTAGTATTATATAGAATATAAATCTTGTATGATCAAGATGAAAATAAAAACATACTACAAGTTCAGTTGAAAAAATTTAAATTTTATCTAAACATGGCAATATTCATACTGCAATTAATATTTTTAAAGACAAAGAATGTACAAAGCAATCGAAAAAATCGTAATTTAAAAGACAATAAAAAAAATTCTACGGGTCGGTAGTAGAGTAGTCATCACGCTGAATGACGTTACATTTATGGCTTGACAATGGTAATGTAGTTTGGTTAGGCCTATATTCTTAACCAATAGTTTTGGGCGAGTTTCATTTATTCTTCATAAACTCACCACTTTGAAAACTCAGAAAATGTTGTAAAACGTGTTGATTTATTTGTTGCAGAGAAGTGAGTGTGTAGACTATAATTGAGAAAATTTTCAACGATTTTTGTAGGACCTATTATAGAAAGTTTGGATATAATTTCTTTGATAAAAAAATTATTTGTTTTCTTTTCTGGCGTATCACTTTTGCACTATCACTTTTGACGTATCATTATTATTTTTGAATTTGTCCTATTCTGACATTCTAAAATTGACGATTTATATACTCTAAAATTTATTATTTGCTCAGCTTTAGTAAGTAACTCTCTTTGGATTTGACTAAAATGCTCTCTTGGTAGCAGATGTTTGATAAAATGGACACAATACCTATAATTTAATACTTGAGCTGCTTAAAACAAAGCAAAAAACGTTAAGATACTCAACTAGTACTAAGCTTTCTGTATAATTTTTTTTGACGACTGGTTATTATGTCTTGCATTGTTAACATTATGTTCTTATGTGGAATTAATTGAGATGTTCTGAGCGATTTCTCTCTGAACGATTTCACGAACAAGACGGTCATGACCGTCGAATAGCCTTTATCAATAGTTTTTTGTGAGAGAAGATAGTCACGGTCGGACCTATTAAACTCGTTTTTAGAGACAAGACAGGTTTTAATGACAATGGACACACTATTTATAATAGATCAAATTGGATAAGATGATCATAACTGTCATTATAGGCCAGGGAAATAAGCAAAAAAAAGTACCCTGTTTGTGACACTGAACTTGCTAGGCAAACTACAGTTGTTTTAACCCTCGGTTAGTGTTCTGGGGTATACCATACCCCAGGTACTCCTTTTATTTCTAAAAAATCGAAAGTAGATGAAATAGTAGTAGCTGTAGTTTATACATGTTTTCTCACGATGACCTTGTTACCAGATGTACATACAATTTCAGTTTGAATTAGGAGTTGCTCAAAGACGGTTGGGGTGTGTGATACTCCGGTACACTACTTGTAACTTTTAGAGGCCTTTCAGACGAGGATACTGTATCCGAGATACGCGTATCCGAGACGCAGATATTACATAGACTCAAATGGAGCTTTTCACACGGGACGAGCGACGGATACAGTATACGAGATATCGAATTCAGTATCTCGGACCTTCCTGTCGCCGACGACTGAATGCGTATGCCAGATACAGAAGAAACATTACGTTAAATGAACGATTTCAGACACGAATACTTTTGCACCTCATTCCAGCGACGCGCGATTTTCTGTCGAATAATTGTGAATGAGCAATGAAAGAAAGAAGGTGTTTTCTGAATATAGTTAAATAATGGAGCGTGCTGTATTTGATAATGACAAATTTATTTGTTTGGTACAATCAAATCCCTGTCTATGGGATACAGCATCGCCAGATTACTGCAATAGAAATAAAAAGCAGCAGTGCTGGTCGAAATTTCTAAGCAAATGTGCGACAATTTTAAGGCCATGACTGCAGTACAGCAAAATGAATACGGTAAGAAATAAACATGTTTTTATTATAAATACATAGGTATTTTGTTTCATACATATACAGTTTAGTTTTAAAAGTTTGCTAATTGGAATTTTGATTATTTAACGAATATAAAACTAAATTATTGTGAAAGGAATATGGTAATTTTTTATTTAGGGCGAGGTAAACAATTTACAAATTGGAGATAAGTACACAGATTTATTTTAAATTTAAGTCATAGACTATAACTTGAACTTAAAGTCATAGAAAACCGTTCTTTTGATGAAATACTTTTACGCATAGTTGTGTATTTTTTACTCAATTGAATTTCCAAAATGTTATTTAGTTATTAAAACGACTCAGCAGACATTCGAAAATAATTAAAAAACTTCGATGGATCTGGCAATAAATCTTGATACAGCAAATTATACGTTCCCTTGGTTTCTCTTAATTCTACAATAGGATGAACCCACAAATTACGTCGTGTTTTCAGTTTCCTTTTCTTTTTATTCAATATGTACCACAGCATAATACACTCTTCAACATCCATAATTTAAAACTTTAACCGCACTGCACTGCTACTGTTTTCATACTGACGAGCATCCCTGTGAATACGATACAGCAGCCATCGCAAATTCTGTATCTCGCATACAGTATCTCGCATACAGTATCCTCGTCTGAAAGCCCTCTTAGTTGTTTTGTGTTCTAGAGGTAAATTTACATATTTTTAATATTTTTTCGAGATGTACTATGATATTTATTTTTCTTTCAGCGATACCGAATTATAAAGTAATTATGTCTTACGAACAAGAGCAGGAAAGGTTAAAACGTTTATGGGCGGAGTTTAGCAGTATTTCTGACAATTATAAATCGTTCATTGATAGTGAATCTGAGGAAGAACAAGTCGCATTATAAAGTCAAGAGACAATCATATTGGACGAAAGGGCTGAAGGATAGACAGCACACAAAAGGGAGGATTCTGAAGAAGTGGAGGCTGAAGAAGAAAGTGATTCGGCCAGTTTCTGGTACTAAACGTAATATTACTTTCGATAACTGGTTTACCAGTTATCCGCTCATGATCAATCTACTTCAGATTCATCATCTTACATCGGTTGGGACAGTTAGGAAGAACAAAAGGCAAATTCCAACAGCACTTCTGAACACACGAGGAAGAAAAATTCACAGTTCAAAATTTGCCTTCAAAGAAGATATAACAGCTGTCTCATATGTGCAAAAAAAGTCAAAAAATGTAATCCTCTTTTCTACATTGCATCATGATGATACTAAAATTGAAAAAACTGGTGAAAAGAAATTACCTGAAATGATCGACTTTTACAATTCAACCAAAGGCGGTGTAGACACATTGGATACTAATTACAGCGTACCAAGAAATAGTCGCCGTTGGATTTTGACACCATTTTTTTCGTTTTTGAATACAGCAGGAGTGAATGCTCAAGTTATATATAAAACAAATACAAAAAACGATAGAATAAAAAGACGAGTTTTTTTAAAAGAACTGGGTGTGCAGCTGATTTCCGAGTTTCGAAAATAACAAAGACAAAACCCTTCCTTGCGTCGACCACTACGCGATAATCAGCAACCAGAGGTACATCAGTTGGGACCTAACCGACGTAAGACAAGCAGTAGATGTTTGTCCAAGAAATAAAGATAAGAAGACTTTTTACATATGCATGCGATTTGATACTCCAATTTGTTTGGAACACGCAATAATGACGTGTTCAAATTGCGACAATTTTGAGGAGTCGTAACTTTTTTATTTTTTAATGTATTTTGGCGAACATTTTCTTCTTTAGTTTGTAGAATCTTAGGCTATAAGTTTATTTAGAGTTGTGTGATCAATAAAATTTTTCATAATATCTAAGTGTATTATTGTTCACTCGTGTTTTTTGACTAGCATAATTGCAATATGTTGGATAAATGATGTTTACCATTTAAATATAAGACTTTTTCAGTACCGTATTTAATTTATTTGAATCATAAATAAGTAAAAAACCAAGATTAACCATTTTAAATGATTAAATTTTAAAATTTTAACTTCCTGCGTTAATTTAGTTTGGGGTATGACATACCCCGGAACACCTCTCGTGCTTTTTCTAGGCACACTAACGCAGGGTTAAGTAGTCTGGACCTCTGTAACAAAAATCTATATGTTTCCTGCGGTCGATTTTTTGGACTTCATTAGTTATTAACACAGTCAGGTCAAAAACGGTAAAATTTTCACTTTTTTAGTCGATCAGCAAAAAGTGAAGCATTTGAAACAAATTTAAGAGTAATAAACTTATAAGTCATATAAAAACCTTCAAAATGGAGTTTTTTAAATGTTTTATTCTTATTTGTTGCTTAGAAAGTTGCATATTAAGTCAAAAATTTCGGTTTTTTATAAATATTAATAACTTTTTTAAAAAGTAACTTGGAACCTTCATATTACACAGAATGACGGGTTTTGTAGTGCTTAAAATATAGTCAAAATTCCAAACCGATCGATAAATTTTTTTAAAAGTTATTTTATTTGTTTATCCCAAATTAAATTTTTTTGCAATAATATAAGTCAGACAATGATGATATTACAGTAATTCTACGGATAGCTGATGAAAGAAGAAGGATAATTCTATCAACTTTATTAAAAAAAAAATAAAGAACAATAATTTTAAATATTGCAAAACCATTTTAAAAAAACATACCAATTTTTTTCTTATAAGCAATTACAATAACTTTTTAATTTTTGCCTGCGAGAAAATGATTTTTTCATATTTAGAAGAAATCTTGCATTTTTCTACAAATTTAGAAAAAGAAAAAAAAAGAGATCTAATTAGCGTCATTTTAAACAAAATATGTACATTAAAGTTTTAATGTGCAAAATTCTAAAAAGATTGCCTTTTAATGGAATCGTTCACAAAGCTTCAAAATGTGGTCCTAAAAATCGGCCGTCTTTAAACCTCGTTGTTGGGGGGGAGGGGAAGGAGCTGTTAATTGTATCTCTGGTTCTTGTTTATAGATTTCAACCTCTCTTTTTTAATTTGTATGTATTTTTTGCGTACTTTACGAATATGTATTATTTAAATAAGTTAATTGTTAAATAAATCATTTAAGTAATTTGTTTAAACAATTTTTTTCAATTTTTTAATTTGTTTCAGTATTATTTAAGAAAATTGTTATTGTAAAACAAATATTTAGGATTAATATATAATACTTCTTCAATAAACGTCGTAAATAATTTATTTATAATAGATTTTATTAAAAAAAAAACAAATTATCCTATTCAATTGTTTCTAAAAAATAGTATTGGTTTATATATTGCTTTGGAAATAAATAATCTCAAATAAACTAAGTTTTATTTCTTGGTAAACATGCCAGGTGGGTGGCTTTTGTCGAAAAAGGTTGATTTCATACCCACATGCTGAAACTTGTTTTAATCGATATGTTATGATGTCAATATGCTATTTGAAAATGAAAATACATGAAAATTTTCATGGCAACCTATTTATTATCTTTTTCACTTGGAAACCACTTTTTTTTAATAATTGGGGTTATTTTAAGACAAAAGTCATTCTTGTAATTTTTATATAAAACGCTTAGTAAATTGCAAATAAACAACTAAAATAGCCGAAAAAGGCCAATTTTAATATTATTCGAGGCCATTTTTTAATAGGTTGGACATCAAATTAAAAAAAAAACAAAATTATGAGATGAAAGCTTAAGTCAAGTAGTCTAATGCGCAATTTAATTGTGATTTTATATTGCAAAAGTCAGTTTAAAATATTTATAAACAAATTGATATACTGTCGCGTTTCGGAATATATTGATTTAAAGAACGTCTTAACTTGAACATTCGAAACACATTGTTTATTTCTTAAACGCAAGCTCAATCTTATTTTAATCGAAAGAATATAATGCTGCAATATTACAGTAAAAAGTTTACCCAAAGTTTACCACAGGCACCTGCCTATTATAAACGAAAGAATAACTTGGTTTCAAATAAAAATTAAATTTTTTATTTGTTGAAAAATTGTTATAAATAAACAGCTTCCAGTAGTAAATCCATCGAGTTAGAATCTATGGAGAGGGCATCACGTGACTAAAACCGACCTCACTTCGGCCATATTGTTTTGCCACTTTTGACAGATCGTATATGTTTATTTACGTTTGTTGTTTTTCGAATATTTTTAGTTTTATAATACTTTTATAGAAACTGTAATAATATATTGTGATTGTGCATAATAATGGTTTCTTGTTCTCAACGTAGTTGCAGATGCAATGTTAATAAAAAATCTTTAGGAATAACGTTCTACAGGTTAGTATACAAATATGTAAACAAAGTAATAGCCCGTACTTCACAGAATAAATTAATAGTATTTGACTGTATTAATTTATCTTTATGTATAATATATTGTGTTTTTAGTGTTTACCGAGGGATAAATAAATCATAGTTTATTAAAAATGTATTGCACTTTTTTAGATTATGATTAAATCTTCTGAATAACTAGTCATATTTTTATAGTAGTTTTAATATTATTGAGTCCGGCCATGATCCCACCGCCATATTGATATCACAGTTAGCCACGCCTACCTACGCCGTTTTTAGTACATACGTTAATATGCTCATAGCTTCTCCATAGATTCTAACTCGATGAGTAAATCGTATATCTATCTGTACTTCTAGCTCTGTTCCATAGTGTCTTACCATCAATTTTTCTAAGTTTTTTTATCTCTGCTGTTTCTAACATCCTTTTTGTCCTTTCTGTGTGAGGTCGTGTTTCTGCCGCGTATGTCATTATTGGTCTGATGACTGTTTTGTAAATTCTGCCTTTCATTTCTTGTCCGATATTTTTATTTCTCCATATTGCTTCATTCAGGCAGCCTGTAGCTCTGTTTGCTCTATTCCCTTGATCATCCACTTCAGTTTCGAGCTTTCCATAGCTAGATAATTTGATGCCTAGATATTTAAACTCCCTCACTTGTTTTATTATCTGACCTTCCAGCTCCAATACTCTTAGTAAATTTGTTGTTGTAACCATGCATTTCGTCTTTTTTGGAGAAACTAACATTTCATAATTTTCTGGAAAAGGAAAAATTGAAAAGGCTCTTTGACCTAATTATTTTTTCTGATTCATAAATTTGTTTTAAACTAACATAATAATTGCCACCTCATAACTACAAAGCATTTGGGTATCAACAGATAAATAATTATAATCTCCAAAAGATTTACATTTATCTAGGCAAATTAAAATTTTTCTAAAAATTAGATACATTCATCATTTATGTCATCAAATGGTTTTAAAAAATCAATTCTTTCTAATTTATATAACAGCTAATTGTTTATATTAACAATCGACCACCAGTGTGAGTTAATTCATTTCAAAATTTATAGTTTAGAGATAATTGAAGATAAATGGTGAGAGACTGAAATTTGATTGTACATCATAATAGCAAGTCACTACTCTAATTGTTTGAAGTGTTGTCAATTGTCATTGTCATTGTCAATCATTCAGTTATTCACTTATAGCATTGCAATACAAACTATTTTTTTACTTAGATATCTCAAAATCACAAATTTGAGTAACCTAGTTATAATACTGAGCTTACGCCATGATATTAATAGAATTATGTGCCTGAGAATGCACTAGGAAGTTACGCAGGAAACATTATACTAGATTACATTTATTTAATATACATATATGTAGCATACTCCTATATTTACCTTTATTAACAAACCAGTGAATGTAAGTCATATATATTATGTCACATGTGAAGTAAACTTACTATAAAATCACCTATTGTGATCAGCAGAATATATATACAATAGAATAGAATAGTTCAGATATAAACAAAAACAGATATTTTCAAAGGCCGTCTTTCACTGTTGCCAAATTTCCATGTGATGGCCTTATGATTAGGACAACCATGGCTCCCAATACCAAGATAAAATAATTTGTAACACCATTTCTTTGGCTTCTTGGGATTATACTGTTTTAGTTTGCTACAACCTTTATAGGGAATAATCTGCTCAACAGTAGAAAAATTTTGTTCTATTGGTATGCCTTATGGTTTCAACTACTTATCTTGTTTTTGAACAATCGATCTGGATGATCCAATGGTAGTTGATGATTATCTGCAAAATGTAATTGTTTTTTCATTTGCTCAATTCTCTGCAACTACATTACATTAAACACTTGCAAAATTCCATATGCATTACCCCAATATCTTTTAGTACTTGGTACCAACATCAGGGACATATGGAAATATGTACCTAAAAACTGTTCCAGATTGTTGGAATTCATAGAAAAGTTTGCAGATATATCCATCTGTATAGTGTACAACTTTGGTTGCTCCACGATGTAATCTAAAATCAGAGTTTTATCAACTAATTTATGAAAATATAGGATGGGAGTTTCCATTAGTTTCAGGATCTAGATTGGAATTGCAAAGAGACATTTGAGCTGCCTTATTTTTTAAATTGGTCCATTTCAGATATATCTTCTTTTTTGCATAATTTAAAGAGCTGGCAACTTGATTTGTTACATCTGATAGAAGTAGCAGTAGGTTTTTGTCATCAAAAGAATCCACTTGCTAATCCAACTCATCACCTTCGATACTCTGATCATCACTACTAGAATCTACAAACAATAATTTACTAAAAAAATGTTGCAAAATATAGGAAAAACCATCCAACATATTTGGCAGATAAGTTTCATCTGATATGCTATCATCGCTGTTATAATCCTTATCACTTTCAATATCTGGTAAAGGTATATTTGTGTCCTTTTCATTTTGTTACAGAAATTCAGTCATTATTGTACAGTGTATATTTAGATACAAAGTTGTGAAGTATGTATTACTGCTTTCCACAAGTCGAATAGTGAAACACACAATACACCTTGATATTCAACAGACTCTAGAGGAATAAATACCAAATTTCGTTTCTATTTTTATCCATGTAACAGTCCACAATGAATTCATCGGAGTGGTTGGTTTTCCTAGCAATGTCATAAGACAACATGCTCGACATTGCCATTTTTTATCACCCTTATTTGAAATTTCTATATAAATTCAATAGAATACAATTGTTCGGACATGTATTTTGAATGAATTTGACTTGGATCGATATAAATCAATAAATACTAGAGATAATATTTGTATATGTATATTTAACTATTTATGGTACTGTTACGATAAATATCCTGGCCTAAAAATAACTGTAAAATATATGATGACTGATTCTAATATGTTTTAGATTATACGAGACCTTTCGACCATAAACCCCAAGTAATAAAAACTGGTTCCATTCGAATCTTCCGGAATTAGGCCTGTCCATTCGAGGCGAAACCAGGTCAATTGAGGTCAACATCCATTCAGTTCTAGAGCAGCTGTTTTCGTATAAATATGAGGGAACTTTTATTTTGAGGGCAGTTAATAAAGAAGATTCGCGCTCGCGATATTGTTGTTACGCTCGCCTACTAATAAATTATGTATATTTAGTGATAAATAAACTTATATAAATTATCGTGCCTTTTAATAAATTAAAGTAGGAACAATATAATAAATTAGTAAAGACATTATAAATTAAAGACATAACAATTAATAAATTCACAACAGTACTATAGAAGGTTAAGAGGTAAATTCTCCTAAATATCTATTTATCTTCTTTTTTTATTTTGAATGACATTTATTAATAGAGCATTTTGAAATTCAATATTTACCAAGTCATCAAAAGAAATAATAATAATATATTATTATATTTTAAAAGTATAATCTTTTTATGTGGACATTTCTGTTTCTGTAATATGGCATTTAAGATCTGTCCAATTTGTTATACTGAGCTTTTGATTTAACCATTAATAAACATAGCTATAGTCTGGTAATGATACAATTATTGTATTATTATCATTTTTCACCATCTAGTAAATGTGTTAAAAATAACACAATACAATGAAAAGTTATCAAGCATTTGGTAAAAACATATTATGAAAAGCCTGAAAAATTATTAAAGAAATGATTTAACATCCAATGAATAGATAACAAAAACAATGAAAATGGGAGTTTGTAAGATATTTCTCACTATCATACTACATTGCGATAGGAATACCACCTTGCTATGATTTGAGCAGAAGTCTGAGTTTTTGGCAATTTATATCTAGGTCCTGAAGAAATTGGATAATGTAACATGATCACTGTTATTCTCACAAAAAAAGAAACCCATTCCAGAGCCCTTCTAATGAATAACAAAAAGTCAAGTATGTGAGACTTTTGATAGAGAAAATGTATTTTTGAGAGAAGAATCCATTGGGTTTAACACATCAGGTAACATCAGGGAAAGACAGTTTTCAATTTTTAAGCATCAAAGCAAGTGTATCTTCAAAATAAAAAAAAGGTTTCATTAAAAAGGGATTGCACTAGGCACCTATTCAGAGATTGGTACAATGACTTAATTAATATATATTAAATACTTACCCAATGGCACTTATGGGATAATCATCTGGAATAAAAACTTTACAAACTAAAAAGTACTTTGAGTTGTTGATCTTTAATGTAATTGATGAACTTTTCTGCTTTAACTTGATTTCGTCTTCAGACTGAAGTAATTTTCTTATGTTAGTTATTTCATCATAACAACAAGAAAGTGCATTCTCATCGATAAAATTGCGCAAAAATTTTATAGTATTAAGTACTTGAGGTTTCCCCAAAGATTTTTTTATTTCTTGCTCACAGACATCAGTCAATTTTTGTAGTAACTTTTCAGATAAAGTTTTACTTTTTAATTCTATGAGTAGAGGTACTTTGGGATAATCAGTTGGAAATTGAATACAAACGACAATTTTCTTAAAATCGGTCCTTTTTATTTCTGCTCGAACCATTGTCCTGACACAAGACACAAGTTTAGTTCCTGGGACAACATGTTCACACAATTTTCTGACTTCTGTAAGCTCATCATCGATCAATCCCATTAAACGCCTTAAAAATCTATTCAATTTTAAGATTTTTAATACCAGAGATATCTTCTTTGATCTCTAATATTTCGCTGACTTTCTTTGGAATGGAATATTCGCAATTATAAATACCAACATTTACTGCAAACTGAAGTTGGCCATTAATTGTCTGTTGATTTGACATTGACAATGATTTTGTCTATTCATAACCTCTAATGAAATAGGTTGGTGTCTGAAACCGAAATTCTTTTCAACAATGTTTAAAAAGTAAGTAAAAACTTTTAAATGTGAAAAATCAAAATACAATGTTTTATCACTTCTTAGGTTCGATGAGAAGGAAAGCATTTCTGGAGTTTTGCAGTTAAAATCGTCTGTCCAAAAAGCCATCAGAGCCAAACTTATTGAATCCTATCCACATTTAGAAAACTATATAGACGCTATTTTACCTAAGAAAGATTCTCTTAGAATAGTTAAATGGTAATACTACAGTGCGAGAACAAATTTTAAAATTTTTATATATCTTACAATATGTGTTTTTAGCCATGACCATATAGAAATTGTAGTCAACTCAAGTGGAGATTTGTTATTTTTCCGCCAAAGAGAGAGTCAATGGATGCCTACACTAAAACTTTTGCACAAGTGTAAGTTTGTTTATATATTTTTCATGCATATATAGTGAACAGTTATTGCAATAATAGATCTTTTTCAGATCCTTTCTTTTTACCAATGCAACAAGTTGATAAAGGTGCCATAAGATTTGTTTTAAGTGGAGCAAATATTATGTGTCCAGGTTTGACGTCACCTGGAGCAAAAATGACTGAAGTTTCCAAGGATACTATAGTGGTAGGTATATGCAATATTTTATTAAGAACTATTGGGGCAAAAATATTTAAAGAAACTTTTACTACTAAAACTCTTTTTTGTGAACATTAACTTGTTATTATTACAAGGTAGTGTATCAATCATAATCTGTCTCTAATAAAATATCTTCTTCTGCATCATTATTGTTGTCTCTGCTTGCAGCTGACACTGGGTTTACACCATCAGCCTTTGATGTTCCAGTGTGTTTCAAATTTTGTTAGGATTGGTGACATAAAAGAATATAAAAGTCTTAGGAGATGTTTATATTTGGCATTTTTATATTTATATTTGGTAATTTAGTGTCATTAATAGGTGTCAATTTGGAGTGCTAAAAAGATAGATTGTGCCTTTCCCATAGTATGTATTGAAAACTCAAAATCCTGATTTAAAGTTTACTTGTACCTAAAAGCAAGTTTTTATGTCTGAAAATATTCCAACCAAGAAATACTGCAACCAGTGCAATATCTGAATCCTTTTCAGGATCTTTAGGGAAAACCAGTAAAAGTCTTCCGTTATCATGTTGCAAACAACAAACTTAGAAGATGTATTTTTTAATACACATTCCCAATCTGCTGGAACAAAATCTTGGGGAATTTGTTTTGGTTTTTTTTTTACTTAAGCTGAAACTGGTCACACTCCATATAGGTGTGACCCAGTTCCAGAAACTTAAGAAGAGTCTTGATGATATAAGTAGCTTTGAAGAAAAGAACAATGAAGATGAACAGTCTACAGATATTTTTGTTTTTATTCTGCCCCCCTCAAGAATCTCTATATGCAATTATATTTGTGATCTTTTGGAACAAACTCTTGATAAATTTTATTAGACATAAGCCTGTTTCATGTGAACCTCTTGCTGCAATTGTTTCATTGGATAAAACCATGTGACTTTGTCCAGAAAGTAAGTTATATAATGCAAAAATTAAATATCCATAGTTGACGAAGAGAAAATACCTTAGATGTAGTTACTAGTGGTGTTGGTAATGTCTATTGCAAATTGAAACAAATAAGGACAGTATTCTCAACATTTTTATTTGTTTCAATATATAATGTTTCAGCATCATCTGCTTTCTCTTCTGTAATTCACAATCACATTTAGTGTGGGTTATAGTTTGCTCATTTTCAGAATATTTTATCAAGTTTTGAAAATTGTCACAGTGGCTACATGTATTGCTATAAGGTATGTGAATTTCAAATTGAACTCAATGTTACAGATAAATCTATTACATGATTATTTCACAGGTTCCTCATTATGTTCAATACAAACTTCCCCTTGTATGCAAATACATCGTACTAATATTTAAATCACTAGGTAGGTGTTTAGTATTCAGATTGTCTTTTCTCAAGTAATGGCTATTGTACTTTGGAAACATCTTAATGTGGGAAATAACTATATTTTTTGATGATTGTTTTTGAATAAACAATGTCATTGAAATCTGCACACAGAAATTGTCAAATGTATGTAAAAAACATTTTGTGGACACATTTTCTGAGCAGTGTTATTACTGTCCTATAATGTGTCTTCATAAAAGCTTCTGCTGTGCCTTGCAAGTACAACCTTTTTTATACCGACAGTGCAGATTGTATGAAGATAATCCATAAAATGTTTGGAATGGTGTGTCTGTCTGTTTTATTAACGTTTCGTTGCAATGAAATAGACATATTATATGATTAAACTTTCAGTTCTCTGGCTTTGTGTATTTTACTTTGTTACATTGTTGTCTGATTTTAGCTCCTCAATCTCTGCATCTTACTCCTGTTATGCTTTTATATCCAGAACCTAATCTAAATCTTCGTCACTCTGAAAAGGATCTAATTCTTCTGCAACAAGTACAAAATATTAAATTTTAACCCGTAAATGTAGTTGTGGTATCTATGAGACACTCTTAAATACCCACAAGGAATCTACGTTCCTGTAGTGGGCTGTATACCATATATTAAAAAATTTATTAAAATCCTTTGTAAAAGGTATATATTTAAAAACCCAAACGGGCTATGTTAGACAAAACGTTTTCAGAATCCATATTCCATCATCAGTGTCTAGGAGTACATGAATGTAGCCACTAAATATATGGGTAAAAACCCGTTAAAAAATAATTAGTTACATTTGGTTTCAGGCCCGTTCCTAGGGTAGTGAGCGCCTGCTTGCAGGATTTTTTGTGCGCCCGAATATTATGTTTTTAAGATACCTATATCATAACATGTTCTTGTGATATTATTGAAAATACGATATGAATGTAAAAAGAAAAATAAAACGAACCGTGTTTGAAAAAAGGTTTTATTTTAAAAATTAAATGAAGAAAAAAGGTCATTTTAACACAATATTATTATGTAAGTTAACAGTAAGAAAGAAAACACTCAATTCGCAAATTAATAAGGCATTCTGCAATATAACATGAAACAATAACGGAAAGGAGATACTCTCAATGCAAAAAACTTTATTAAATAATACATATATACCAAGTGAAAAATAATAAAATAACAAATATTGGAATTACAACATGACACGTCGTGCTTTCACAGATGCAAGTTCATTAATCATTTCATTGTGATCAATGGCTTCACAAATTTTATTTTCAATTGAAATGACTGCCAAATCTGATCCTTTCTTGTCACATTGACGTTCTTAAATAATTTTTTATGAGCTTTAGCTTTGAAAAACTCCTTTCGCCATATGCCACCGAAATTGGAAGGGTCAGGAATATTCTCAAGGCTATAAATAGATTTGGAAACAAGGATTGTAAATTTTTCTTTGTTATATAATTTAAAATATCTATGGGCGAATCCGAAATTTTGCTAGAGTCTGTGAGTGGGTTAAGAACTTTGTATGACAGAATTTCATTATGCAAATCAAGACCATCAATATCTTTGCATACGTTTCCTTCATGTTGAATTTGTAAAGCTAAATTCAAATCCATACATGATCTTTTAATCACATCAGAATCTAGATTTTGAAAATTACCCAAAAATCCAAATAAATCGTGGCACTTACCTATTCTCCCAAAGCGTCTTTGTAGGGATTGAATTGTTGTGTCCAAAATTTGAAAATAAAAACTGATCTTAAATTTTTGTTTTGGATCGAATACTGTTTCATTTCATCCGTACCTTCATACGAAAATTGAAGCTTCGTCTTTCTTTGTCTTAATAATGGAAATGTTTGCTCTACATCACTTTTTTCTGCTTCTGCTACAGCCTCATTCATAAAAATTTTGAAATGTTTGTCTGACCTTTTTTCAGTGAAATAAATAATAAGATTTTTTATTTCTGTATGGCATTCATTTAAAGTTGTATTTAGATTCGGGACCATTTTACTTACTATATTAACTTTTGTTAACACATCATGCCAAATTATAATAGAAAAAATAAATTTGGACGTTTTAATTTTGTCTAATAATGACCTTGCTGAATGTTTCGTGTTCATATCTCTTGAATTATTTTCCACCAAATCATGCAAACTTTTACAAATTTCGAGGAATTGAAACCTAAGAGGACGAATGGCTTTGACTTTGCTTTCCCATCATATTTCACTTACTGATTTGAAAGTTAAGTTTGGTACATTACTTTTTAAAATGTCCCATCTGTAGGGTGAAGCAGAAAAAAAATTGAACAACTCCTGAATAATTGAAAATAAAACCTACAGTCTCATATGAAATTTTAGCTGCATCATTGACACTTAAATTAAAAGTGTGAGCTGAATAAGGCAAAAACTCTGCTCTGGGATTAATTTTGAGAATTTGAGCTTGAAGACCCACATGCTTGCCAGACACATTTGCCCCATTGTCGTAACCCTGACCTCTCATGTCATCAAGGTTTATTTCAAATTGAAAAAACCTAGAAAGTGTTCTCTAATTTCGACTTCATATGGAGAACAATAAACGAAGCGAATTATGACCGTCAGCTGCTCAACATGGCTAGCATCTGGAGATTCATCCAAAATAATTGAGTAATATTTTGCTGTTCTGAGACAACTCAGAATTTCTTTCTGAATATTTCTTGACAATAAATGAATTAATTCATTTTGGAAGTGATTGTTCAGGTAATGAGGCATATTTCGGCACAACCCTTTAGACCTTCGAATATTGCTCAGGTGTTTCATCATAATTGGATCGAATTTAGCATCATTTCAACTAATTTCAAAAAATTGCCATTATTAGTCTCATAAAGATTCGTACTGTCACCCCTAAAAACTAAATTTTGGCCAGCTAAATACTGCACAATACAAATCATTCTTTTAATTATTTCACGCCATCGCTGTTTTTCAATTTCATAATATTTTTGTTGCTCTTTATCAATAGTACATTCTTTACTCAAACGCGGCGAGCGGCATTAGACGGCGCGTCGTGAGCTGACACTAATAAAATTGTAGGGTGGTAATTTAATTAGAAATTTTGGTATTATAATAGGGAATAGCAATCGGATGAAGTGATTGCTTTAGCGCTTACCGGGGAAATACTGAACACTGACTTTTTTTGTTTTAGAAGTGAGAATATTTTTGTAATGGTAGCCAAATATTTGGAGCAACTTCACGTGGAGTCATATGTCGCCATGTTACCTAATCCAATGGTAACTTTAACATCTTAATATTTTATAAGAAATACTGTAAACCAAATGTAACTAATTATTTTTTAACAGGTTTTTACCCATATATTTAGTGGCTACATTCATGTACTCCTAGACACTGATGATGGAATATGGATTCCGAAAACGTTTTGTCTAACATAGCCCGTTTGGGTTTTTAAATATATACCTTTTACAAAGGATTTTAATAAACTCTTAAATACATTTTACTGTAGCCAACTGTAAATATTTAAAAAATTGCAATAAGTTTCTGTGTATTTTTAAGGGGAGTACTACTAACATGCAGACAGAATGGAGTCACATTTTATTGCCTAATATCAAATATATATTAAACATCAGAGTGTCAACAATGTCCAGTTGACTGCTCCACTCCATTAGAGTACTTATAAATTGAGAAATTTAATACTAATAGTTTTTGTTTAAAGGCTGCATATATTTAAGTTTTAGTAGTGTTTTCCAATTTAGAAAATATTTATTTACCTCATATTCTAATTAGCTCGTTTTTATTTGTTCATTTACTGAAACGAAATATTTTTTTTTTCAAAATTCATCATTTAAAAAGAATTCTCTTGGGGATAAACTTTTGGACAAATATAGCAACACCCTTCTATAATAGATTAAAAAACTGAATGAATAGGAAGGAATAAAATTGTGTAGAAAAATTGGTGGATATATTATTATGTTATTCAGTACTTGAGTGTTAGATGTGGGGATATATATCTATTATCCAGTGAGATATATATTCCTTTACATTATATCGCAATATGGGCCATATGCAGTATTTTATTTGCCATTCAGTATCAAAAAAACTTTACATTTAAGTTTTGATTACAGAAAAAGTTTTTCATTTCAGAAACATTTGTCATACTTGCTCTTTTCTCATTTTTGTAACTAACAACCTTAACTTTACCTTGGAACCTTGGAAAAGCACAAAGCTGTACAACACTGGCATTCTCCGTACAGTACCTAATACAGTACCATAATATGCTGAGTCTTTTTTGTGTTTCTAAAAATGAAAATGTCGCTGTTTTGACGATATAGGGACGATTCAAACAAATGCGACGATGGTACTGAAGACCATTACAAAAACTGAGTTTTTCAACTACGTCAGTGACGTAAAACACCGCTAGGAACATATTAATATTTAATATAAACTTTATTATTTCAGGCTATAATGGCCGAGGGTAAAGAGCATGCCTTAGCTATTGGGAGAACTTCATTATCTACAGAGGACATGTAAGTTTTATGTTCAGTACACAATCTAAGCGATATTGAATAAATTCTGTTTTAGAGCGAAAGTGAACAAAGGAGTTGGTGTGGAGAATTGTCATTACCTAAACGATGGACTCTGGCAAATGAAACCCGTTAAATAAGTTATGTTATATTTTTTTGAATAAAAATATTTTAAAAAATCTTATTTTTGTGCTTTATTTTAATTGAAATGTTTTACTTCTAGATATATGAATTCCTGATGATTGTTTTTCACTGCCGGTCACAGTTTTTATTTACATTTATGTACACAAAATGATTTAATAATAAATAGCACTTTTTAAGCTTATAAACATTTACAATAACTCCGTAGAATTTAGTTCAAATTAAAGGGCTAAAAAATATTTGGAAAACTGAATAAAAAACAACTTTTAAACCAAAAAAAAAAAATGTTCTATGGCCCAAGATAGCCCCATTTTTTAAATCACTGTTATGTTAATTAAAAAAATTAAGGGCCAGTTAACCAAGCTAAATGACAGTTAAAGGTTAGTTTGTAATGAAATATTTTTGCCTACCACATGGGGTAGAAAATTGGGGACAGAAATTATTGGGGCGGAGATAGGGCAAGCAAAATAATCGATACTTGTGCGAACGGCACTCAGGGTTTGTTTGGAGAGCTGGGGTCGTGGATAAGTAAATGGCAAGGGGTCGGATTGGGGCAACTACAAAAAATGAAACAAAGGGGTACTAACGTGAATCTCTTGGGACAAACAAAACAAAAGGAAACAGGAAATACCTCTAGCAATTTAAAAAGAACGCCGCTTCGAGGTACCAAATTATAACCATTACAACAGCTAGTTGTAACTATTGAAATAATTATTAAACATAAAAATTATGTCTTTTCAAATGAAACTAAAAAAAGGGGTTAGAGAGTTAGTCAAGATAAACAAACAAAATGGTTTACAAGAAATTAAATATTTATTGTGTCTCACCACAAACTGATGAAAATAAATGGCACAAAAAATAATATAATAATAGTTACAGAGATTTATACCAAAATAATAAAGAAGAAAAAACTTACATATTATGTCCCATTCATTTACAAACTCTGTTGCTACAAAACTTACAAATGTTACTGGGCTATAAACTGTGGCAAATAAAAAATTATCTTTTTAAATAATGAAAGCAATTATCTTTTTTTTTTAAATTGTCTATCTTGACTTTAAAATTTAACACAAAAAGTTACCTTGATTTTCACTAAATTTCACTCTGCATAACGTCTAAGGTCGGGAACTGGTTCGAATAAATTTTCTGGGAGTAGAACTGAATGGAAAATCTCTGAACAAAAAACTACATCTCCATACTATGAAAGGACTGACCATTTGAGGTTGAAGCTGGCACCGAACACAAAACTTGGAAATCTGCCCCTTAAAAGGACTGGAACAATGTGGGCATATTTAAAATTTGTTTTAAATTACACAAATTTCTTAGGTACTGTTACGATAAATATTATGACTCATAAAACTGTAAACATATTATTTCTAATTCTATTCCATTATAGTAAGTTCGCCGCTCAGCTGAAAAACCTGTCTGCCTTCCATCCTTTTCGAGAGAGTCGCCGTCCGAATTCGAAGGGATTCTTGATTAACGGTATTTTATATTTAAAGAGGGAATTTTGTTAAAAACAGTTAGTTCTAGTTTGGATATCGAGTTTAAATGGTATGCCGGATATAAATATAAATAAATATTGTGAAATAAATTAGTGAATATTGTAATAAAGACTTTAATAAACTTGTAAGTGTTATAAATGTAGAACCTTTTATAATAAATAAAGACAATAAGTTAGATTTAATAAAAATACTACAGTACTTAAAAAAATAAAAATAGTGGTGACTCTTTTCTAAACTGACATATTACATATAGAGTCTATTCCACTATTTTCATCAAATTTTACCGGTCTCTGCAAAACTACATAACGACGTCTGTCTTCAATGGGCGATCTTCCAAACCTGGGCCCTGATTCTATTTCATTTCGATGTCGAAATTTAAAAGCGACTACGCCATGACAGTCGCAATCGCTAGCGATTCTCATTCATTTCGATTGTAGTTAAAACTGGGGATATTTACTTTATCATTTTGACACTGCTGAAAATTTGGGTTGGCCCTGTTGTTTATTGGCTGCACTACGCTTGTTGAATGTTTGTTGTTTGTTTTGTTTACGTTACGTGAACGTCTTTTTTTTCTTGTTTGAGTTGTTAAATCATAAATATTGGCCATTCTCAATTATATTTTGAATTGAAAGAAAAGATGACAAGAAAAAACAGGCGATGTGGGAGATCCTTAAGTTATAACCACTAAGATTTGACTTAGTGGTTATATTCTATTATATTTTTAAATTTACTGCAGCTTAGTAATACTAACCCTAAACATTTTGGGTATCTTAGAGGCATAAACACCTTCTTCCAAATATGGTTCTAATACCCTTATTAAATAATTTGCAGCTTGTTTATTAAGCCGGAATTGCTGCCTAAATTGAGCATGACTTAGTGAAAAAGAATTTTGAGTATCCTGTAACATTCTTCTTATCCTCCGTTATGAGCGTCGGATATCTATCCTCTCTAATTCCTCCAAAACTAGCAAATGTCCGTAAAACACAGCCATATTAATACTTTTTGCCTCAGTTTTCCTTGCAAGGATCAAAACACCGCCTACCTAAACTGAACCTAAGTTCACTTCTCCCAGTCCAGTCAGTCATGTCAGATTAATTTCGACTCGAAATGAAATTTCAACCACTTTCTTGAAGTTGAAATTAATTTCGATAAGTCGAAAATTAGTGACGTCGTTTGGTTAGTTCGGCTGAAATCCACAAGGTTCGTAAAGTCGCATTTCGACGTCGCCATATTAATTTCGACATGTTTTGAGTCGAAATCTCAATTAGAATCAGGGCCCTGACTTGAATTCCCCTCGAGCTCAATATTGGCTGGGGCAAGTTTTGCGTCTCTTTTTTCAAATCTAACCTGTTCTCGCAACCGGAATAACCCAAAATTCTCGTTAAACATATCATAAAACGACCTTGAGTCAAACTACTTTTCAAATTGTAGAAATAACACGTACAAATCGATAAAATCATAGTTTGTAATTTTTCTTCTTTTACCTCATAATGTAAACAAAATTGGGGAATATTTAATACTTGGCCCAGGGACGTCTTAGAAACTTTTTATACTTGCATATCGATATTTTAAGTAATTTTAATATGCTACAAGTTTACCAATCTTTTATAATAAAAATTGTTTAAACAGGTGTATTGTAAACAAACTTGCGTTCCGACTAGAGTAAAAGAAATGAGGGTAACTGACAAAAATTGCCAGCCGCGCTCTTCAAGAAATCCAACGCAGTTTCAAAATAAAGCGCTCGGGAAAAAATGACAATCTCGGGTTATACTGGACCAAATTTACTTTTTCTTTTTTTAAACTGGGGTACAACGTTTAAATAATAACATTTATCATAATTTCGTAGCAAAATTATCCAAAATAAAGCAGCTAATAACTACGAGATATACAAATCATTTCTTAAGTTGCCTTGTTATTGTTATTTATTTATTTGAAATATAATTATATTAAATAAATGTATTATAAACATTATTAAATTGTTATTTTTAAACAATTTTTTCTTATACCTACTCTTACTCTGATTAAATTTGAACAAATCAGTTTTTTATTATGTTTAGATTAAAACTATTTTTAATATATGGGAAATTGTAACTTCTTAAATATCTTATATGAGGGGTGTAAAATCAAAGGCGACAATCTCCACTTTTTCTTGTTTTGAGTTGGGGACGCCATCTGTTGTGTTTTTTATTATCTGTTAGATTAATCTATTTGGAAGTAACGAAAGCGGTCTTAACTTTATACAAATCGCAGTGAAAAGTTCATGTTGGGATCAAAAGCGTCAATCTCCATAGCTGAGTGCGTACCAAGCAAGCAAGCAATTTAATTAAACCCAGCCTGTGAGACATGTTCACCCCTAAGAATTACGTTGGGTTTAACAATTCATTGGAGCGAGGTGTATTAAAACAGGAGTCACTCCACCGCGCTCCAATGCTCCAGACCATCCCTTTCCCCCTATAGCACTCTGATGCGCGATAGGGGCACATTTATCAGCCAAATGCTCTTCATGTGGGAGTCCTGGGTAATAGAACTCCAACATGGTTCCTAACCGAATCAAAATCAGGACAGCGCATTGTCGCTATGATCCTGTTATCGTAATATGTGCGTACCAAACACGGCAATCCCAGCTGCGGCTATTAAGAACCACGTAGCGCACGCACGTGATCAACACATGGTTAGATTTGCCGTTACATCGTGCTATGATAATTTGTTTTAGTTTTGGGAGTCGTTACATTGCATTTGTGTTTTTCCTAACGGCGGCCCGTCCGGGTAGGCAAGGTAGGCGCCGCCCACCCTTTTCAACTGTTCGAATGTACAATATTAAATGATTTAATTTTATTTAATGATTTTGAATAAATTACTTAATTCAAAATTGTAATTTATAAATTTTGACTTAATACCTATTAAAAAAACTATTTTTTTATATTATCTTTGAAATTAATTATTATATGCTCCTCGTAGTAGTAAAAGGTACATCAAATCTTCGCTTGAAAATGGAATAAGACGTATGTATATAATGTGTCTCTGTCTTACTCTTACGCTGAGGTAGAAGCAGCACATATAACAAGCTGTGAATTGTGAATATTTTATTTTGGAAGGTGACAGATTGTGTCGCCTTCATAGAGTTTCGGAAAGACGGAAAGTTTTGTTGTAATCATAACTCATGAATCTTCAAAAGAACATTTAAACAATTGCTTAGGTTTAAAAAGATAAGAAAAAAATGCGCCAACTATTGACAGTACCTACTTTAGCTGGACATATTAGTTTATCCAATAAGTTATATAATGAAGAAGTTAAAAAAAAAAGAATTTTATTATAATATTTAATTGATGTTACGATTATTTTAGAAAAACAAGAACTTGCATTTCGCGGTAGGGATGAAAGCCATATTTCTTCAAATATGGGTAATTTTAAAGAAATTTTTAATTAAACAGTTAAACGCGATCAGGAAATCCAGTCATATTAAAAATGAAATTTCAAGAGAAATGAATCTCAGTATTTTTCTATATTAGCGGGCGATACAGGATCTTTCACTGTCATTTTTCAGCGTCGGCAAAGGTTATACACAAAATAATAGAAGTTAATCAAGATTTTAAATCCTTATTTGTACCACTAGGGAGCGGACATGTATTTGTAAAATAACAAAGAGTGGGGCAACAAATGCAACTATGGATATTTTTATATGTAGATGCCGCGTAGTCGTAGAATAGCATTAAATTTTTGCGTTTTATAAAATTTTTTGAACAAAATAAAATATTATTTCTTTTAATAAATGAATCTTTTTAGAAAAAATATGATTCAGTTTTAATTTAAATATGTACAAAATTTATCTTGTTAGTACGCTAGAATTGCTTTTTAGCACATACACCAAAGAATTATTTTTTACAATTTGAAAATTCAAAATTGTGATTTTTAAATTAAAAAAATAAATAAAAATCTCAAATAACGTCTTACTACAGCTCAACAAAGGAAGATGAGAAAAAAGTTAAAAATGGCTACTGTGGACATGGACCATAGCAAATCCGAAGAAAACAAATCAGCAACACCCGAGGATAAAAAGAGACTTCGGGAGAATATCATCACCCCCTTGTAACAGAGTTGCTAAGAAACCAAGGGGCTCTAACGAGCAGACTAGGTCATAAAGCACCGTGACAAAAGTATTCAGAATGGTGGTAGCACACAGACACCATCCTGGTACTCAACTAGATCGGGCTCAAGCAGTTTTGATCATTAACAAACAAAAATTATAGTCTAAGAATTTATTTTTATGGCAAATAATCCATTTTTGAAAGCGATATTTCTCTTGCATGTATACTTTATATATTTAATTGCCGATAAGTTTCTTTAATGATATTTCCGCATATATTTAATCATTTTAATTTATGATTATATTGACCAATAACACTTTACATAGAAAGCCCTTCTCTCCTTTATTATCCTTACACTCAGAGTTCAAAATTACACTTCGTTACGCAAAAAAGTATTATTTGTTTAATTAATACATTTCGTGAATTTACTTTGAAAAATCATCTTTTTTGGATCTTGAAAATATTGAAAAAGTATTAATCCTTCGTTTTATACTTTTTTAATCCACTTGACTAATTTCGAAAAAATATTAATTAATCAAATAGTATTTTTTTATACAGTGAAATTATGGAATATTATCATTATTTCGTTAACCGTCGGGTTTTGAGGGAAATCCCGAAACAGGTCGATTTTTGTTATAAAATACCCATGTTATATCCATAGTACATTCTGTTGTCATGGACTAGGGATGTCACCGGTGTAGGTGTAATGACGTAATCATTAATTTTTTTAAATAGAAATCGGTATAATGCGACACCTCATTTTACGAGAATTTAATTCTCTATTTAACATTACATTTTAAACTAAAATATTTTTTAAGGGTACAAAAACAATTTTTTTTTAATTTAAATCCAACTAAATTACAATTAATGATTTAATTAATAATGTACTTTAAAGTAAGCAAATTATGCATAATAATTATTTAAATTAAATGTTCAAAATGCCATCCATCGGTTTCTTGATAATATGCGAATCTACGGACACATTTATCAAGTACATTGCGGATGATTTCCGGAGTAATTAGACTCACTTCATGACTAATTCAAGTCATGTAAGTTTTGGGGTCTATTGACATAAACTTTTGATATTATCTAACCCCGCAGGAAAAAGTTTAGAGGTGTTCGATCTGGCGACCTTGCTGGCCACTCTATAAAACCTCGTCTTCCGATCCACCTCCTGGGAAAGCAATGATTTAAAAATTGACATACTTTACGTGCGTAATGCGAAGGGGCTCCATTTTGTTGAAACCCGATATTTTTACTAGGTAAATTTGGATTATTGGCATTTGGATACCTACATGTTAGCAAGGACAGGTATAAGTTGATTTTGTTGACTCCAATATCTGCAATTTTAACGATTCACGGTACCATGTATAAAATATGTGGCTTTATCGGAAAAAAGAATTTGATTGATGAAATGTGGATTGCGGATACATAAATTCTGAATAATTTCAGAAAATTTAAGCCGGCGATCGGGATCGTCGTCGTTTAATTCCTGATGTAGTTGAATTTTGTAGGGATGGTATTTTTCTTTTTTTTTTTAAATACGTAATACCGATCGTTGGGAAACTCCAGCATAATTATCTATTTGTGTAGAACTACTGTGAGGATTGTCATATACATTTAATAAAATATATATCAAGTTTCACATTGTCTTCAATTTTAGGACGCCCAGCGTTCGGAATATGTTTAACGTGCCCAGTATTTTTATCTCCGCATCCGCTAAGAATTACTATTTCTATGCGTTGTGTTTCATTTAGGTGAGCCATAATTTAGTATTCAAAAGTAAAAATTACAATTGACAACTGATGACAATTCACAAAATCAAAACATTTACGTCAATAAATATTACAGTAACTATGCCACTATCACTTGCATGAATTAACATTTGACAAAAAGTTTTAGTGTTTATGAGATAACTTTTTGTGTCTATTATTATTTTTACTTATTTTTGCGTTTTTAAGTATTTACTTCAGAAAGTCATGGCAGGAACCGATGGATAACACTTCAAACATTTAATTTAAAATAATTGTTATGAATAATTTGATTACTTTAAAGTACATTATGAATTAAATCATTAGTTGTAATTTAGTTGAATTTAAATTAAAAAAAAATGTTTTTGTACCCTTAAAAAATATTTTAGTTAAAAATGTAATGTCGTTAAATAGAGAATTAAATTCTCTTTCAAATGAGGTGTCGCATTATACCAATTTCTACTTAAAAAAATTAACGGTTATTTCACTACACCCACACCGGTGACGTCATCCCTACTCCATGTACGTTATAAGATGGGTATTTTATAACAAAAATCGACCTGTTTCGGGATTTCCCTCAAAACTCGACGGTTCTCGAAATAATGATAATATTCCATAATTTAGCCGTTCACTGTATACATAGGATGGCTACTTTTGGACTCGTGAGTATATTCCTTACCATCCTGGTGGGAGATAACTACCTACCTACCTTCTCGCTTGGTTCCTGCTGAGTAATAATAACTTGCCTATTATTACAAATTAATTATTAACATTGTTATAAACAAATTAATATTAGCTAAAAGCAGCGATATTTACACAAAAAAAGGTTTTTCAACTGTTTGTACTATTCTCATCTTTAAAACGTTTATAATATCTTATATATTTTTATTTTACTCTTTTCAATATCTCTGTAACATTTATTTTAACAAATGACGGTAGTATCTACGTTCAATATATATACATATATATATATATATATATATATATATATATATATATATATATATATATATATATATATATATACATATATATATATATATATATATATATATATATATATATATATATATATATATATATATATATATATATATATTCGCTCCGTGCGTGACTGACGCGACATCTACCGCCTTCATCTGACAGTTTTGGAACTCCCAATTTGAGGTTAAACATATGTTAAATAGATACGAAATTGACAAGTATTAATAATTAGTTTTTAATTTTTTCAGTGTATGTACAAAATAAATTTAGTATTAAAAACTGGATTTCTAAAAATTCACCGACTTTATCTTTTCAACCCCAAACGGAAAAGAAAGGGAAAATCTAGTACTGGCAAATCAAGCTTTTGCATGTGGAAGAGCCTGTAATTAAAAACAATAATAATAAAAATTATGATATAAAAGCTAAAGTCATCTGGCAGGCTGCAGTTTTTTTCCTATTTCAATTGCAGAAAAATGAAATTATATAATATTTACTTTTTCATATTAATAGCACGAATCCATCTTTTTCTTTTCTCTAATTTATATGTAATCTTTGGAAACCTATAAAAGCTACACTCACTATTGTTGCCATTAGTAGCACAATTAAATACGCAACATGTATTTGCATCCATTTTTAATCAAATTTATGGTAAAAAGATCCAAAACAAAAAAATTTCTATATACTATATTATTTATCTATGGATCCAAAATGTCCAAATTTGTCATATTTCGCCGTTACGCACGCTGGCATCGTGTCAAGGTACCCCTACCATGGTCACGGAGCGAATATAATATATATATATATATATATATATATATATATATATATATATATATATATATATATATGTATTAAATGGCCAAATATATGGCCTAGGGCAGGGATTTGGCCATTTAATTCAACAAAGCGATATCAGCTTTTGCTAAAAGATTTAATCTTTTACACATTACGTATAGACCAGAGGACAGAAAACGATAAAACGAAAACGAAAAATCGTTTTCGTTCATGGCCGCCAAAGCAGGTGGCACCTCTGTACGCCAACCACTGCAGTGGTCAAGTGTTTAGGAGACATTGTTTGGACTTTCAGAATATGTATCAGCCCAAGTGTCTGATGAGTCAGGGATATGCTGAAACGATCCATAACACTTTATTGACACCGATCCATACTGTTAAATATTTCAAAAATAATTTAGGAATGCTTTTTGTTGTTATTAAAAGATAAGGATGAAATGGAAGTTTCGGCAAAATGGAAAATTTCAAAATTTAATAAAAAGTTTCATTGAATACTTTTTTGAACAGGATAATTGTTCAATACAATAATTTCGAAAATAGTCTAAAAAGTTTAATGACAAGTCCTGAGAAAATGAAATTTTTGGTTCAATAAATTTTGAAATTTTTTAAAAATGTTTCTTATGTTTTTGGACAGAAAAACAGTACAATAAAAGTTACGTGACGGTTTTTCGTAGTGTTGGAACAAACCTATTTTTAATTCAAAGTTATAAAATTTTATATACATGTAATAAAAAAAATAAATACTTTGATTATTGTAAATTTCATACCTTTTTATGTTTTAAAATTAAAAATTTAACAATTTAATATATTAAAAATAAAGATTTTATTGTGAAAAAAAAACAAAAAAAATACAGTTTGCAAATTAATGGCATATAAATTTGATTAAGCGTGTATGCATATGTTAATTAAATAGTTCGTACTTTCCTCCTTTCCTACTTTCCCCTAACTATATCTTTCATGATGGTTTTAAACCGACGGCCACGGTTCGAGTTTATACAGACGCCCTCTTAAGGATTGTTTTGAAGTATAATCCGTAACCAAATCGCCCATTTGAACTATCCTTCTATATGCGTCTATATTCTTTGCTACTACATTAACACAAACATAAACTTTAAATTTTCTTCCACCAAATGAACCGGGACCAAGTTCATCAGACTTTAGTGCAGGGCTGGATTCTTCGAAAGCAATAGTTGTCCAGTCTTCATCATTTGTAAAAGTATTACAAATCGAATCGCCATTTCCCTTTTACTTATTTTTAATGGTGGACCTACTTACCCAATATATGGGGCATGGAGGGACTACATGACACATGGAACAATTTTATTTTTTTTTTCTTACAAATGTTAAAATTTATTTTCCATTTTGTAATAGAATAACATATCTATATCATAGAGTTACACAGTATTTTTTTTATAATTATACCACAATAAAGTGTTCTATACTAGAATTCATGATTTGTATTGAGGGAGGGCATAGTAGAAAGTTCGTTTGTGGGCAAAGTCGAAACTTTTCGCTTTGCTCTTATACATATGTTACAATTATTTCAATTTGAACTCTGTTGTTCTAGATTAAAATGGTTAATAAATATAAACGGAAGACTGCTTTGGGTCAATGTACCGAGAAAGATATGAAGCTCGCAAGCTGAGCATTTCAAAACTCTACAATATTCCTTTGAGTACGCTCCACCGTCACATACAGAAAGGATCAACGAAAAAAAAAGTTGGGCCGCTTCACGTCAGTGTTCAGTCCAGAAATGAAACGCGAAATTGTGAAATATGTCAAAGAATTGGATTCCAAGTGACCACACAACACCTTGGACTTCTATGGAATGGAATGGCCACCTATGGAATTCATGTGAAAACTTGCGTTCCAGCTCGCAGTGAAAAATGATGTACCACATCCATTTAAGAACAACCATGCAGGAAGAGCGCGGATTGACGGGTTTATGAATCGAAATACTGAAATATCGTTCAGATTGCGAGAGCCAACAAGTATAGCGAGATGTACAGCCTTCATTAGACGCAAATGAAAAATTAAATTTTTTACAAAACCCAACCAGCATATTATAATATGGACGAGTCTGGTGTGAAAACATCTTCTAAGCCACCACAGGCTCATTTCAATAAAAGAAAGAAAAAAAACAAGTGGTAGTAATAAGTTCTGCTGAGGTGAACTGACCGCAATAATTTGTTACATCAAATGCGCTGGAAGTTTTATTCCGCCTGCCTTCATTTTCGGAAAGAGAAAGAAAGTAGGAGAGAAAATGTTGGACTCTGGACCAGTTGGTAGCGCCGCTTGGTGCAGGGATTTTGGGTGGATCAATGCAGACATATTTCATGAATGACTGAAGTTTTTTATTAAAATAGTTCGACCATCCAAACATCGCTCTGTGATTTTAATTTTGAATAACACAGTTCGCATTTAAATTGGAACGCTATTATTCTCGCCAGAGAAAACGTCATCATGTTATCTGTCATCACTTGATGTGACAATATTCAGATCGTTTAACGGGGCCTTTGAAATTGCAGTGGACACTTTTCAAAAGAATTTTCCAGGTCGGATAATAATCTAACATGACGTAACCGGTTAGGTGAAAACTGCCTTTGAAAAGAATGTCAACTGTCAAAATATCACCTCTAGGTTACAAAAATGTGGAATTTGTCCACTCAACTCAGAAGTATTCTCTTACCTGGACTTTTCTCCATCTGAAGTCTGGTTCATTGGAGAAGAAACACACTCGGAAACCCCTCAGAATAAGGACACAAGTTGCCAAACTGAAATACAGTTGCATCCTACTTAAAACTCAGTTACATCCATAGAAGACATAGAGAAGGTCACCGCAGCCCTCCTGCAGTAAAGATCTGCTGGCAATATGTCTAATCATGGAAAGAATATTCGGAAGAACACCGAAAAAAGTGAGAATATTGCAAACAAAAATTCATCATAGCGAAACCTCTAGATCTCCAACCTGAGGTAAGGACGCGCCTCAGAAAGTACGGTAACGAGGGTAATTAAGGAAGGTAAAAGCAAAACATCAAAAAAGTGGTCCTGATGTATTTAAACAAATTGTGTAAATAAATTTTTTCGACCCGGACAAATTTTTTTAGATTTTTTGGGTCATTCTGAACGAAAAAGGTCTCTTGTAATTTTTCTCTAAAATTGATCGTTTTTGAGTTACAAAAATTTAAAACAGAAAAAAAAGTTATTTTGAAGGCTCAAAAGCACAAGTAAAAAATATTATTTTTGAAGCCTTTTAAGTTCAAACCTTATTTTATCAGTTTCCGATAAGTATTTTTTTTAGCTTATTTTATTTTAAAACATTGTTTTTTTAGTTCTTAATGAAGCGCTTATGGCAGAACGGACGCTCATTTGTATGTTTTTTTTTTTAACCTATTCTCTATCCTTCCATTGTTGGATGTAGGTCTCCCCCAGCTCTCTCCATCTTTCCCTATCTTGAGCTGTTCTCTGCCATGTGGGACCTCCTTGTTTCCTGATGTCATCTTTCCACCTCATCTGTGGTCTGCCTCTTGATCTCTTTGCATTGTATGGACGCCACTTTCCGATGGCATTGTTCCATCGTCCGTCTTGGAGACGTTCATTGTGTCCAGCCCATTTCCATTTCAGTTTTGCTGCTTGTTCTATCGCGTCTACTGTCTTTGTTCTGGTTCTGATCCACTGGTTACGTTTTCTATCTTTAAGTGATATACCCAACATTTGTCTCTCCATCGCTCTTTGTGCCTTCCTTATCCTATCCAAATTGGCCTGTGTAAATGTCTAAGTCTGTGCTCCGTAGGTGAGCACCGGTATTATACAGGAGTTATATACCTTGCTTCGTAAGTATAGAGGGATTGTTTGATATTTTAGAACGTAAGAAAGTTTGCCGAACGCTGCCCATCCCATTCTTATTCGTCTCGATATTTCGGCTGTTTGATTTTCTCTGTTAGCTCTGATTGCTTGTCCTAGATAGATATACTCATTTACCTGTTCTATTTTTTCTGTTTGTATTTTTATTGCCTCTTGGTCTTCCGTGTTTGTCATTACTTTTGTTTGTTGAAGTTAATTTTTAGGCCTTTTTGCAGTGATTTTTCATGAAGTTCATTCATTTGTATATGAGAATTCAAACTAGAAATAAAACTTGAGATTCAAAAATTGTAAATTTCTATTCGTTTTTAAATTAATCAATATTTTGGAACTTGTTTTTTATGGTTTGTTATTGAACATACAATAAAAAAATGTATTGGAATTTAAGTTTCTCGAATACTTTTTAACTTTACTTAAAATAAGTGTCTGATTAATTTTGCGGTACAGTGTACATTCACAACCAAGAAAAAGCGTGTAATTACATGAACGCGTGACCAATTTTTCGACTACATATTCGTTGGTCGAGGTATTTTAAAAGAGCAGTTAAAGAAAGGAGGGGGCGAGGATCTGTTCATGTATACTCATTTATATAGGTGCGCATTTTTTTGGGCTGTGAATGGGTTAGATATAATTTGTCTTTAAAAGTTCCTCTATTATCAAAAATAAGTTCTTCCTTTGTTTTTAATATTGCTTTACCAAAAATAAACTAGGAATTAGGTAGAAACACCAATAAAATTGACATCGATAGCAAAAAATACCATCGAGTAGTTTATTAAACACAAAACGTTCACAGTATAATTGTTTCTTAGTGACACATTAAGTTACCTAAGGGTATTGAAAAAAAAAAAGTTTAAACAACGAAAAAATACTTGAGAAAATACATTACTTGGACACGAGTTACACAAAAAATAGAACACATTTTTGTATATAAAAGTATTACAGAATAAAAGCTCGTTTATGTCTTAACACAGTCATCTGGGTGGTGAGCAAATAGGTGCAGTCTCATCCTTAATAATTAAACTAAAAATTAAATACCAAATATACATCTCAAAATTAAAAAAATAAAAGTTATCTTTCCCAAAATTAAATTTCCCAAAATTTATACGAAAAAATATATAAAAGTATAGGGCACATTTCAAAACAAGACTATCATTTAAACCAAATTTTACATGTTTATATTGGTAATATATAACCTAACGTATGAGCAATTTTATATGATTTTGGAACAGAAGCGTAGAGCCTGAGAAAAATGTGGTTTAAAATCAAATAAATTTTCATTCTTTTTTTCTTGACTTTTCTCTTCACCTGTTGCAAAGCTTTAAAAATTATGAGAAGACAAATCAGTCGTTGAAAATCGAACTTGAGTTATTGAAAGCTTGAAGCTGTTGGAACAGATGTATGCACAGATCAAAATTTTAAAAAATTCTCTCTATGTAAAAAAGTTGTTACTCTCTTTTTTGCTTTTAAAAACAAAACGATTCACTGAACAGAAATCCTTTATTCAAATCCAACTATGTGTTGACATTTTCTTTTGTTTTGTTTGGCCTAAATAGGCCATAATTTTACTTTAAAATAAGTTTATTTTGACGTTTCGATTTCCACTTCGGAAATAAAATATTAAGATACCAAAAGAAAATGGTTTCAGAATAATATTCTTTTCTTTTGTTTAAAATGTGTTACTATACTACGTTCATTCCCGTGAGGTCACATGATCGGTGGGTGTGTCGTATCGTCGCAGCTTGTCATTGGTTATAAATTAATTTTAGAACGCGACACACTCACCTATGAGTGTGATCTCGAGCTTATCTTGGGAATGAACGTAATATAGTAACCTAAAAATATTATTCTAATATAATCTGACATTTGCCTGACATCTACATCACTTTCAAATGTAAGAAGTTACTGAAACTTAAATATGTTCGCAAACATGTTGAAATAATTTCAATTTGATATTGCTTTTATATATCCGTTTATTACCGTCAGGAATGCTAAAAAATCACACATTTTCAACATTTCTTTGTATCTCAATTATTATATGACACTTAAACTTCTTTTATATTATTGTACAACTTTTAAAGATTACAAAAATTTTTTTTTTCATTGTTCCTGTATTAGATGACGCCAAAAATTACTGCTTCATGGCGGACAGTTAATCTCTGGAATAGCAAATCTCAAACATAAAATTCGAGAAGGGTTTTAAAACTGAAGTGCCCTTAAGTGATAGTTTACCAGAAAAATTGAAAATTCTTAAAAAAAAAAAAAAAAAATTTAATAAAATTTTTTTGACTGGAAAAATTAAAAAAAGTCAATTTTTGTTTTTTAAACTATATTGTTTTTTTTTTAAGTTCGCCATATTTTCAATTTTTCTGGTAAATTATCACGTGAGGACAGTTCTATTTTTAAAACCCTTCCCGAATGTTCCCTGTTTCAGATTTGCGTTCCAGAGATTAAGTATCCACCATGGAGGAGTAACTTTTGGATGAAAAATTTTTGGCGCCATCTTTAAAATAATACAGGAACAATGGGAAAAAAATATTTTTTGTAATCTTCAAAAGTCGAAAAATAATTTAAAAAATCTTAACGGCCATTTATAATAAATAAGATTTTTTTAGCATTCTAGATGGTAATAGTACCTAAACTTATCACTTGATATCTCCTATAATAGAATGTCTGCTGAAGGGGACCTCCTGAGTTATTAGGCTCGTCCAGAGATCGCCGCACTTATGTTGGTACGCCGCGTAAAATTTCAAGTCATTCCAGGCAGCAGTTGACATAGTCAGCCGATTGAAACAATCGGGTTGCGCATAGTATTGAAAATGACAAAAATTCGTTCAAAAGAGTACCGTGAAATAATAAAAAAGCTGGTTTAACATGGTCTGCAATTCATTGCAACTGCAACTGTGAAGAAATGGACTGTCAGTTTAAAAGTGGCAGTGACAATGTTAAAGATGGTCCACACGAATGACGTGCAAAAACTGAAGCTACACTGGAAATCATCTGTTTTAGAAGATCGGTGTATACAGGTGCATGATACTGTCAATGCCCTTAGGATATCAAACGAAAGGGTTGGTCACACTTCGGAACTAGAATTAAACATGGAACAGCTTTACGCAGGATGGATGCCGTGTGATACTTTCCAAAAAGTGATTGGTTGGTTTTGAGAAAAAACAGAAGTGACTTTGTACGCCAATACGTTACAATGGATGAAACATACACTTATTACTAAACATTCGAAATCAAACATCAGTCTAAGCAATGGATTGAAGACCTTGAGCTTCAAAAAGATGACATTGAGATGCGACAAGAATTTTGCAGATTGACTATCTCGAAAAAAATAAAATAATTGGAGAATACTACTCTCAACTTCTAAAAATGTAATAGGTAATATTATACTGCATGATTCATTGTATTTCTGGATTGGTAGACTAGAAAATAAAAAACAGTCGTTTACAAAATAAATGGATATTAAATTACATGCACATATAATTGTATTTCCAGCCGAATCTGTGTTAGTAAGTCAACCTTCAAAATTTTTTTGCAGCAACATTGGGATCACCTTTGAGCGCTGCGCGACTGTCACAGGGTTGCCACAAAAATGTTCACTTGCACTTCTGTTTGAAAACTGAAGAACTTCTTCGCTGGTCAGTGCTTTTCGTGCTATCAAGAAGCAATTGCGGAAGTAGATGAGTACTTTGGAGCGGATAAAGTTGCCGTTAACACTATAAGGTCAAGTACTTTTCTGATCATCCTCGTAGATAATTATTTGTTCATATTTAGGCAGTTATTGCATTTTAAATGCAGAATTTGCAATTGCAAAATGCAATTCATTCTTGCAATGAAAACATCAAATCATTTATCAATGATAGATTTCAGCTTTGGTGGTTTAAAAGTATGAATGCATTGTTAATGCTGTAAACCATTTTACGTTTTTTAATATTTCGCCGTAACGAATATTTCATTTCTATTTTGTTGTTATTGTCGAGATACTTATCTTAAAATGTGTCTTATATTCAACGAAATAGTAGTTTTATGTAAAAAATAATTTATTAATCAATATAAAGGTATGGTCAAAAGAAAACCTAAGATGAAACTACACTTACAGATCTATTAATCATGATCATTGAAAATAAAATACCATTTACAAAGAATAAAAAATAATCTTTACGTTTATCTAAGTATAATTTCACAAAAAAATTCCACTAAGAGTTCTTCAGACTGGAGTATAATTAATCGTCCACGCACAAGAAGATATTAACTAAAAAATCAACCTAGGGTCCCACAAAAAATTTCGGCGTCACATTTGTGTTACTGGCTATGTGAATCCAGTGTAGGACTAAAGACGGTGTCAAATTCGCTAGTGGCCACGCAGATGTTAAGGGGCGTTGAATGTTCGGCATTTTTCGTATTTGATCTTATTGTATGGACATGCCAGAGAACACTTTTTAATGTATGTTGTTATTATTTAAAAGTATTCAATCAAAAACATGTTACTTTCATTCAAGTTTACACTTACAAGACGCGAACAAAATGTCTTTTGCACTTCCTATAAAGATCTACCACTGAACGCCCTCAGTCCAACGCTGGTAAGGTACAACGAAACTGTCTTTTATATTAAATTAGAAAAAAGTCTATCAAGACGAGAAATTTTTTGTCGAGATAACAAATAGCGAAGTAATAAATGGAGACTAGACCTCCATTACGTTTCCTGTATTTTTTATATTTTAATAACTTAACTTAGGTTTAAACTTCTACTATTATGTGAAAATCACGCCACTTATATTTTTTTATTTTTTTTTAAATCCTAGTTCAATCATCTCCTTCTTCCTCTTCTGATTCTGCTTCCTGTAACCATGTCAACCATTGATTAACCTATAAACAAAAAATCACAAAATTACTTTTTCAGGTTAATGAACCAATAACAATATCTTAATTTTGAAATAATAGTGAATTATTATCGGACAATAAGTCTGATCACTCAAGTTATGAAGATATAGCTGCCAGTAATACATAGAATATATACGATATTAGAGGAGACAATAAGCAATATTGAATTCAGGAGTGGTTTCAGTATACAAGCACCAATACAGAGATGCAGAGATATAAATCAAAATGTATACATCTGTGCAATCGATTTTGAACTGTCAGATAAAATAAATATAAAAAAAGGAGTGAGACAAGGCTAACATGGAGATTAGGTACACCTAAAACTTGGTCTCGAAGTTTTCATCGTTGTCCTATAGTAAATCTTTAAATTAATTATAAGAAACATAATCAGTAGTTTAGTTATTAGTGGTGATTTGATTATCCGTAAGTACTTATATACACAATACACAGTACAATATATACGGTTTCATCAACATCTCACATAATTACGAATTTCAATCCAGTCATACAGTTTTGTAAATTAAAAAGTGTTTAACAATAACATTTTTTTTTGGCTTATCTTTGATAAGTTAAAGACTTTATAATCAACACAGAGTCGTACCGACCCAATTACAATATAATGAAACGTAACAAGAAAATTAAAATAAAAAGTATTTAATAATTTGATCAGATGGTCGGTACTTCTGACTACAGGGGTCCTGCAATGTTACCCGATCAACAAACACCATCTTACTCTACAATTACTCAACAGAAAGCAGCTACATTTCCGTCCAAGGAACAAGCCATTATTATCCCAGCAGTAGACACACTAAAACTAGAAGACTACGTTACAGCAGTAGGATCACTCGTACAGCCCAAAAATGTACTCTTTTCATCAAGAATTTCTAATAACAGAATTAGCATCTATCTCTCCAGCAAAGAAGTTGTTGACACCTTTTTAACAGATCACGGTGGCATAAAACTAGGAGATAATGTGATTAGAGTGAGAAAATTAGTCACTCCTAATAGGTTACTGTTGTCTGATGTTTTGTCCGACTATTCCTCATCACATCATCAAAAAATATCTTGCTGAGAAGGGCTTTCATCTACTTTCATGTCATTCCTGAACCAATTCTCGTTTACTTCGATAATACATCTTACCGAATCTTTCTTTCTGATGGACTAACCTGCTATCTCTGTCATCAATCTGGTCATATAGCCTCAACATGTACCAATATGGCGATTCAGTCAAATACGTCCATACTTACATCCCAAACCGATCAAGAATCTATTCTTTCCTCCAATGCGATAGCTGGGAGCAAAAATCACTCTGTTCAGAATCAAACGGAAAATACTTGTACACCGACGGCAGAAAACATAGAAAGATTTTATAAAACCAAAAGCAATATCAACAAAAAAGTTAAAAGCCACTAAATCTGATACAAAAACTACAGAAATAGTTTCTACAGAATCACTTATCCAACCCGCAAAGAAATTTATTGAAGAAAGCTTTAACTCGGTTCGAATTAAACTATATAGAGATAGTCAGCTTTCTGGCAGATGCACATGGTTCCCCCAATCCATTAAATATAGAACTAGAATACACGAAAAACATATCAGGACTATTAACAATACTAACAGATATCTATCCCAAACTCGTAGACAGACGCATTAAATCTAGAATCACACGAATAAAGGAGGAATATACGTCTTCAGTTAAATATAGAACAAATTGAAAAATATGACAACTCCGAAGATACAGATGTTCAGGAAAGCACCAATTAAAAAAATAATAATAATAAAGGGATATTATTCAGTGGAACCTCCTAGAATATGCTACGCCTGTGACACCAATATAACTGTAGGCCACATTGTTATAGACTGTCCATTATATCAAATGGAAAGACGAGCTACTGGACTACCAAGTGATATAAAGTGCGCTTTAGACAGTGCGGATTGTGACAAAATCATTAGGTTTTTAAAGAAAACGAAATTTTATAATCAAATATAAGTGATACTTCAAGAAAAATTATAGTTTATATTGTACCACCGCTAATAACCTTCTATGGTTGATGCGGGTTATTCCCAAAAAAAAAAAGCTAACATGGGGTCTTCAACCTTTCATTCATTTTAAGAAAATTAAATTGCCGATTAGATAGAAAGAGACTGGACTCAATTATGACGTAGTACTTGGTGGTCAAATATCTTTTTAATGCTTAATACTTTCGCAAGTGACTACCACTATTTATACTGGTAGTTCGAGTTTTACGTAATACACTGACTACTTGACTGGCTCTCAGCTTTACTAATTTCAATGCATATTCACAGACTAGGAGTAAAGGAATGAGATGTAGACGCCGTATATGTATGTAGTCTCTAATATTGTAATCACTTTGTATGTTCATTTTATTTAGTTACAAGATTTTTTTATTGTCCCATTTTAAACAGTTGAATGTTTCTTAAACGAAAAAATAAAATTGAAATGTTTTAATTGTTCTTAAAAGTATTATAACATTTAAATGAAAAATAAAGTTACGTACAGATTGGTTCAATAGTTTGTGCATTATTGTTTTCTTTTAAATTTGCCATAATAAGACAACAAATCCCACTATGACACAGAAAAAATCTACAAAATACACTTCAGATGAACATTATGGTTGGGGTGAAGTAGAAGAAGATGTAACAGAATTTGATTTTACTAGAATAACGTCTATCAATGTAAATCTTCCGGCCAATGCAAAACCCATAGATTATTTTAATGTGCTTTTCGACAACGATATATTAAATACAATTGTGAAACTAATAGACGACCCACTGTATCCACATCTACAACACTTCAATGAAAAAGAAGTGTATGGAAAGAAGTTTCTAATGAAAAAATAAAAATTTTCCTAAGTTTGTGTGTTTTGGGAAGCATTTTAAATTTCTAGGGATTTTAAAAATGCTATGATTCTTAGACCATACTGAAGTTAATACTGAGGAACTTTTTTTACAAGATTCGGGCTATTTTGGACGCAGTTCTAAAAAATATACAAAATTGTCTATACCCTAATAGAGAGCTCTCTATTATGGGATTAAACTATACGAACTCACTAAACACAATGGATATATATTAAATATTATTGTATATACCGGAAGAGGTAAAACGGCGGACCTCTTTTGTCAAAGAGTTAACGAAGGATTATTTCGGAAAAGGTCATGTTTTATACATGGATAATTTCTACAACAGCGTAGAATTAGCGGAAACCCTATTCAAGGAAAAAACACACGTTGTTGGAACTCTACGAGAAGACATAACTGAAAACCTTAATGACATGTTAAAAAAGAAGCTAAAGAAAGGAGAATGTGTGGAAACGTAAAGGGCCCGTATTGGTTACTAAATGGAAAGTTAAGCGTGATGTCAGAATGATCGGCACAAAGCATAAAAACGTTATGACTGAGGTTGTTTGTAAACGAGGTGCTACGAAAATTAAACCCGATTGTGTGCTTGACTACAATAAGCATATGTCTGGGATAGATCGAGCAGACCAGATGTTGTCATATTACTTAGTACCAAGAAAAACACTTCGGTGGTATAGAAAATTGTTTTTCCATCTATTAGACATATGCATTTGGAACAACTTTTACATCTACAAGAGAGCATCGAATAAGAAAACTTCTTTTTTGCAATTTCGTGAGAACTTATCGACAATAACGAGGCTATTTAGATACAAACAACTGCAAATAATATGCATTAATCAGAACAGTTCTGGTCACGGAAAAAAATAAAAGTGGTATCTTATGGTGCCGATATTGCACTAAGCAAAATGCCCGAAAAAGGTCGCGTTATTATTGTCCCAGCTGCCCCGACTCACCAGAACTATGCATAGTTCCTTGCTACAAATTGTACCATACATGTCAAACAATAAATTTATTTCTTATAGTTTTAACTTTAGAATGATAATAATGTTTCTTCTGCAATAAAAAAAAATGATAAAATTGATAAGACCAATTTTTTTCCTAATTGTACAGCGATTATTGTTGTTTATTTTGTCTAGATTACCATGCCAGTATACTGGTATTCGGTATATAGTTAAAAACGTGCATCTATATCCTGACTACCAGTATACTGACAGGCTAAGTAAACAAAAAAAAATGCTTTAAATATCTATATACTAATCCCAGTCCTAGTCCGAGACCTATGTCCGAGTTTTAATCCAATATTCCTGTTTTTTATCTAAAAACCCATAACCGTTTCTGAGGAACGTCTAATATCAATAGGTTAGGTGCGAACGTATTAAGCAATACATACATTATTATAATCATTTGATGTTAATGATATTTTTTGTGTAATGTCATATTTTTATCACGATTAAAGTTGAATAGGATTAACTACATATACTGCAAGGTAAGTAAACAAAATCTTCAGAAATGTTAATAAATTCAAAGCAAATTGTTTTACATGCGTTCGAATTGAAAACGCCGAACGTGATATTGGTAAAACAAGTAATAAACTAAGTGCGAAATGTCATTGTAAATAACCAACTATTTATTATAATCGGCCACATATTTAAAGCGAAGAATTTAAATACAAAGCGTTCATATTTCAATCCAGTGAGTACTTACTGCTGATCGTCGTAATGTAAGCCGCAACCGCGATCTTGGTCAATTTAAGCACATTGAAGTTTGTAATAAAGTAAAAACTATAATATGTCTTTCTTTTGGGAAAATGTCAACTAAACCCAAGTTGGGCTAGCATAATCAAAGAGAGAATAAATTGATCAACGTCACATGGCTATAAAGTTCCAGTTAAACTCCAAACGGCGATCCAGTGCCAGTTCAAAGTAACATGGCGATCACTGCCTTTTGAATAAGGATCTTCTGATCCGAAAACAGAATAAAACAAAATGGTAATTATATACTAGAAACTTAAATGAAAAAATGGGGTAAAATATCCATCACCAAAAAAACCAGCTGTTTTATGGAACCTGCTGTGCTTACTGTCCAACTGGAAGCTGCATCGGAAATGGAAGGATGAAATTTGACCCGAAAAATCCGCAAGATGTTCCTGTTCCACCAAATCATCGTTGAATTCATCAGAATGGATACAAAAGTGAATAGACAAAGACATATGGTGGAAATATGAGTATTTTTTAGTAACCAAGGAAGACAACTGACCAATTTCATTATTTCTTTGTTATAAGAAGATAAATTGTTTCTTTGTTATAAAAGACGATAGAGTTGTTTGTCTGCTGTATGGTGAAACAAAGACCATAACTATGACTATCGGATAGTGGTGAAATGGGGCTGTTAACCTGACTGTGTTCGTTCGCACATCGTTCAGTTGATCGCTGTTGTTGGGTAGTGTTTTAATTTGAGCTGTACTGTATTTTTTATTGTTTTGTAACCATGTCAAAGAAAAGAAAAAAAAGCTGCGTTGACGATTAAATCAAAAGTTAGAACTCATAAGTGAAATTGAAAACTGTGCTTTCCGTAAACTTATATGCCTTCAGTACGGTATCGGTGAATCGACAGTGCAAGACATTTAAAACAAAAGAAAAAACTTGTTTCATTTGCATCAATGTCAGAAAGCTCTTCTACAATGAGAACCTCGTCTTACGTAGGATTACAGACGGAGTTGGTAGAATGGATAGCCCAAGTTTGTAACAAGAGTACACCCATATTAGGTCCAATAGTTGCTGTAAAAGCAAAATAGTTTTTTGACATGTTGAGCTTAGAAGGGGATTTTAATTCATCATCTACTTGGTTGACTCGCTTTAAGCAACGTCATAGGGATAAAGGAGATAGGACTTCATGGAGAGAAGCTCAGCGGTGACCAACAGGGAGCTGAAGAATTTAAAAGTGAGTTCGAAGAGTTCATTTCTTCAAATGATCTGAGCTACGAACAAATTTATAACGCAGACGAATCGGGCCTCTTGTGGAAATACCTCCCAACTCGGACGCTAGCTTTTGCAAGTGACGGTAAATCAGGAGGCCAATAATCCAGCAAAGAACGGATCACGACTATGTCTTGCAGCAACGCTACAGGAAATCACAAACTGAAGTTACGGTGATTGGCAAGCCAAAAAAACCTAGATCTTGTAAGAGCACTAGAGCAGAAAAACTACCTGTTGATTACTTCAACCAAAAGAAATGGATAAAAAAATATTTCAAGGTTCGAAGTCAGAAAACATTTAAAAGCAAACAAAAAAGCTGTGTTAACGCCTACTCACATCCTGAAACGCATATGCTTAAGTCTGCTGACGGAAAAATGCCAAATTTTTGCCCCCAAACATGACTGTATTAGTTCAATCTATGAACAAAGGCGTCATTGCGCCTATGAAGAAAAAATACAGAACAAAGTTCACTCAAAAATTGAAGAAGGATATGATTTAAAAGAGTTTTGGAAGTCATTCACTATTCTCGACTCTATTTACGAAATCGCATCTGTGTGGGAGTCTGTAAAGTTTTCAACAATTGTTATTACACAGTCTCTGTGTTCGTAAGGTCACTATCGAATAGGCTGGAATACATGGTGATATGCTTGCTACATTGCAAACTTAGTGTGCTAACAATTATAGACAATTTTTTATGGATATTCTTCGAGTTACGTATTTAATCACACTTTACTAAATAAATCAGGATACTGAATGCTTACCTGAAACAGAGCGTTACCCTTGCCTGGATATGCATCAGTTACATCCTCCTTCCAATTCAAAAACGCTTCTTCGTCGACAATCTCCATGTCATAGAGCGCATTGAACCACCTCAAAAGTTGACCGCGTGGGAATCCCAGCGAATGGAAATGCATCTGGAGCGAATAGAGTGCCACCAACTGCAAACTGGATTTGTCGCGCAGGAAGGCGTGCAAGATCGGTTGGTATCGCTTCAAGAGGCCATTTTCCTTTTCTATAATCGCTTTTTCATCGCCACAAGCAGATGATTCCTAAACAGTATATGAATGTGATTTATTATTTGATGCAAGTAGGTAACAGATAAGAAAATTAATCCAATAATATAATATATTAATAAAGTATGTCAGATTGTACCATTAATATTGATTAATTCACTTCCGAGAATGAAATGGAATGTTCGCATGAAGTTACAGAAAATATAAATACTTACCTGTGTAATATATTTCAACAGAACCGTCATAAGAGCGTTTATGAATCCAGGATCGTTAAAATTTGAAGGTTCTAGATTTTCCTTGATCCACTTGTAGAACGCTTGTGGATTGGGATCGGCTTGAAGTTGACGAGCAAGATCAGCTTGTATACGTAGCAATGGGTATAGGAACGTTAGATCTCTTTCTTCTAGAATTTCCGACAACCGTTCTTTAGTCTTATCACAATCTGGCAGTTGGGTCATCAAGTTGATCTATAAAAACAATAAGTTTATTTAATTTATATAGCCCAAAGTACTTTTAATACGTACCAAGCATATAAATGTTTTATTAAAACTAAATTTTCAATTATACTAACCTTACTCTTATTGAACATTTCCGATAATTCGCTCTTTCCCCTTTTCTTGTGTATATTCTGCAATACTAACAGGAACAGCGGATGGTGTGCTCCGTTCTCAGTCAAATTGGCAACGTCGGAAAGGGGTACTAGGTGTTCGCAAATCGCTGTAGCGAACAGAACCGAAGCTGCAGTTGTTACTTTGTTAATCTCATTTTCTCTCTCTTCCAATACATTACAGAGTGACTTAAACGCGTCCTGGACAGTATTGCCGCTGATCAGGTTGTCTTCTTTGAGGTTGCTCAAAAATCTGATCAATTTCTCTTGTTCGACATCTAAAAATAAAAATAGTGCTATAAGCTAATAATTCTAAATGCGCTGATGAGTGAATTAAAAGAATCTGAAAGTGTTTTGTGAGAAGTATTAATGACTTAAAAGTAACTTCATGGTCCCTTTATAATTTGTTACTAAAACATAAGCATGGCTTACTTTTGGTATTATACCATCACAATTCCGGATAGCACTGAGATTTAAAATTTTGCTTTATTAACCATTAAGTCGATTTTATGAACATTTTTTTCCTTGTAGCCTTGACCAAGCCAATGGGTCCGCAGACTATTTTTAAATTTTCACAGATGTACAATAAGGATTTAGGTTGGTGTGTAAAAGGTATATGACTACTTTTCATTCATTTCGTTGTATAATCTTTTTGTTCTCGATTTTTCCATGTCACAATTATTATAATATGAATAAAAAATACAGACTGCTTACAAATTTTTGTTTTTATTCGAAGGTTAGTAAATATCCCAAACAACCACCACCAATAGAGTTGCTAGTAAGAGATTGTGGGAAAAATGGTCTGCAATTGATCGATGGCTGTGATACGAATGCGCGCCGTCTGACCTGAGGGAGTCAAAACACCATGAAAGAGGTGAGTCGTTACTACAGTTTGTTATGGAACATTTTATTAGACATATAAAAGTAGGAAACAAACCAACTTTTGTAACATCATAAAGAAAAAAGGTAATTGATATAACAGTGGCCACAACTTATGTGTCTAGAGCTGTAAAAGATGAGATATGTCAGATGAGGTGTCTTGTCCAGACCACCTACACATCTGTTTTGAAATAACAGGTAATAATAAATATTATGTTATATTCATTATAATTATTTAAATTGGTGTTTCAGAACATTTTTAAAAAGGTATCAGCTTATCATGGCAACTTATAGCAACTTCGTAAAACAAACTGGAAATCATATTAAGTAGACCTGGAATATTGTTTAGGCAGGGTTAAGGGGACGATAAGACATACACTGGACCTAACCATGGCCACCGAAAATTTCAATAGCGATTTCAAGTCAGCGTTTGAAGATAACTGTGCGGAGATAGTACGGAGAATTTCAACAGGAAAGTACCCTTGTGGAATGGCACTCTTGCAAATCAAAGGCAGAAGTCAGATAAAAATTTGATTTTTCCAAAAGATCTCTTTTGCCCCACGTTTGGTTGGTGCGATTATCGCAAAACATGGACTGAACATAAAAAAAACTGAAGGGCAAAAAGAAAATCATGGAGAAGGAATTGCGGGGAGATAGAATGGACTGCAGGAATGTCAAGGCTCCATACAATTCTCCCAAAGTACCCTCAGATCAGTATTCCCTCCCTCCAAAAGGAATCAGGTGAATACTCTCAGAATGGTGAAAAAGCCCTGAAAGAACTGTTTAAGGTGTACTTTCCTAGATCTATGACAAAACAAATACCAATAGACATATGGCAACAAACTTGACTGGATACCATGACTTAAGGTTTTAGGGAAAACTGGCATGTGGCAAAAGTGGTGATAAACCAGGACAAAATCAAATGGGCCATCATTTGAGCCATATAAGTCACCGAGTCTAGAAGAGATTTATCCAATACTTCTACAGAAGAGAAATGACCTGTACAAAAAAATTATGTATGATACTATACCCTATCTTAAGACTGACAAACCTGGGAGAAAAGCCGATAGGTATTGATGTCATTTATCCTGAAACTCTATAAAAAAATGTCCGCTGGGCATATTAGAGAAAGTGTATTGGTTCAAAATCCTATAGATCAGGGACAGTATGTGTATCGAACAAGGCTCTACGGAAACAGCACTGCACCATGTGAGGGTGGAGTACAAGGAATAAACAAATCACGCTGCATGTTGAGAAGCCGTGTGATATACTTATGGTTAATGGGAGATACAGTGTCGGCACAAGCAGTCAGATGCTGAGCACAGGGGAGTCTTATTTCCTCTTTTGTGGTATCTGGTCATCGTTGGGCTGAGAAAAGACAGGCATCATGGCACAGTCAGAGATAGAATATAATATGATCTGATTGTAGTTACAGCATGGACTTCAAATGACGGCTCTAGGAAGTCAAAGATCCTAAAATCTACCAGAAGGATGAATTTATAAGGATTGGATCCTCTAATCCTAAATGGTAGACATCTAAATCTGGTGAGTGAAGTAAAGTATCTTGAGGTAATATTAGACTTGAGGCTTACTTGGAATCAGCAGATAGAACAAATAATCAAGACAGCAGTAACTACGTTAATGATAGCCAGACCCACTCATGGAAATATATGTGGTTTAAAACCAGACATGTTATATTGGATTTACACATAGTGATAAAATCAAGAATTATATATGTATCAGTGGTATATTGGCCAAAGAGCACACTCAAATTATACAAGTTGTAAAGACTTGCTTGCCTTGTCTCTTATAAGTCCTAAAGTGGACTCTGGGCTAGTGTGAAAATGCCGAGAGGAACTCGGTAGGCTGGCGGAATATAACAGTGTTACATGAATGTGATACTGTTTATATTATTATATTACTTACATCACATATTCTATATTACATCACTAAAGATGCATGAAAAAATTAACATAGCTTTTGAACTGATGCGGATCAATATATGCATACATATCCAAGCAGCCATGGGGGCTCTTATAAGCCCTACAGTGGATTCTAGGCTAGTGTGGGAATGCTGACTGAGACTCGAAAGAATGGAGAAACCTTAATACTGTTTATTCATGTTAAAAATATAAAATCTTACACACGTGAAATATGTACAAAACCACAATTAAAACTATGTTGTAAATATTCATGAATTATATAAAAGGAATTTTCTTATCAATATTTTTAATTTTATTTTAAAATCAGTTTTCAGTTAAATTTCTGATAGTCTCAGGCAGGACATTAAAACATTTTATTACTGTAACCGTACTGCTCCATGACTTCTATAGATTGATATTTTATCTAGTTATCTCTACTTAGCTATGGAACATAATAGTGTCACACTGATATGTTTTAAAGGTGCAGATTAAGATGCTAAAGATATTGGGTGATACGAGCTACGCCCATCATATCGTTTTCCAGGTTTTATAATAATTATAAAATATTTTTTCCGATTTCTAAAATTGGTAATTTCTTTGTCCAAAGCTTATTAACAACATTGAGAGGGTAGTTTTTGTTGGAAGATTAGAGATCATAATTTTTTTCTTTACCTGGGGCAGTTTTAATATTTTACGTAATCTACCTATTTCTCATAAGTGAAAAAGACATTATGGTTGAAGGTTATTTCTGGTAACAGTAAATATATCGTTTTTGTCCGCCAATGCATCCAATTTTTTACATTACATTGAGGTATTTAATGTAGAATTTTATTTATATTTGTTGAAAGCTGATTTTATGTTTTGGAGTTTCCTGACAAGTATAGAAAGAGAGTATACAATTCCAATCTGCCCTAATACAATTCCAAATTTTATTTGTATTATTAGAATCATTTTCTCTTGTATGATGCAGTTGAAAAGATTATTGGTAAATTGTGAGGTCTACTATGGATGGTAGTGCATGAAAGGGTAACGGCATAAGGGTTGGAGCACTGTTATTTAAATATATTAAGTTCATCCATAGCATCCAATAACAGTTTACAGTTAGAATCAATCTCATACCAGCATGAAACATTGTGCACATTAAAGTCTCTTCCTTGAATGAAGGGATTTGAAATAATTTCCAAAAAATTTAGCCACCGCTTTGTGAACGTGAAAAAATATACACTGAATTGCTTTATGTACTGGAGGAAGTTGAACAAAGTAAAAAAGATGTGTATTACATATAATTTCATTTGTTCTCAATAATATGGCTGATTGTTTATATATCTGGCCTAAATGATTTGTTCAAAAACAATAGGTTTTTAAAAGTTACATAAAACCCTCAGTTTAAGCTACGTTTTCGACAATAATGCAGTATGGAATTGATTTTGATGGAGTAGAATCCATTTTTAATGATGGATAATAACATAATACTTAGTGAAACTATGGCGGGACAGAGGAAGGAACCGATGTTGAAGATATATTGAGGGTGGATAACTGGAGCAGAGCAACCAAGGAAAATGATGCTTGGAGGCAGATGCAGGGGAAAACCAGGGCCCAACTTAAATTGTAGCATTTGATAGAGAGAGGAGTAGAAATTCTAGATTTACTGTAAATTATAGTTGCTTGCAAAATGTTTATCTTTGAATTTTGGTCTGCAAATTTGATTACAAACTTTTATTTACTCGTTTACGGATTAGTTAAATCATTTCTAATTTAGTAATTTTCGATATAAAATATTTGTTTTTCCTTTTAATGTAATGTTAATGACTGTCATTCATTTAAACTATTGTGTTTTAGCTATTAGATTTATGGTTTATGTTCTTCAGCTGAACTTATACATTTGTTTTTCTAATTTTTCTCAAAACCTATCCAATAATTATTTTAATGTGTATATATTTATTATTTAATTACAGAAAATACTTACCAGATTTCTCTAAAGCATTAGACAAACCACTCAGTACCATCTCTTTGGCAAACTTATCGGGAACTTTGTGCTCTTTGTAAGAATTAATCGCTTGCTTAAGATCTACTTCACCTTTCCAAAATTCCTCTATTAAAGTATTAAATTTCTTAAGAACTTCCTCTTTATTGGGGCCCTAAAAATAAAATATTGTTAGCGAAATTGCGAAATGAAGTTCACGAATGAGTTCAAATTAATTTATTATTATTTATAAATCTACCAAATTATTGCAACTATTCCAGAAAAGCTATAATTACTGGTGGTAAGTAGATTATTTGCTGTGAATTTTACATTAACGACCTCTGGAGTTAAGAATTCTCTTCATGCTGTGACTGTTCATCACTTTTAAAGTTTGGATCTAATTGCTATTCTTCCAAAAACTCAATGTTATTAAAAACACACACAATATCGGTTTGTATTTGGATTAAATCGAACGTTTATGTGAAATTTATAGTTATATAGACAAGTAATTACATTCAATGAAATATATAGAGAAGAAAGTAGAAATATGGGCTATCATTTTGTTTATTTTATCTACCTTATCTAAATTATGTAATTAACCTGCAGTATTCTTTTGTTAATATTATCTAGCCTGTTTTTCTTTCTAACGTACCATTTTTCTTTTAAAAATTTACAATTTCGCGCAATTTCTGAGTATATAGGCGGATTCAGAATCAATTTTTTCTGTAAAAATTTACCATAATTGGTGGAATTCATTTCGGAATGGTAATCGGCAGATTTGGTAGTGGACTTAAATATTAATGAGTCATTTTTAATAAATCCCATTTCACCACCAGTATTTACTACTATAAACACTATTGATACATAAACCTTTTGTCCAAATTATCTGTCTAATTCTTGTCCAAGTGTCGCCAGTGTACACATCTCTTATCAAGAAATATTATTGGCCGGTTTTGTTGTTTAAAATATTTAATTTGTCATAAACATATTATAATTAGAGCCCTTATTTCATATTTTTTGATTACTTTGTGACTTCATACAATGAGAATTCATCTTACAGAGAATTCTTCGTAGTGATGTCTCTAGGGGAGAAAGATCTAAATCTTTAAAATTTTCTTTTAATTTTCGACTCGACAATTTTCGGTTTTATGGAAATCATGAATTATTCAATAAATACATACACGTAATCAAATACTGTGGTAAAGATGGAACAGATGCCTTTTGGCTACGTTTTTTTTTTGGTCATGGGAAACTCTCTTAGAATATAACGACGGCTGACCTTGACAAATGAATCTTTTTAAAGTAGTAAGAGAAATACCTACTTACAGAGGGCAATAAAAAATAAACAGTGATTTATATATTTTACCTGTTGCTTCTGATGTTTTATTTTTGACCGTCAATTTAAAACGTCTAAAGCACTTTAGATAAAAGTTACCAAAGAATAAATTAAGCCCCATTTTTCCCAAATTACTTACTTTGTCTTTTTTGGATTGTTTAGGTTTTTCAGCTGGCACCTGCTTAATAGGTAGAGGGTCTTTGAGCAATGTCGATGGGGGTTGTTTAATTGTAGAAGGTGCAAAGTTAGGTTCCATTGTCTTGTTATTGTTCATCATGTTGTTACTTTTCAACGAAGAAGCCTTCGTTATCAACATCGAGTTTGGTCTCAATTCAACATCTGCCATTTCCTCTTTGCCGACTATCAAATTGCTTTTCTTAAAACGCGGAGCTAGGTCCTTGTTCGATTCTAAATACAAAAAATACGTTATTATTGGGGTAATACGAAAGGAAGAAGAAATACTTACGGTTAAATTGTGAGTTGGAGTTATTCTGATTGTGCTTGTACTGCCCCCTCTGGTTGTTATAATTGTACGCGCCACTGCGTTGGTTGTTGTGCCCCCTGTAACTTCCATCCCTTTGGCTGCTGAATCCATTGTGCGCCCCAAATGGTGGAACAGTGGGTATGAGGGATGGAGCGGAAGGAGACAAACTTATACCTGCAAAATGTAAAACACACAATGAATAAAAGACGTTACAAGACAACATAATATTGTTGATTTGCTAGAGCATGTTCATATCCAGACCATATTCAACATATCCAGAATATTCTAATACTAAGTTTTCCCAGTCCCAGTTTTCAATTTTCTTCAGACATTGTGTTATTGGCGTTTTAGAAACTATTATGTATAATTATAAATTTATTTCTTGGCCTTTTTGTACAGGTGCTCAAATATCAGTATTGATATTTGATGAAATTACTCCAAAAAATTTAAATAAATGCCTAAGCTTATTATCAGGCCTCTGTCGTGTATTCATGGCCTATGTATATATAATATTGTATGTATAATCAATCTATTTAGTATTAAGAAAAAGTTATTATCTAAATGCTTACCAAGTAGACAAAATGTATGAATGATATATTATGCGATATGTCTATAAAGTATGCATGAAATAAAACAAAAATTTGAGATTTCAAGCATATTTATAAAATATTTCTATATTTTTCATGGATTATAGGTTAAAACAGACCTATATATTCTAGAAATGGCAGCTCAGAGAAAACTGCGAAACTTATGTGACTCATGTCCTATCAGGACGGTAAGTTTTTTTGTTATTAAAGGTAGCCTGTAAAATAGTTTTTAAGATGCAATTATACACGTAAATAAATTGTTTCAAGCAGGGTCGGGTACATGGAGGGGAATAGAGAAATCTCCCCAGAAGGTCCAAAATTAAAGAAAACCTATTATTTATGTCGGTTGAGTTTACCGAAAGCACAAGCTGATTATAGCCGCAAATGTCAAACATGGAACAAAAAATTTCTGGTTTAGCAGTGTTGGCATGTTTTTCTAACGTATATGCTGTATGCTTCAAATATAAAGAGATAAAGCTTTAGAAAAGTACATTTTGTTTATATTATGTTAAGAATTCTGCAATTTTTGATTTACATAAAACAAGAATGAGTAAATATTTGTTTCTTTGGAGATTAATTGGAGTTAATTATTAGAATTTTTTTTTGGCAATTGCCCTTTGATAGATTAGGGGATAGATTTGGCAATCGTCAAATCAGCAGTTGCCAGATTGCAACAGATGTTTGCAATTAATCTCGAAAGAGACAAATATTTACTCGTTATGGTTTCACATAAATTAAAAATTACAGAATTCATAAAATAGTATAATCAAAATGTACTTTTTAAAAGCTTTCTCTCTTTATATTTGAAGCATACAACATAAGCATTATAAAAACATCCTAACACTGCCAAACCGAAATATCTTATTTCATGGTTGACATTTGCAGCTATATTCAGCTTGTACTTTCCGTAAACTCAAATTTGTCTTTTGTGTATAATTTGGGTTTATCTTTTTTACGTCTTTTGGTTGCAAAAATGTCTAGATCCGCCACTGGTTCTAAGTGTCCTAAAGGAAACTTGTTGATCTGTAGTAATATAACACTAATACAAATCATATTGGGTAAAAGGACATCCTGTACTTGTAAACACTGAGAATTCTATCCAAACGGACTCTCAGTAAAGCGGAATATTTGTGAAACGAATTATATGAAACAACTCACCCATAAGCATATCATCAAGACCACTTCTGGTCTTCATAGGATGACGGAACAAGTCCGAAATATTAGATCTGTCATTGTCTCGGTCGTGATTTCGGTCTCTTCTGAAAGCTACAGGACGATCGTCGTCCACGGGTTTGATCTGGTTGATGGGCATCGGACCTTCAACGACGATTGCCTTTCGCGGCACCCATCCATTATCTCTTAAATCAATCACGTCTTTCAACATGAATCTGATTCTTGGTTGTAAATCTTGGTTTTCTGCAAACATTCTCATTCTTTCGAAGTATTGGTTCATGAGGTTTTTACCCTTGTCGGTGTCCAAGATGCGGCCGCAGGTCCGTAAAATCTGACAGAGGCATTCCAGGTCCTCGCAGAAGTCGTCGCCACGTCTAACCAACAATTCCTTGATGCATAGGTGTAGAATGTTTTCCGATAGTATTTCCAGTTTTCCCAATTCGCCGATGAATTTGATGTTGCCGAGCATTTTGCGTTTCGCGATTTGCCGTCTCTCGTCCTCCTCGTCGGAGCCGGCAAAGTTGAAAGAAGCTCCATTGTATTCGAGGGCAGCGGCTCTGTTTTCGAATTCAAGCTGAAACAAAAAATAACAAATGTTAAAAAAAAAATTAAAAAGTATCTTTATTGAACAATGACAAACATACCCGGACGAAGAGGTATTATACAATATGACTAAACTGCAGAAATGGTATTCACGCATTGGATTTTTTATTAAAAAATGGAATTAACCTAATCTACAAAAATAATCAGCTTTTTTCTGTAACCTAAAATTCCTAAAAGTTTGTAATCTAGATATCATCTGTGGACCTAGTTTTTTTTTGTGGCCTAAAGTGCTCACTCTCACTTGTTTGTTGTGGTTACAATGCACAGCATCTTTGGCTAACACTAACTCATTACACAAGCTCAAACGGTTTAGTTATTTTGAGCCTTTGGATTTGCGGTTGATTGTCAAGAACCTAAAAAAGATCTAGCTAAAAGAACCTAAAGATCTTTGGAATGTTTGTAGAGCCTCTCTTCATGACTCTCGGGCGACTTACGATATGAAAATTGTTGTTCCGAACATATCAAGGAACACCTATATTACTTATGATAAGCAGCAGAATAAGTATATTCGAAATATAATTGAGTATAGAAAAATGAAACGAAACATTATATATTTGGCTGAAACATGGTAAGATACGCATGACACCGTAAAAAAGTCTGGATAAACAACATTAAAAATGTTCAGCTGCATTACCATCCAATAAAGGTAAAAGAATTATTATTTTACACTGCGGTGGGGAAAACGGATGGATCAACGATTCACTATTGATATCTGACAAAAAAATTGCACATAGCTCATGCCACATTGGACATTCTGCACGAGCTATTAAGGGCATGATTATCTCACGTGGAGGTGATGTAAACTGTCACAAACCACAGCGGCCTTCAAAGTCAACATAACCCATACCGATCAAATTCAGCCTGATTCACCCAGCGAATCCGCGGCGGACATCTGAACAATGTTATATTCCATACATACGGCATCGAGAGGCCTTTCAAACCAATAAAAAATTTCGATATCTTACACATTCTTTGCATTATTTAAATTTAAAGATAGGAAGCATTTAATTACAGATCCTATAGCTGCTTTTTACATGACAAGATTCAAAGGAAGTGTTATCAATGACTACACCAAAATCAGAACGATGATATCCTAATTTTAAGCAAATAAAAAACTTAAGAACGCTCTAGCGACGTTATCAGTTAAAAGAAGCGGATATGAAACCTCGATGAAAAGTTATAAAGAAAGATTTTTATTTCTTTAAAAGATCTTAGTGCCGATTTGGCAACATAAAAATTTTACCTCTTCTCGTTAAGCGCCTTTAGATGGATTATCTAGATTGGGTTAAATAGAAAACCTAGGTGGACTATCTAGGGTCATAAGATCGCCTGCTGGGAATGGAAAAATTCGAATTATTACCCATACTTTTAAATGGCGGTTTAGTAATATTTCAGTCAATTCAAACCGGTATTGTCACGAATGCTGGTGTTTTAGGGGAATACTTTGAGCAAATGGTAGAGCTAATTTCAACAGATTGTCATTGTTTTGGACAGCACCACTCTGAAGACCCGAAAAAATTTTCTACAAACACCTGGAATGAGAAATACTTCAGTGGCTTTCAGAGAAATATGGTAATACTGTTTTAAAGCAATATGGTAAAACAAGTGCTTCTGTCAATTGTGAATCAATTATATTCGAGGAAATGGCACTGCAAACTAAATAACTAAACCACACTGAACGTATATGGGCTCTAGTGAAAGGTTCTGCAGCAATGAAAAATACGACAGAAAATCAGAGATCTGCAGAAATATTTTGAATAAGCACTTATAGAAATCAATTCATAAGAGTAAGGTTAATCAGAGCTTTTACAGTGTGAAAAAGCAAATAAAAAAAACTTGGATCAAATGCAACAACCATCGTTAAAATGAACCACAAGACAAGTTAAATTAATACGAATATAGACACGAAGTAAAAAAAATTGCGTAAATTATCACCTGTAATTGAAAACTTAACTAACTTCTAAATTGAATAGAATCGTTGAGTAATGGAGATCAACACAGCTAAATCGAATTGGATATGCAATGTATGTGATGTGTTTTCTGCCAAATTAGTACTATTTAGCATTCAAAAACAAACACACCAAGCTATTTGTGTTGCATATTTGTCCCCCCAACCTGACATTAAATCTCAGGCCAGGTCTACTAATATGCTACTACAACAAAGGTAAAAATATACTGTAAGTGCTAATGCTAAGCTAATATATAAGTGACTCTGTATATGCAAAATACAAGAATAGTAAAGTGCTCGGCAATGTGACATATGGACTGTTTCAATCAAGTCAAAAAGTGTTGCAATTTACCACAAGTAATTTTTAATGTAAATATGTTGACAAAGACCTTTTACCTAAATATTAACTTGATTTATTAATACGATTATTTGTTTATTTGATTTAATAATATACAGTAGGGCTTCGCCCTACTGTATATTATTTAGTCTGGCACTGTATATTTAGTCTGGCAATGGGATTCGCGTGCTGGTGTACGTCCGTGAGCCAACCTGTTGTCAGTCTTTTGTTTATCGCCTTTCGTGTTGGTACAGTGTCAATTTAGTGTGCTCGCTAACATCATGGCGTCGCCTCGTAAACATTCAACATTACCCATAAAAGATAAATTGCGGGTTATATAAATGTTAGATAAAGGTGACAGATACCCTATCATTGCTAGGAGGTTTGGTATAGGCAGGTCAACTGTGGACCACATAAAGACAAACAAGCCTAACAGAACGTGGTCCCGGTACGAAAAACACTGAAGAAATTAGAAAATCCCGTTTTAGAAGATGCTTGGTTTACGTGGTTTTTTGTTTTTCATTCGGCAGATTACAAACTCCAATGGCCGCTGAAAAACTATACAATGATGAATCCGCTATCTGACCATGCCAACTAAAATTACAGAAAGTTATTAAATAAAAAAAATTAACAGCGGAACAAGTGTACAATGCTGGCAAATCTGATTTTTACTGACGATCAGTGCCCGATCAAACTTTAGCCTATGCCAATGAGAAGTCGAAGGAAAATGATGAAAATGAGAATGACATTCATGCCTTGTGCAAATGCGGCTGGAACCCATAAACTTCATTTGCTTGTTGTCATAAAATCAATAAACCCACGGGTATCTAAATCAACACGTCTTCGTGTTTGTTATCATGTTCAAAAAATGCTTGGGTTACGAAAGACTTATTTCTTGAGTGGTTTAAAACGGAATTTGTTCCCGCGGTCCGTCATCTTTTGTTTTGTCTTTTAATTTGCTTCCACGGACACTTTTATTATTAGATAATTGTCCTGGGCATCCATCAGCAGATAAGCTTATTTCTGAAGACAGCAACATTTTTACAGTGTTCCTGCCAGTCACGGCCTGTATACAATCAATGGATCAGAACGCTATAAAAAATGTGAAGTTACATTACCGCAAATCACTTTTGGTTAACTGCCTTGTATTATGTTCTGGCAACCTCATCGACACATTAAAATCGATATCTTTAAAAGGACACTGTTTTTTTTTGGCTAATTGCTGGGCAGATTTTAAGGCATCTATAATTAACAAATCATGGAAGAATTTGCACCCTGAATTTCTCACTGATAATGATGAACCAGAAGATGATGTTCCCTTAGCCCAGATTTTTAACAGGTTGAAGGGACCTAATGATCCTCAAATAAGTGAAGCAGAAGCTCAAAAATGAACTGCTGGTAGTGCCGAAAGTGAGATACACAGATAAGCGTTAACTGATGAGGAGATTAAGCGAGCGGCTATGTATGAGAACGATGAGCAAGATGAGGACAATTACGTTGAAGTTCTCGCATCCGAAAGGGTTGGTAGTTAAGAGACAGAAGGAGCTTTCAACATAGGTTTTGAAATAAAGTGCGCAAATTATAAACAGAAAAGCATTACAAACTTTTTTAATGATTTATTTGAACTCACTGGTTTTCTTACATGGTTGTAAGATAATTTAAAAATTTATTAAGAAAACTAAGGTTAAACACATGTTTTATTACCATTAAATATGGCATACTATAACCACTACTGTAGGCCCTACTGTATATATATATATATATATATATATATATATATATATATATATATATATATATATATATATATATATATATATATATGACGGCGCAAAATTTTAAGTTTTAAAAACAATTAGTTTGGTTTTTACAGCCGTCAAAAGCAAGCAAATTTTGTGTTTTCGGAGAAATAGAAAAAGTCGAGTATCGTTCGGTGATTAAGTTCCTCCATAAAAAGGGTAAAACGAATGGGCAAATCAAAGCCGACCTGGACGAAGTTTATAGTGAGGTTGCACCTTCGTTAGCAACAGTAAAATTTTGGAAAGCTGAATTTGTACGTGGTCGTACGAGTGTTTTTGATGATGAGCGTCCCGGGAGGCCAAATGAAATCACCACGCCCGAAATGATCCAACAAAGTCCATGACATGATTATGGCAGATCGTCGAATTAAGCTCCGCGAGTTAATAGAGGTCCTAAACATTTCCTACGAACGCGTAGACAACATCATTCACCCATCGTTTGGACATGAAAAAGCTATCCGCATTATGAGTAGCAAAAACCTGGGTGCATTATTACACACCGGAAACCAAAGAACAGTCGAAATAGTGGCGCAAACGCGGGGAATGGCCGCCGAAGAAGGCAAAGAGTGCACATTCGACCGGCAAAGTGATGGCGACTGTTTTCTGGGATCTGAAGGGCATCATCCACATCGACTAGTTGGAAAAAGTAAAAACAATCAATGGTGAGTACTACGCAGCATTATTGGATCGATTCGATGCCGAATTGCGTCGAAAACGCCCCGGTTTGGAACGCAAAAAGTGCTCTTTCACCAAGACAATGCACCGGCTCACCGATCGGCCGTCGCCATGGCAAAATTACACGAATTGGGCTATGAATTGGTTGAACACCCACCGTATTCCCCAGATCTTACCGCCAGCGATTTTTTCCTGTTTCCAAACCTAAAAAAATGGCTCGGAGGACGCCGTTTCGCAACAAATGATGAAATCGTCGCTGAAACTTTGGCTTATTTATAAGAGCTCGAGCAAAAGTACTATTCGGATGGGATAAAAAAATGGGAACATCGTCTTACAAGTGTATCGAGCTAAAAGGGGACTATGTTGAGAAATAAATCGATTTAATTCCAAAAAACTTGTTTTTTCTATCAAAGGCTAGTTTTACATCAATCCACCCTCGTATATATACCGCCGCTAATGATTGATATTATGCGACGTATTAGAGATCGAAAATCGGCCAATTTTATGCTTGACTGAGATCGTAAAAACTATACCTAAGATTATTATAAGTGTAAATAAGTCATTAGTATTATTTACAGTATAGGCAAAGGGAGTCCAAGGTCTTTCTTCTTTTTAGTATGCGCTCCAACATCTTTTATTTCAGGCTCGTATGCGATAACGACAAACTTAATAAATCACAGATAAATATTAGGGCATATATAAATGTATAGGACTAGTCTGAACTAGAAATAGAGTTCAGTAGAACTGAACTCTATTTCTCAAGAACCACCTCAAAAACATTTGGTAGCTAAGGATAATAGTTTTTGTAAACAAGAAAAGCTAGAGGAGCTTGTGCTTTGCCGATGCGAGTTGCTTTTTATATAAACCCTATAATTAAACATTATTGTAAGGATATTTCTAGTTATTTCTTACCTTGCACTTATTAAGTAAAAGAACTCTAAAGGAAGTGGGCTGATCGGGGGATTCGAAATTAGGTGCCTCTTCTGACAGTCGCTTGCACAACTGCGCATACATAGACGAGTATTTCGGTTCGTCGAGGGCCTTCTCGAATATGAGAAAAATGACACCCTTCAAGATAACGTTGGATTGTAGTTCGATGCGCAATAAATCATCGCTCAGCTTCTTGAATTTCTCTGGGGTGAGTTTATTAAGAATGCCGCGAACCTGTAAAAAACAATATATTATTACCTAATTACAAAAATATATTTTTAACCGTGTTTCTTTGCCGGTTCTTGATTTTTATTTTATTTTATTGATAACAGCATCAACCACTTTGGGTTATTAGCTGTACTATAGTTAATACATACTTAAATCTAAACAGTATTTTTAATTAATTTTTAGGTTCACAATTAGGTAAGAATGTCATATTTTACAATTAATAGGTTTTACAAAACATTAATAGTTACAGTTTTTTTTAAAACATTAATATCTTTCAAGTAATTAAACATTTGTAAATTGACAATGCTCCTAAGACTGCTTTTATATTGTTAGGTAGTGAGTGTTTTTGTCTTTCACTAATATATTTAGAACACTCTATTAAGATATTTATGTGTACATTAATATCGCCGTTACATAAGTCACAAATAGGGCGATTTGATTTGGAGATTAGGTAGCTTTGAGTCTGCTATGACCTATACATAAACGAGTTAGGTTAACAAACAGCTGGCAATTTAAATTTAACTAGCAACAAGATTCGGTTGAGGGCTTTACGATGTGTAGAGTTTATTGTGAAAGATTCCATTCTTTTTCCATTCATTTGTCACTTTTTCTTTAAGGAACAATTTCTAGTCGGAAACAGATACTAACTTCAATAACACTGAAGAGGTACCTACTGCTTATTGCCTCCCTGGCATGAAAACATGAAAATCTGCTTGTTCATTTCCTTGAAGTCCAATATGTGATGGAACCCATATAAAGCGTACTTGCTGCCTCGCGTTGTTTGGCAAATGTAATTGTTCTTTTATTAAAATACCTATGGGATTACTTGTATATAACTGTTCTATCGCATGAAATACACTGGGAGAGTCGGTAATTATGACAGAATTTGGAATTTTTTGGGTACGTATATAAATGAGTGCTTGCAGAATTGAGTATAGTTCTCCAGAGTAAATACTGCAACTGGAAGATAATTTAAACTGTAATACAATGTTCATAGTTATACTGTTAGGCTGATCCCACACCAACAGTTTTGGATGAATCTGTATAGATATGACAATGATCTGGGATTCTTGATTGTTTGTTTTAATAAATACTAATATTCCAGTGTCTTACCTAAAATTATAAACAGGAGCACATAAAAATAGAAAAACATTTACTATTTAATAAAAGTACGGAAATTGTGATATTTTTTCACATACATATATAAATATATATTGTAAACGAGCTCCCAATATGAGATTGCTGCAAATTTATGTTTACTTGCATATAATATCTTTGCCGTTGTCGTTAGGTGTAACTGGCTGATTAAATAATGTTAAACGCCAAAATGTTGTCACATAGATTTTTTCTTGCACATGATAAACATATAATACACGCTTAATGTTTTTTTTAACAATTCTAATATATAATTTAAATCAAAATGAACTTTTTAATAGTGTTAAAATATTTTTACTGAAGAGCGACGTGTTATCCATCACAGAGACTATTAAAAGTCAAATAACGGGCGAAAACGTATGTTACTTGAATATAGAAAGAGAACTGATTTAAATTAACCCATTAATCCCCACTGTTGCGTAAACGAAGCATGTTTATTTTTCAATGAAATTAAAATAAGATAAAATAAATGAGTAAAACAAAAGAGTGCCTTATAGTAAAGAAGAAAGTGATATTCTATCAGCATAAGGCATATATCCACAAATATGCAATTGCAATGGCCAAAATTCATGAATTGGGTATTGAGCTGCCAATCGCTCTTTCCCAAATTTAACTTTAAATTTGCAAAATGGTTTGGCCATCCAGTTTCTCGAGAACTTACATATATCCATCGACGAAGGAATTTCTAATTTGGAATATCGTTGTAATAACTGTGTAAACTATGAGACTATATTATTATTAAAAAATAAAAGTTTAATATTCGAAACATCATTGTATTTGTCAATACTTTTATCAACAATGTCTCAACTGGACATGCACAAAGATATAATAAATACTCGATTTATAGATTTGAAAAAACCTCCTGATAAGAACAACATAAAAACTAAGTATCCATAAAATAAATATGGCACGTGGAGAATTAAATCTACATTAAAATAATAATTAAAATCGTATGTCACCATTATATGTAGTTAAAAATGAACGAACAGTAAAAACACAAAGCAGTAAGTAGTTTCCCAAAGTACATATCCTTGAAACAAGAGATAACGTCAATGAACAGTAAAATGCTGGCGGAATTTGACACTATCACCATTAAACAAAACTACAGAAAAATAACACATACACAGATTTATTCCCAACTAGATACCTATTTGATAAATGCAGATATTTCAGATAATATTAATGTGATGTTTTTAAAAAAATCTCGTAAAATATTTTTTCTCTAAATCTCTATTGTTGTATAGTCTCAAGTCTTCATGAGCCGCTATCAGCCTGAGACTATTTGCCAGTTATTCAGCTCGTGAAACACATTAAAGTAACTTTGTGTGCCAGGGCATAAAGAAATGGCTTGTAACAAAATTGCTAATAATATTGCAAAAAAGGTGCTAGTATTCATTTAATAGGGTCAGAAACCTACGTTATTACAGAAAGCCCCACCATTTAAGATGCCCGAAAATATGAAAAGGAAATTGGTTGAGCCTACTGGGAAAATATTCCAAACCAATGACAAATAAAAAAAATTATTATAACCTCCTGCTCACTCTATGGGCTACCTAATGAAACGATGTAATCACAGGGATTTCCCTCGGAGAGCGGTGAGAACTTTTAGTAGAGGAATTCTTCATGCTCGGTCATTGTCGTGTGGATTTAGTATGATATTCAAGTCTCTGGACTTCTTGTGCATATTTTTATTGACATTTAAATTAATTGATGTTGATGGTTTGTTGTATTTATGTCTTCCCTCCTTAGATTTCGTATGAATATTCAAGCCTCCGAAGACATGATTCCACCTAGACATGATTCCACTTCCTCGTATTTTCGTTCCCATGTTTGGTTTTAATTCTACGATTTATTTGTTTTCTTATCACTATTCTTCTAAAAATTCTTAATTGCTTTTACCGACTACTTCTTGGTAGTTAAATGAATGTATACGCTCGCTGCTTTACCTTTTTCTGTTATTCGAGCTGTAAATAATATGTTCTTACCTGTTCCCTTAATATGTTCCCAAGACTGCATATGCAGCTCCCTTAGCGATTCTAATATGTGGGTGTTACAGGCCTAACATATTTCTTTCTTAATACTACTCTGTACATATTTCTTTCTCGCAAAAAAGGTTGAGTTTGTTAAATGTGTTCTAAAGTAAGCTATCAATTTTTTATTACCTCTGACTCTTTCATATATAAGAAAAAATTATTTACGTAACATCTCTGGTAGCGATCCTTCACTATAAAGCAAACAATTTGAACCGACCCTTTCACACCTACATATAAAATCAGACGATTTGTATATATTATTTACACAATATCTAAACCGACAATCGAGGAGCCAACTAATTTAGGTTAAAATTTCTTTTATGGTTATAAATAAATAATGTAACCCACACACCTGTATTTTTGATCATTCTATTTTCACTAAAAGGTTTTTTAATAGTCGATCATTCTCGTCTTATGCTGGAGGAAAGGGATACTCACAACAGTGGATATAAAGCATATTTGTGCGGTGGTTTATATATGCACTATTAAGTCTCGTCTAGTCTGTTTTGATTGATTTGATTAGATATAGATTTTTTAATTGAATATGATCGATAATTAATACTGAACGTTTAGATAAAGGTCAATACAGCTAAATCAAATTGGATATTTGTATGTGATGTGTTTTCTACCAAATTAGTACTATTTAGCATTCAAAAACAAACACATCAAGTTATTTGTGTTGCATATTTGTCCCCCCAACCTGACATTTAATCTCAGACCAGGTCTACTAATATGCTACTACAACAAAGGTAGATATATACTAATATGATATTACTACTAGTACTAGTATTTTGTAATGTAAATATTTTGACAAATACCTTTTACCGAAATATAAATATCAACATCTTTATCAACGTCTGTTTTGCCTTGCAATTCTGAGAAGACACAGATTAAAGCAGAAATTTGAACTTGATTTCAAAAATTAATTTACGGATTTATTTATCAGATGTCGCTATTGCGTCCAGATCGAAGCCATTTTATAGTTGCTTCTAATATGACAGGAAAGATTATTTTCACGTTCAGAGCGGTTGTGAATAGCCGCTCCGAAGATCCCGTTTAGGGTGAAATACGTATAAGCGGACACACAAACGCACTGTACGTGAAATCAAATCTAAACTGTCTTTTCTTTTTATTCCGATTTACTCTTTATGAGTACGAGAAACCAATTTTTAACGATTTTTGCTTAGTTGAGGAGATATGTTGTGGAATGCAATTTTAGATTCCCCATATCTCTAATAACATCTTTATCAACGTCTGTTTTGCCTTGCAATTCTTAGAAGGCACAGATTAAAGTAGAAATCTGAACTTGGTATCGAAAATTAGTTTACGGATTTATTTATCAGATGTCGCTATTGCGTCCAGATCGAAGCCATTTTATAGTTGCTTCTAATATGACAGGAAAGATTATTTTCACGTTCAGAGCGGTTGTGAATAGCCGCTCCGAAGATCCCTTTTAGGGTGAAACACGTATAAGCGGATACACAAACGCACTGTACGTGAAATCAAATCTTAACTGTCTTTTCTTTTTAAAAAATACACTTCGTACAGTGGAAGCTGTAGCTCAGTGTTCATTTTTAACGGGAGTATCCGTGTCGACGATTGCGCAAGCTCCAAAAGTACATTGTTGTGGTCGAAAAAAAAAGTGGAACAGTTCATGCTATATTTTCTGTATTTTAAAAACTTAAATAATATATTTAAAATTAAATAATTTTATTATTTATTTATTTTTTATATTATAAACACAATCAATGCATTATTATGTTTGCTCCAAATGGCACCTGTTGACGTATTAACAAAGCATAGGTTGTTTACTTATGAAAAACCTGTCAAATGTAGACCGAATATTAATAATAAAATATAAATAAATATCATTTGATAGTAAATTTAATTATTATATAAACTAAAAAATTATTAAAAATAATTATTGTATTTATATGAAATTATTTTAAAACGAGAATTATTATAAAAATTTAAACAAATTATTCAATGTTTTTATTAATCGGATGACATTTATGACTTTTACGTTTGATTAAATTTTGACAATCGTTACGAATCAAATCTTTTAGTGACAGATATTCTTTTGAAACTATGTTCAATTTGAAACGACCCTTTCACACCTGCATATAAAAATCAGAATTGTGTTTGTATATTATTTACACAATATCTGAACCAACAAAATCTAGGGAGGGGTCAGTTAATTTATATGAAGAAATAATTTAAACCACACACCGGTATTTTTTATCGTTCTATTTTTACTAAAATGTTTTCTCCTACACACTATCAGAATAATAAGAAATATCTAGCGGTTCTCAATTTTTTTGACATTTTGGCCGTGATGACTACACGTAATATTCTATGGATTTTTTGAAGTATCAATGTAAACAATGCTTTTCCCGATATTCATCCTATAATCCAGAATATTTGATAACCCGGTATATTTCAAGTAAGTTTACGTGCACAAGAAAAAAGAAACTGAGAAAGGCGTAATACATTTTACTCTCACTAGAAGTATTAGGAAATATATACTAAGGAATCTTTAATTTGGCTCTCGCATATACATATTTTATCCCACGAATTGTTAATCTAATAAATGAATGCATTCACCTACAACTTAGTGTTTACGAAGTGACAACACATGAACAGTGACTTACTTTGCGGAAAACCAGGTCATTACGTGATTCTGGCGTAAGAGCATCTTGATGTCTCAGTGTAGAAGGTGGGACCCAGCGTCGCTTGGTGGAAGGAGCGTTGTCCTTCACCGAAACACGAGCTTGTGGCCCCGTCTGCCTGGGGCTCTCCGTTGTGGTGGATAAACTTGCTCTCAGTTGAAGATCTCCTTTTTCTCGCACACTATATTTTTCCTATTTCCAGTTCTCTGTGCTGAAACAACAGAAGAAAAGATGTTACAAATATTTATATACATTTTCATTTTATCTTTAAACAATAGCATTTCTGTACCATTATAAATGTTTAACAGTTTTTAAAAGAGAACATTTCTATGGTGTTGATGTCAATCTTGAGTATTGTAATACGCACTATAAGAAGTAGTAAATCTGGATGTGGTTTTAAGCATCATGGAATTATAATTTTAAAAAATTGTATTAAATTATGAATATTTTGATCGTAAAAATAAATTTGAATAACGAAAAAAATACGACTTTTATAGTCCCTTTAAAATTGCTATATTGTTAGTACTAATTATTATAAAAATTTGATATAAAAATTATTACCATATTTATATTTTTACCCACGCGACCCTAATTTAAAAAATAAATGAAAATCGATTGAACAAAAGCAAAGATATTAAAAAATCTTAAGCGCGCCGCAATTACGAACTCTCGATTTCAGTTTTCAAAAGACGGAAACTTAGCTCCCCCCATCACCCCCAATCAGCTACTTTTCGTCCGCCAAGTAAAACTTTAAAATTTGTTTATCGAAAGTTCATGGAAAAAAATGTAAATTTCTCAAAGATTGACCTTGTAGCATAAATTGTTTACCTGTAAATCAGGGCAAACTTAACTCTATATTTGAAATTCAAGGATTTTAACTTTTTTTAATGAAACGTCCTTCCACGAAATTTCTTTATGTCAATTTTAAATTTTGTTTAATGTTCAATCAAAAATATTAACAATAAGTTTTTAAAACTTCTTCTGACTTATTTAATTATAAGGCATATAAAATAATATTTAACTTATAACATGACCCAAAAAACAGTTTCAGAAACACTTTCAAAGTAGGTTTTTGAAAGCTTGCTTCCAATAGAATCAATTTCATAGAAAAAACTAGCCAGTTTTCTACGCAACAAAGTTTTGAACATTTTCGAATTTTCCGGAATAAGCTGGATTGCAAAAACAGTAAAAAGAATATTGTTCTGAAGCAATTTTCTTGTGTCATTTTAAAGTAATTACTATTTTAATGGGAATAAGCCACAATTAAAGGTTAAAATACGTTTATTGGCGTTTCAATTTCCATTTCGGAAATCGTTCTCAAAACACAAACATTAATATTTGTATTCAATGTAGTGTCACGTCAAAAAATCAAACCAGCCAGCAGAATTACGAAGTATGTCTATTTAATACTCTTGGCGACCAATTTCTTTCCTATGCGACCGCGAATAGTTGGATTACAAGCTACAAAAGAAGTCAATTTTCCAAAGCGGCAATCAATGGAATGAAGACACTCTGGTTCTACAAGGCGTAAGAAATTTCGTAAGTTTTTAGGATTGCCTTTCTGTATAAGAGTAAAACAATAACTAAGAATTACTATTCGACGTTACTGACCCCTCTACGAACAAAAATTGTGGACAGAAGACGCAGAAAGTTGTCCAAACGTATTTTGTTTTCCCAGGACGTTACCCCTACCCACAAATCGCATGTTGCCATGTAAGAAACTAGTGATTTAGAGTTCGACTTACTCGAACATCTCCCTTATTCACCAGATTTGACACTGTCCACGACTTTCCTCAACTGAAAACAAGTCTAAGACTCACCCCCAGCTGTAAAGCCAGTCAAGAAGAAGAAAAAGAGAGAGATTATAGAAGTTATGAGACCTGATATGCAGAGCAATATAATTTTTTTTAAAGATCTAGAGGCATTGCAGGTTTGTTGTAATAAATATATCCAATTATGCGGAGAATATGTTGAATAATAATAAAACACCATAACTTTCAAATTTTGTTTGTTTCTAGAGTAGGCTTTAACATTTTCAATATATCGACCAGATAACACAACTCCATTAACATAATTTGATTCACGAAATTGGTTTTCCTGTCAGGAAAGCCTTAAACTAGTTAAGTAATTTAAATAAATGGTATAACTACTACTAGTTAGTAGTTTAAATAAATGTTATGACTACTAGAACAAGTCCTTGCTATAACTCACGAAATACCTGTAACCCATCAACAAAACCCTAGATTTGAGCAGAACACATTTTGGGAACCGCTGCTGTAGAATAAGCACGCTTAAAATTGAAATGATTAGCACAGATACTTTATTGAACGTCTACACTCAATAAATAACTAATTTTGACAAAGTAGGCCAGAACTTGGTTTAATCCAATTACATAAATGTCTCACCTCATCAAGCTAATCCGTTCATGCATTAATAAAATTAATATGTAGTTTGTTTTTACTACTAGATGGTTAAATACTAAAAATAGGTATATGATTCCAAGTAAACTTTATAGGCGCATCATTATTGATTTGTTAGAAAAGAGCTTTTAGAAAAAGAGAAAACTAAACAAAGGAAACATTAAAGAATAATAAATTATACTAACGAGCCACCGAAAAAATTGAAGTTAAGTAGGTTATGAATTTTACATTTAAATGTCGAGGGTTGGCATTTCAACCATTTTTAAGATAGTAAATATCAGTACGTGACATGTATGCCATTATCTAGTCAAAAACATTGTTTATAAACAGATTATTTTCAAATTTTACTCCAGTCGTCAGACAAAAATGCTACTGAACCTCTAAAAATCATACGAACAAGCTAAATTTTGCTGAGAATGTTAATTTTGTGACCCCAAAAAATTTGCAAAAAGTTTACCTCTCAAACCCTCCTCGTAAGGGGGAAACGGAAAAAATTTACCAAGAATCTGTATGCTGTAGAAAAATATTTTAAATAAAAAATGTAGCTTAGGTAATTTTAAACAAACATTTATATTAACATTTTTTATGTAGAATGAACCGTTCTCTCAGAAACAACGCTTGAAGCAACCCTTAAAGAAAACTTCTAAGGTCAAAACTTTTTTTTAATTAAATAGCTTTTTTTAATAAGGCAAAAGGCTTATTGTTTTACATATCGATTCTAAAGATGGTTTATGGAAAACGGACTGCTTTTGTTTGAATCCGAACAAATGGGGACTACCACGAAGACATGAATTCCAACCTTTTTAAGAAAATAGAAAAAAATACCAACCAGTGCTATGCGAAAAGCAGATTGGTTGCGATAAAATAATATATTTACTGACGACAAGGTCAAAGCCGAATTATTCAAGTTAGTAAAAAATCATCCTACAGAAGAAAAGTATGTGGTAGATGAAATTATTGAGTTATCAGGGAGAAGAGTCCTTCGATTGCCACCTTTCCACAGTGAGTTATGTTAACCTCAAGGTAATATGAGCACAAGTGAAAGTGAAATTGAAAGAAAAAATATATCGAATAAATCTTACCGTCAAGCTTGTACATAGTAATACATCCAAGAATTATATTTTATTGTGAAGCAGCCGGTAGAACCTCTGATTATTAATTTAGGAAAGTGACGACAAATCTTGATCCGAGTACACCGATAGTAATTAAGTTATTAATTGAGAATAAAGGCTACCTTTTTGTTTTCAGTCATTTTACAACATTAAAAAAAAATGACGAAAACCTTCAATTATCCATGTCTTTCTCTCCCACCGTGGACACAACTTTTTAGTTATTAGAACAGATATAGTTACACATGAGGTGTCGAATGAGAGCTTATAACCCAGAGATGGTATTAAAGGTGAGAAATTTGACCTCGGAGGTCCGGTTCGAATTGCAACCGGAATTACTGTTTTTAAGTCGCCGAAAAGTAGAAGCGATATATTATTTGACGCGTCTTAGTTACACGAAGAGTTTCAATATCGACTTCCACTTAGGTTGGGTAAAAACCAAGGACTTACGAAGTCCTATTATGTCATATATCATAGTTCGATTATTACAATGGTAATTATGACAAATAGAATTGCAGTTTTCAATATATGGGTTTTAATCCTCAGCAAGTATCTTTTTATAGCATAGACTACTCTAATTAGATTTTTTTCGATGGCTCTATAATATGTTTATGATATGCATATAGACTTTTAATATATGAATCAAATAGAAGAAAATATAACATGACAATACTAGATGGCGTCTGAACTACCACTAAAATATCAAATAACATTTTCCTTGTAAAAAAAATGTGTAACTTATTACTTAAATACGAATATTAAATAATGTACAAAGAAGATACGAACCGGAATATTTGGATTCTGTCTAATTTGCCACCGTGTTATACGTATTTATACGTTTTGACCTCATCGCACATGGCTTGCAGAGAAAACAAGATGAGAAATATATCGGTGTTTTATACACAACTTCTAAGTCATCACGCCAATAATGCATTGTAAATGAATCAAATAGAAGCATTCTAAATTCCATTTAGAAACTAGAAAGAAATTTTCAATTAAGTTGCTTGCCTGTTTGATTTTAATTGGCTAAACCTCGTCCATATTTACACAAGAAAAATAAACTTCCAAATATTGTCATTTATATTTAAGATTATACCAGCAATTTTGTTTATATATAGTTTGTTGTATTTACGTTTTTAATATTAATTTATATACAGTAAGGTCTCTTTTTATGCGGAGTATTTTTATGCGATTTTAAAGTTGTGCGGTTTGTATTTCATCCAAAAATTTATCCATTACCTATTTACATCCAGATGTCACTAAAGCGTTTGCAATTCGGGGATTCCCTTGTTACATGATGTCCCTATTACATCATTGCGTGTTTCGCATTCGCATTGAAAGGTATAACCTATTATTGTTTTAAAATATTTTTTCTCTTAACGGTACTTCGTTTTATAATAAATTGTTTAAAATTTTGCTGATTCCAAGTTGCAGTATAATTAGCAGCACGGTTTTCAGATAGAAACGTTTCAAGTGAGTGTCGTAAACTTTTATTTTTCATTAGAAGAGGTTTTTGCCATCTCAATGTCGTAAATCTAATTTTTTTATTTCTTTTTTAAGATATTATTTGGCCCAATGGAGAAAAAAAACATCAAAAACAATCAATTTCGTTGGGAACAAAAATTGCAATTTTAGATTGTTTAGGAAAATAAGAAGGTTCTATGGCAATTGGAAAACATTGACTTTAGGCGAATCAACTGTAAGAGCAATTAAGAAGACTGAAGTTGCTATAAGAAAATCTGTAAGTTCTGGTACAAAATTAAGCGCCAAATTTTCATCTCACCCAAGGGATGTATTATTAGAAAGAACAGAAAGAGCCATCGCAATTTGGAGTGAAGAACTAATTCAAAGAAGAATTCCTTTAAGTGGTTATTTAATCCAGGAAAAAGCTCTTAAGTTTTATGAGTTAATGAAACAGTCAGAGCCACCAACTTCCACTCCCAAGCCGGTAAAGGTAAAGAATTTTCAACTAGAAAAGGATGGCTAACCGGGTTTATAAAAAGAAATGCACTTCGTAATATCAAGTTTACAGGAGAGAGTGCTATAGCAGATGAAGCAGTAGCAAAAATATTTCCACAGGAGCTAGCGAAATATATTGAAGATGGGGACTATTGTGCCGATCAAGTATTTAATGCTGATGAAACGGGACTGTATTGGAAAAAAATGCCTAACCGAACTTACATCGCAATGGATGAAAAAACTGTAAGTGGACATAAAGCAAGTAAAGATCGAGTAACGCATCAGGAGATCGGATGTTCAAACCGCTCTTAATAAATAAATCTCTTGACCACGTGCTTTAAAAGGCAAAAATTTAAAACAATTGCCAGTGCATTCCAGGCTAACAAGAAAGCCTGGATGACAACAGCTATTTTTACAGAATGGTTCAATAATTGCTTCGTGCCAGAAATAGTTATTATTTTATATAGCTAGCCATTATTTTGGAATTTTCCTTGAACCAATCTTCTCATAGGTCCGATATCGAGTTTTCCTCGCCCCGGGCCAAAGAACAAGGTGGCGCCCTTGATTTTCCCCCTTTCTTTTAGTGCCAAGTTCATTTCCATTGGTACGTATTAATTCCCAATTTTTTATCTTAATATACCTCATCCTAGACCTATATACCCACGTTCCAAAGCTCACTGTTGTGCCTTCAAAACACTTGAGCGCCGGTTTGCAAGGTGAACATACTTGCACCTGGGATCCTCTTTTCTCTATTACTATAATCTGTAGTAATACAGTGGTACTGTGATCCCATCTATTGGTAAAAAAAAATGAAGTAGGTAGATTAGGTGATCAATGAGCAATTTTTTTAAGTTTTTGTTTATATAGTATACAGGGTGTTTGGTAGGTCGATAGAAATTTTTTAAGGGATAATAGGGGACGCCATTTGCAACATTTTTTGCTAATAATGTTTAGCTCAAACTGTTAAGATTTCCGAAATAAAGTTAAATTTGACAATATTCGAAAATAAGGCTGCTCGTCTATTTTATTTTTAAAAATAATTATCTAAGCGAGATACTTCCCTGACATACAAAATGCCTTACGTATTACTTGCTCAGATTGCAAAAACCCTTCGTTGAATCTTAATGCATTGTTAAAATAACCTTCATTAATGAAACGGGTAAGAAAGGTAAAACACAACGATACATCATGCTTTTTGCAACATTTATTATGCCTTGTTAAGTGTAAATTTCAGAAAACAGTCATTGTTGTTCAAAATGAGAACCACCATTCCTAATGCACGCTCTTGCCCTGCATCGTATTTCTGATGTGGTTACTTTTAACCTCAGTTCTGCCCTTATAATGTCAGCTGCTTCCATTAAATGAGCTCTAGTTCGGAGTGGAACTTGATAAACAAGTTCTTTGAATCTGTCCCAGATGTGGTAGTCACACGGTGTTAAGTCAGGCCACAAAATTGATCCAGTTTGTCCGATCCACCTATTGGGATAGTGATTGTTGAACCAAGCCGTAACAGCACGTGCACAATGTGCAGGGCATCCATAATGTTGGTACACCATTCTTGCCAGGCAGGTTAAATAGCCAAGTGTACTTATGACTTTCTAGAGAATGAATTACCACCACTCTTAGAAGATTTACCCCTCGTCCATAGACGAAGAATTGTGTACCAATATGATGGATGCCCTGCACATTGTGCACGTGCTGTTAAGGCTTGGTTCAACAATCACTATCAAAATATGTGGATCGGACGAACTGGACCGATTTTGTGGCCTGCTAGATCGCCCGATTTAACACCGTGTGACTACCACATCTGTGACATATTCAAAGAACTTGTTTATCAAGTTCCAATCCGAACTAGAGCTCATTTAATGGAAAGGATTATCGAAGCAGCTGACATTATAAGGGCAGAACTGAGGTTAAAAGTAACCACATCAGGAATACGATGCAGGGCAAGAGCGTGCATTACGAATAGCGGTTCTCATTCTGAACAACAATGACTGTTTTTTGAAGTTTATGTACATACTTAATAAGGCATAATAAATGTTGCAAAAAGCATGATATATCGTTGTGTTTTACCTTTCTTACCTTTCATTAATGAAGGTTATTTTAACAATGCATTAAGAATCAACATTTTGTATGTCAGGAAAGTATCTCGCTTAGATAATTATTTTTAAAAATAAAATAGACTAACAGCCTTATTTTAGAATATTGACAAATTTAACTTTATTTCGGAAACCTTAACAGTTTGAGCGATACATTATTAGCAAAAAATTTTGCAAATGTCGTCCCCTATTATCCCTTAAAAAATTTCCATCGACCTACCAAACACCCTGTATACACCTGAGGCTGAGCTATACCTACCTACCTACCTACCGTTGTCGGATACATGTAAACTCATCACCAATTAAAATAATTGCATTCGTAGAGAGTACAAACTCATCACCGCAATAAAACCAGTAATTTTAAAATAGATCCGGTGAGATTTTCAAACTGATCACTGGCATACATGCACCCCGTGGCAGGTAAAGACCATAAAATCCCTGCAAACTGCTAAGGTTTGATAACCTAAAAGAATAATCCAAGTCCGGATGTATTAAATACAAATGCAATGTATTGACTGGAAATTCCACTAAATGCTATTAATAGCTATCTAAAACTATGCGAAAAGAAAAATTTCTATTCATTTGCTCTGGTTCCTTCAACATGGATAGTGAATTGCTCGTTGATTACGTTTAATACGCCTAATAGACCGCTTAACCTGAGGTACCCGATATAAATATGCCAGTTAAATTTTAAAGCACTTTGCTTGAAATAATTTCTAAATTTAATTGTATCACGTAAACAATAAGTGAAACAGGAAACAGGCAATCTTTCGCATTCGAAACCAGCGCCTGGGGTAAAAATGCTGGTGATGAGTTTACCTATATACGGTGATGAGTTTATGGGTCTCCAAAGGATGCCGGTGATCAGTTTGCTATATCTCGGAGGGTTTAATAGTGTTATGGGGGGCTATACAAAAATCTTTGATAGTAAAATATTCAGTCAAACATGTAAAATTGGAACTATCTACTTCCAGAAACTAAAAGGCAAAACAAATAATTAACAGAACTGAACTCTATTTTGATTCTGTATGTACATCTGATGATATAATATTTTTATGGATACTTAGTAGTGTTTGAAAATTAATTGTATGTTAAAATTTAATTCAGTTAATGAGAATTATTAATAACCGGTTGACTCATAAAATGGATAATTACCATCCGGTAGAACAAACAGGATTCCTCAAAGGATATAGTACATCAGAACATTTGCTGACAATGAGAACATTGATAGAGAAGGCAAATGATTACCAACTAGGAGTGCATGAAAGAAGGGTAGTTGGTATTCGTTTGCCTTCTCTATCAATGTTCTCATTGTCAGCAGATAATTTGATGTATTTTCTTTGCGGAAACCAGCGTAGCCTGTTCTATCGGTTGATAATTATCCGTTTTGTAAGTCAACCGGTTGTTAATACTTCTCATAAACAGTTTGTACATTTGACTAAGCAAGTATATCGGTCTATAATAACTCTGTTAGTAATGCGACTGTTATTCTCTTCCTTATTTTCAAAAGCTCGGTAATTATACAGTCGTATCCTGGAGCTTTATTTTTTAGACATTTTAAAACTTTCTATTTCGAATCCCTATATATTTGGTAGTACCTCTGATCCCACATTTTTAGTTTTCTTTTGAAGTTCTCTTTTGTTGAATCATTTAAACTGGCTTTACGAGCCGAGCAAGGTTTTGTAGAAGTCTTCAACTATCTTTGTTATTTTATATTTGTCCTGTTATTTGCTATTGGTGTCTTTAATTTTGATAATCTTCTGAACGCCAAAGAACGTGGTGTTCTTCGACATTTTAAGCCTCTGTTGTTTTGTATGATTTGATCTGCTAAGTTCTCGTTCCATTTTTTGATGTCACATTTTAGTTCCTTTTTAATTGTTTTATTTAGTTCTACGTATTCTTGAGTATGACGTTTCTTTTCCGCTAGTAGTTGTCTTCTTTCTTTCATTAGTCGCTTAGTTTCGTTGCTTGTTTTGTCTTCTTTAGCTCGTAGTCCGGCTTCGAGAAGGCTTTCATTTATGTTTTTGTTGACTTAATCAATTTGGTCCTGATTATGTGGAGCATCTGATTCGAAATTACTCGCTAAAACCGCTCAGAATTCTTCACCATTTATTCTTTTTTTAAGACCCTTTTTCTCTCTTCTTTTGTGTTATCATGGTATCATAACAAAATTTATGACTAGACACCGCCTGGTATTTTCCAGACATCAAAAAATTTAAAAATTATTTGGAACTTATTACTTTAATAAGGGTATAAAAGTAATGTGCAAAGGATTTTTGAAGAAGATTTGATTCATTTAGAATGCATTACTTGTATACTGACCGATCCGCTGTGATTAACCACCAATATACGAAAGGGGGTCAAAAGTCGAAATGAGTATAAAACTGGCGAATTGGAGAAGATAGAAATATTTACGTTCGTACATCATCTGCAAAATTGTAGCAGTTTATTAAGGAAAATCTGATCTATAAACACGTAAAAGAGAAATTAAAAGGAGAACAAGCATTATAAAAACCAACGCTGATTGAAAATTGAAAGTATAAATAAATCACTTTTTTAGTAAACACCATATAAATATTTCCGAGCTCCAAATGATTCTAGCACAAATTTTATTTTTAGAGTAATTTGATACTTCAATACGAATTTGGGGGATGAAATGTCAATTGCGTATCCACAATTTCCTCCCCCAACTTTTCCGTTTATACTGCACTCAATAACAGATCGATCAACATCGACGAGGTGGCATTAATTAATAAAATTGAAAACCTGAAGGGTGTATCGCCTTGACAACAAAACCTATGCGAAATATGAGTTCGGTTTTTATTTACGTCATTAGTGGTCATGGTATTATCAAATCGGTAACAACAATTATACTAAGTTTTAATACGCCATATAGTGGGCTTGTTACAAACACTCACTAAGTCAAAATTTGCTCCTTTTAAGATCTTTATATTTTTCATTTCATTAAGTATTTCTATTCTACAATAAATTTTAAATTCATATTTTCCGATTTTAAAAACCCACTGTCATAAAACGAGAATACTAAGATTAAGTCATTTTATCAGTCACTATAAACGTAAAACAAAACAAAAACGTAAAAAAATCACATATACTCCGCAAGTTATACGTTATTTCGTGCGAAAATTCGTATAGGCTAACAGTAACCCTAAATTTGCTAAAGTAGAAAGGAAAGAAATATGCAGAGAACTTTACAAATTTTAAAGAATTTGATCGAAAAATAAATCTTATTCTAAGAAATGTTGAAACATAATATGTCAAAACTTGCAGGCTGAAAAAGTAATGCTATTTATGAATTTATATTAACTTATTAGTGTTAGTTATTGCGAATAGATGGGATAAGATCTTACGGTAAATTCAAAACTTTGATTTCATGAAAAATATATATATTACGGCCTCGGTAGTTACGTAATCTCGGTTGTAACGTCAATTTTTAATAGGTCCGACCTAAAACTATTCAATAACGTTATTAAAAACCCGATTTTATCGGCTGAAAATAAAGTAAGCCTCGTCTATAGCGTCATAAAATTTTACAGTAGGTTGTCGTTTTTTATTTTATGAAGAATAAGCTGCAAGGCGACTCCGACTTTGCGGCATTGTTCCTTCCAAGAATGTGAGAAAGCCCGATTATCCCTTCTGTGTACAGTTATGTGACCTTGACAGTTCTATGATTTCTCATTTAGTACCATCCCAACAGTCAAATTTTCTGTTTCAGAACAATCTAAGAATAAACCATACTCATCATTAGACCATAATACGTTTGGTAAATTATAGTCACCAAATATATGGATATTAACTGAGGAAAACAGCTGAACAATATTTTTAATGCAGTGGCAGTGTTGGATATGACTCACAAAGAATTTGAGAAGGAATGTAAACATCCCTCTATAACAAATTGTTTTAATGACAAAAGAAAACAAATCTTGCAAGAGTGGCAAACATACTAATTTTTTTTAAGTTAAACTTTTGTTAATGTTGATTCACCAAATAAAACATCTTTACACTACTGCAGAGATAAACCGCAGAATTTGCATGGCAAACAGGTGCTATTTTGGGCTCAATCTACTTCCTAAATTATATTGAGAAATACAAAGGTAAAATTCTACAAAACAATACACCCAGTCCTAACATAATGGTTGTGGACCTGGACTTTCTTCTTCTTAGCCTTCTGTCGTCCATGTTTGGACATAGGCCTCTCCCAACTCCTTCCATCGGTCTCTATCCTGAGCAACATATTTCCAATTTATTCCAGCTATTCTTTCAATATCATCAACCCATCTCATCTGTGGTCTTCCTCTTGGTCGTTTACTTTCGTAAGGTCTCCAATGTTGTATTTGTACCTGGACTTTAACAAAAAGTAATAAAAACATGTTAGAATGTTTTGAAAGAAAAGTACTAAGGTGAATCTATGGAGTTTTGAATGAGAACGGAGTGTGAAAAAAAACCATACAACTTCAAACTTTACAGAAAATACCAGGAACCAGATATCTTAAAATACATTAGATAGGATGTCTGAGGTAGGTAGGGCACGTAATGTGGATAGGACAAACTGACCCAGCTAAAACAATGCTCCTTGACACTTGACAGACCCATTGTTCAGAGAAGCAGAGGAAGATCCAAAACAAGATTCCTTGATATCATTAATGAAGACATGATAAATATGGGAATATGCGCTTGGCAGAGGAAGGTGATGGAATAGGGAATACTAAAGAGAAATTCTTGAGGAGACTAGGACCCACAAAGAGTTCAAAAGCCAAAATGATGACGATGATAACATATCACATAATTAGTTTACTTTATGTATTTTTATATATACTTAAGACTATACTATTAAAAGTGTGGCTTTGTTTGTTCAGAAAATATATCATTATCTGAATAAACAGATTCAATGTGTGAAGATAAAATCTTTTGTTTTATCTGCTATATCTCTTTCCTCTGGTATCCCTCAAGAGTCTCATACATCATACATAATAGAATCTTTATATTTTGATTTAACTTACAATCTTTAATAATTTTACTGTCACTTTAAAGCATAAACATCTTTACTGTATCATACAAACTTCTAATCTCAAAATAATAATGCCAAAAAAAACCCGAAGTAATTATGATTCATTGCCAGCAGCGACACATGGGATACTGTTGACATTCCTTGTTTTTATCGGTAGCATGTGGACAATCCTCGTTCTTTGCCTGTATACAAATTCGTAAAAAAATTATATAGACTGATCTTCCTGGTTATTCTCCTGAATCGATAGGCCAGTCGATAGTCCTAGTTTTTGCTACCACATGGCGAGAAAAGCCAAAATTCATGAAAAAGTGACAGTCGTTGTTTTTCCCATGTACTCTTCAAATATGAAAAAAGTAGCGTAATCAAGTTGATTACTGCATTTTGCTATCATCTTACAAAGAAAATGCTTGTACACAAGTTTTAGAATTTATGGAAAAATTGTATCAAATGAAGAAGCCTCAATAAGAATATGGCATGAAAGATCACAAAAAATTACAATTGAAAAGAGTGTGTGACAAGGTTGTATCTTTTCATTATTTAAGATATACTTGGAAAACAAATGGATTTGTTAAAGCATAAGTGCTCACAAAAGTAGAAAATAAGCCTTCATCTTCAACATATATATTAAGAGCTAAAGGATGCTAAAACAACAAAAAAACTGACTAATGAAATTATTATTAATATCTATTGCAATTTAACAATAAGAAAAGTTTAAATACTTTCTTACAATACTATTTTTTAACAACTGTTTACTCATACCTAATTATTTTGTCAAATATTTAATGGCTTCTTAAGGTCATCACCTTGTAACTGTGATGCAATTCATTCTTTCTTGTCTGTATCAATGACTGGAAAACAATTACAGATTAATTATTTACCTAACCTTCCAGCTCCCACAGCATATCAATGATGAAACATTTTGTTATCAAGAACATGAGGATTCTTAGTACATTTGTTTTTATATATTTTTTTATTTTTACAGTAAATCAATAAATATTAAAATAATATCATAACAATGTAAATATCCACAATGTTTCATTTCCACTCACTTCCCAATACAACAGATACTATACTATAAACTAAAACATTTATTTACTACCATAATATTATACTGTCTACCAAAACAGTAAAATTGTTATCTCACATTTTTTATCTAAAAACATCTAGATATTTTTAAAATATCTACAGACCCCAGGTCAACTCAGCCTGAATCAAATGAGTACCTTGGTAGAGGGTGAGAAAACCAAGGGTAAAAACAGGCAGTTGGAGCACAGCACTGGCCTGGTTACTTTCTTTTTATACACTAGTAGTATAAAGGGTGACTATTATTATTATTTGATTTAAAATGTTCATATTAATGGTTAAAGGTCATATTAAGTTCATTAGATTTTTAAAATATCTCTTCAATAAACTTCAGTAGTAAATAATCAAAATGTGTTTAGTATTTGTCAAATTTTAAAAAGAAACATATATTATCCCCAATAGTACAGTTTGCAGATGACACAACAGTGATATCTTTTAGTAAACATTTATTAAGTACAATTACCTGATTATAAAGACAGATGCATGCCACAATATCTTGGACCATCAAATGGAGATTAATAATAAATCCCTTTAAAACTTAACTAATAATATTTATGAGCATAATATGAGCAGCCGTCTCAAAAGTTCGAATAGCTATGATGATTGCCGACCTCCGCCGCGGAGATGGCACTTGAAGAAGAAGAATAATATTTAACCATAGAATCCAAGATCACTCTCTGGCTATAAATATATGTCAAGTATTTGGGAATTGAAATAGACCACAAATTAAATTTCAACTACCACACATCATGTATAAAAAAAATATAACTAGAGCAAAGCACTTTAGAAGCTTAACATACAAGAATGAGGGAATTACAATTAAAACTGGTGACAATATTATTTATAAAATGATTTGCACACCAATGGTGGAATATGGTTCTACAATTTTCTATGATTATAAAGGTCCTGCTAAAAATAATATAAAAGTGGGTGAAACCTGTGGGCTTTTGACAAATTACTAAAATGCATTATCATGATAACCAACTTCATACTCTATCAAATAGAACACTACAATAAAACTGGAATAGAACCTATAAATGAGACTGAATAATTCATTTAAATATTTCTCTATTAAAGAAAAAATCATGCAATTGATTGAGCCTCACGTTATGTGTTATATCAGATACATGGAAACACTCACTATAGATAACCAGAGAACTCTATTTGATGAAATAATCTACATATTAACACAAATAACTTTCATTTAGTGTCGTTGTTATTTAATAGTCTGACAATATTGTAGTTATTAATATATTTTTTTAATTATTGTATTATATATGAAGCTACTAAAAAGAAACCAGTTGGTAACTTTAGTTACCAATCAGTTGCTTATTAGTTACTGTCCATGTATTTTAATGAGTATCCGCACACAGAGCTACTACATAGTTAGTAACTGGTCTCTAATGCATCAGTGATCAGTTGACAGCAGACTGGATGTGCAGGTCGTTTGGGGACTAGTTTCTAGTTTGTTGTGATATTTAAGTTTACACGCGAAATGGCGAAATTATCGAAAAGGCTTGGAATGATATATGGTATTCCCATTTTCGTACATAATTATGTAGAACAGAAACAGATTCTGTTATCTTAATAATTTTTTCGAGTGAGTGACATTTTTAACGTGATAATAACACTCAATAATATAATATAAAGGTTAAAATTTAAACACCCTATAACAAAGCTACTCATACAGGCAAGAAGTGACTCGTTTCTATTAATTTTCAGTAGCTTACTGTGCGAGTCACAGTTAGTAAACAGTTGGTAATTCTAGTTACCAACTAGTTTAGTTTCTTTTTAGTAGCTTCATGTGCGGAAGACCTTTGTCATTGGCATCTCTGGCATGCCGTAAATATAAAGTCTTCTAACTTCCGTATCATTCAATAGATGAAAATTTTAAAGAGATATTTGAATTATTCAGTAGATTTCGGTTGAGAATCACCTATATCAGTTTTTCAGCAAATCCTGTTAATTATTTCAAATGCGCTTATGTTTGACCATGCAGGTGCTATACATATGTACTTCCATTTCAATTAAAGAGAAGTGCTTATTTCGTGTTCTTTTGATTTTCTAAAGATTGTGTTAATATTTTTTAACATGAGTAAAAGAAATTATGTAACTCAGGTAGAGTGAGAAGCCCTAGTATCTGACTAAGGTGAAGACTAGGATACAGATCATATAATAGAAAATGAAGTAGATTCAGACTTGTCTGAAGATGAGATGTTTCTTGAGGTAATTTTAGAATCGGATGGTTCAGCTGAAAATATAACTGTTACAGATGTTGATTTTTGGGAACCATAGAACAATCAACTGAAATTTAAAAGTTTTTCGTCTATCTACTTCTGTATGAAGTGCCCAGAATGTCCTGCTTTACACCCCAACAATTGTTTTCAAAAATACCATACATTGCAAGACTATAACTGAAAAATAGATTATTTTTTATAAAGAATATATACACTAGTCTGTAATAAAGTTTAACTTAAATTTAATTTATGTTTGCATTTAAAATATGCTAATAAGATTTAACAATAAACTGTAATATAAAAACATGAATTTTATTTGAACCAAGTGAGAGTTTAATTAACAGATCATTCAATTTTAAACTCAACTGTAGCTTGTTTAACATGTTTTGTTCAGTTCTACCAAATATGAATTCTTTACAATAAATAGAAAAAAAGATACGAGCAATTTTAAATATCATTTGAAATGTTGAATTGATTAAATGGCCAAGACAACCTCAGTGTACTTTCATAAACAGTGACACATAGTTCAGTAGGCATGTAATACATGCCAACGAGTTGTATGTCACTTTACTTGTCATTGCGTTCGAACCACAAAGGGTTAAAAAATAATTTAATGTATCTATACTGAAAGACTTCAGTTGATGGCCTTTTAGTACATAGTATCAATAAAATATATTTCTCCCTCTCTCATATATTATCCATGTAACTTGATCTGTATTTGTAAATGTTCATGTTTTCTTACATATCAATACAAAAACAAAAACGAGTAGTAATCTCCAAAAACAAAAAAGAAGTAGAATAAGATCTGATAGGGTCAAGGAAACAAAGAAACAATCCCATAAGGAATGTGAAGAAAAACAGCTTACACATAATAAAAAATACAGAACATTCACAGAATTTACCCCAAAAGACAGAAACATAATTTAATATGATAATAATTAATTTTTATTTTAGGAATGATTTCCGAAGTAGAAATGCAATCATAAAAAAAGTATTTTCAACTCAAATCGTGGTTAATTTCTAATAAAAATAATAAATAGGTGCTGTTTATCTGTGCAGTCACTGATTTTATATTCTTTGCAAGCAGTCTAATCTCTTCAACTGGTTTGTCCCTTTTTTTGTCCATCTCTTTGCATTACATGACTTACCTGATTAACTTCTGTCCATTTAGTTTTCAATATCTCAGTCTGTACTATATTATTGGACTATCATTTCGCTACTGTTCTTTTGAGGTTCGTAGCTACATAAATTTGCTATGGATAAATGAAATGTTAAATGTGTTGAAAAATGTGCCCTTTGTCCAATTGACTGCCACATAAACTAGCAAAGATGCAATGTGAATTATTGTGACTTTTCATTTGGTATGCCCCAAATGCCAAATGGTCTAAACAAACCCAATTATACTTTTTTAATAACCAAATCCACCTATTTCCTTACAATTTTTTTTAAGTCTTCAAGTTTTTAAGCAAAAATTAAACCAGTTCAGAACAGTATTCTTATTTATATCCAAATTTTCATTCAGATAAACATGTGGCATATTTCAAAACCCAATAATGAATTAAAAGTAATAATTTTGTCAATGATAATCAGCTTAGGGCAAAAGATTACCCTTTGGGAACACTTGTCCTCATCTTATGCACACAGCAAAATATTGGTTGAAATAAATCTATAAGATAAAACAATTACCCCAAATAATTAAAATCGTCTGAACAATTATGAAAGATGGTTGAACAATAATATAAAAATTAAATATATACAAAGATAATTTAGGTAAAAACTTACTATTCAAAATATTTGATAAATTATTAAACACAATGCGGGTATTTTCCAAATTTCTAAAATTGCATTTGTTTGATAAATTGCGACACACTGTGACTCACGAAAATTTCAAAAAAACAATAATTATGAACTTGAATCTTAAAAATAAAATTCCCAGAACGTCTAATCAATAGCTCTTTTGTGAGATAAATATTTTGGTAAATTCCTGGAATCTCGAATACAGGTGAGACAGTACGTTTTGGTTAATGAACAAAGGCTTCCACCCCAGGGTCAGCGACCGTGGAATGACCGTAAGTAAAGTTTAAAATCAACGTTAATGCTACAGACCACCATTATACTTATAACTATCTAGCCAAGGTCCTTACAATGCCAAGAATGTGAACAATTTATGACCTGCGGATGAAGGAATTATACCTTTGTCTTACTTTTATATTCTATACTTTTTTGTTGAAGATGACGTCTGTAGATATTATAACAAAGAAATACAACACTTAAAATAGTCGTAAATTGAAAAATAATGTTAACCATTATAATAAAAAAGTTAAACTACTATAATTAATTCTAAAAAGCCTTGTGAATATCCAGGAAGCGATTTCCAACAATTTGTTTGAACAAGCTGACATGTTTATCACACAAACAGCCAAACACTACTTTAAAAACGCTTAAAATGAACAAAAAATCAATATAAAACCTTAAATTAATGACTACTTGATATGATTAATTAACACCAAGAGTATAAACCAAAAAGAAACGGTAAATTTCAAAGAATAGACATGACGCATAATGGGCAAAGTAAAAAATGCATGGTGCAGATATTCTAGAAAGCGTGAAAATGCTAACACATAATTATAAACTAAATTTATCTACTTACCCTTAGAAGTAAAATGTAGACGGTTGTAAAAAGAAACTATTAATTAACTAGGAGTGCACCCTAAAGAACGTTGCGAAAATTTATGTAAAAAATGTCACTGCCTCACTGTTGTTTGTAAAGGGCACTGACAGCGACAGCGACAGTGGGACGTGGACGATCATGAACATTGGCAAGATCGGCTAAGATCGTGTAAACTGAATAGTCGTTGAGGGTATAAAAATCAATTTTATTGTCAAGAGTTTGTGAAAAACTCCATAAAAGATATCGAAAAAGTGTTTTTCATTTTTAAAAAATTGAAAAATGAATATACTGTTATAAAATATGTTAGTTTTACTTAAGTTTTATATATTTCTCGACTGTTATCTACTGACATGTCTTGTACTGCCAACATAAATGAATTAAACAAACTACATTCTATTTCCGGTTGGGAATTTTAAAATCCATGTTTATTTAATATGTATACACATTTTCTTAATAAAGTTAAATGCATAGCTGGTTATATTTAAAAAATATTTTCAAATCGGCAATGTATTTATTACATGATCAAAGTGATTTACAAATTTTAAACTTTTAATTTTTCTCAATGTATAAGTTATCTATCTGGCAGATTATTAATTACGGTTAGAGTCTATTGTGTAGTTTTCTATATTTTGTGTAGGGATAGTATACTAAAATATAAATAGGTGTATCTGCACAGCCTTTTTTCAGATTATAATATGTATAATTTATTATAATCTTCCCTACAATCTATTTTTATTTTTTATTGGTTATTTGATGTTTTCGTTATTTACAGGAACCACTCACTACTTATAGGTACTAATGAGACCTTTTTTTGGCTGTGTAAGTAAAATTTTCGATCCAGACGATAATGAAGCATCAATCAATTGTTTATGTTGTATATTTTCCAACTTTTTATGTTTGTAATTCTTTAATGGTTAGTAGGGGAAAATCGGTGGGTGTATTAGGTAGAAAAATATATTTTTAAGTCTATGTAAATGATCAATAATAAAAATAGCCCATTTTTGGTTCAGATATATATGTAGGTACTTATTGGTCAATGACGGATTGCAAAAGTAATAAAAAAAAATCAACATTTTGATATATTAATTTTAAATAACAGTGTTATAATAAAAGTTTTTCTGACAGAAAGTTTAATTTATTTTTATTTTAATTTCAGAATTTACAATTTTCAAAAGCTTTCATTTTGTTTTTTTTAATTTGCTTAAACATAATTTTGCTCCATATCAGTGGATTTATTTCATTTTGTTTGACAGTTATTTGAATTTTTCTCATTTTGCTAAATAAATAAATACCTAAACGTCGAAAATGAGATACCATTATACGAAAAACATAAAACAAAGTTTAATGCGAATTTTGGGATTCTCCCGGAAAAATATTAATTTTTTCGGTTTTTCGAAGATATTGTAATTGTGCTAACTAATTAATAATCTTCTCGAGATTTGGTATATTTAAATTGATTATTGGTAAATAAATAAATTGTCATTTATCCAGTCAATGTGAAATAAAAGTGATCTCTAAGTGAAGTGAAAATGTTTCCAACAGGGAACGTACCAGGATCAAGTGATTTTCAGTACCCTACAGTGCAGTTTCCAACTGTAATGTAGAACAAGCCTACAAACCTAATACATCCGTATTACCAAGTAAGTTAGATAAATACTCAAGATCCACCATTGTGCTCAAATCAAGTAACAGTCAACCAAATGATACCTTTTGATAATTATCAACAACAATATCAGGTACAGAAAATAGTTGCCCAGCAAACCAACTTTTCTCATTCTACATCAAACTCTCAAGCTACCTTAAACTTAAAAAACAATCCAGAAACACAGAATGAATATGATTCGATGTCAGATGAAGAACATGGAGACTCTCAAAATAATAAACATCCATGGAAAACAATAAGATCAAAAAGAAAAAGGCTTAAATGTCAAGATTCAAAAGAAGAAGAAGCTCCAATTACACTCTCAAATAGGTTTCAGCCACTTCCACAGGAAAACTCCGTAAATGATATGAATCCGTATCCACCAATCTCAAAACCTAGAATTTTTATATATGGCGTGAATGACTATAGTAAAATGATAGATAATTTAGCTGAAGCAGTAGAACTAAAAACTTACTTTACTAAAGCCTTAACAAACAACACAATAAAATTTTTATCAAAGACACCTAAATCCTACAGAAAACTAATAACGTACGAGAGGAAAATATCGTCCACCATACATACCAACCTAAGGAAGACAGAGAATACAGAGCAGTTATTCGAGATCTACATCATTCCTTTCCGATAGATGAAATAAAATAAAAATAATTACTATTATTTTTTGTGGACCTCGAGCCTCAAACGAACAACAAAGAAATATTTGAACTACAGTATATACAACATTGTAAAATAAGGGTAGAACTACCGAGAATTAAAAGAAATATACCACAATGTACACGATGTCAAGAATATGGTCACACTAAAACGTACTGTGCAAAACCATATAATTGTGTAAAATGCGGCGCTGGATTATACAACACAAAGAAATGCAAGAAACCAAAAAACACGCCAGCAACTTGCATTAACTGCAACGGAGACCATCCTTCTAATCATCTTCTAATTACAGAGGATATTCTGTTTATCGTGAACTACTAAATGTCAGATACCATGACAAATCAAAACAAATCGCCACTCAAAATCCTGTCAACAATCGCAATGTAAATATACCTACCCAACATCATGCTCATAATTTCAACAGAATCAGTTATAGAGATGGTACCTACCATTGGAAACATAAATGCAGATAACAAAAATAACAACAATGAATTAGCAGATAAACTATCAAATTTCCTAAACGAATTCAAAAATATGTTCTCTCAACTCTTAAACCAAAATAGCATGATTTTAACCATGTTAACTACAGTCATTAACAAAATAACAAAATAGCTTTCAAGTCACTACGAATTGCGTGGTAAAATGCTAATGGCATTTCAAACCATATACTAGAGATATCACTGTTTTTAAAAATGTATAATATAGACATTCTATTAATATCTGAAAGCCATGCCACACAAAGAACGGTTATTAAGATACCTTACTATACTGTGTATTATGCAAACCAACCAGACGGAGGAGCACATGCATGTTCTGCCGTTATTATTAAATCAAAAATTAAACACTATGTAGTCCAACCTTATATTACGGAAAAAATTCAAGCAGCAATCATTAAAATCGAAACAAACACCTCCCTCACTGTATCATCAGTCTACAGCCCACCTAGACATCCAATTTCAAGTAAGGAGTATCATGATTTCATACAAACTTTTGGATCCAAATTCATAGTAGCAGGAGACTGGAATGCCAAACACACCACATGGGGTTCCAGATTAATCACGCCTAAAGGTCGAGTATTAATGAATATCATCCAACAAAATAACTTAAGATACTTATCTACGCAGTGGCGCACCCAGGGGGGGGGGGGGTTTGGGCGTGTAACCCCCCCCCCCGGACCCTATTCCGACATTACTCACACATTTTAACGACTCAAAATGGAGGTAGCATCATAAAAAATATTTCGGTGACCAACCAAACCCCCCCCAGAAGCAAATTCTAGGTGCGCTACTGTATCTACGGGAGAACCTACATACTGGCCTACGGATGCCATCAAAATTCCAGATTTGGTAGATTTTGCTGTAACAAAAGGGATATCTGACATCCATAGTGCAATAGAGTCAAACTTCGATTTATCATCAGATCACAGTACAATAATAATAACTTTAAGTACACATATAATATGGAAAACACTACCATCCAAACTCACAACTAAAGAAACAAACTGGGATGTTTTTCAGAATTCTGTAAATACAAAGATTAGACTAGATATTAGGATAAAAAAACCAAGATGTAAAGAAAGCAGTAGACTATTTTACAACAGTTTTACAAACAACAGGATGGGAAGCAACACCACAGCGCCAAAGAAGCGTGCAAGAAAACCATAATATCCCCCTCCATATAAGAGAACTTGTAGCAGAAGAAAGAAGAGCTCGACGCATATAGCAACAAACAAGAAATCCACTAAATAAAACGTACCTTAACAGGATAAGTCATAGACTAAATAGAGCATTACATGAAGAAAAAACGACTCTTTCCAGTTTTATGTTTCGAACCTCTCACATGAAGACCGCTCTATATGGAAAGCTACAAAAAAATTTAAACAACCGATAATAACAAATTCACCTTTAAGAAAAATAGATATGATCTGGGCCCGCACAAGCGCAGAAAAAACAGTATTCGCAGAGCATCTTGCAACTGCATTCGCAGCACCAGATACTAAGAACGATGAAGATAATGATATAAGAATGTATCTCGAAACTCCATATCAACTATCTCTTCCTCTGACAACATTTACTCCGACAGAGGTTCGACAACAAATAAAAATGCTGAATCCTAAGAAAGCTCCTGGATATGATTTGATAACAGGAGAATTACTTCAGAAGCTACCGAGAAAAACAGTGGTGTTATTAACAATAATATACAACAGTACGTCTTCGATACTTTCCAATACAATGGAAATTTGCTCAAGTTACTATGATTCCGAAACCTAGTAAGCCCGCAACGCAAGCAAATTTATATCGCCCTACAAGCCTACTCCCAATAATGTCGAAAGTATTAGAAAGGCTATTATTACATAAAATCGAGCAAGTTGTTCCCATAAACGAAATTATAACATAACACCAATTCGGATTTAGACATAAACACTCAACTATCCAACAATGCCACAGAATGGTAAATATAATTAAAACAACTCTCGAAGAGAAAAAGTTTTGAGCTGGAGTGTTTCTTGATATACAACAGGCATTTGATAGAGTATGGCATAAAGGTCTCGTCTACAAACTGAAATTACACAACAGATCAACTATACTTTATACTAAAATCATATCTTACTGACTGTCATTTTCAAGTCAAAATTGAAGAGTTGGGCCCATTTCTGTATCTGATATTTACAGCAGACGTTCCAACCAGCAATGATACCTTCTTAGCTACATTTGCCGATGACACGGGAATCTTGGCAGTGGATATCGACCCTAATGTAGCATCACAAAAAATACAAAATCAGTTAAATCAATTACAAAACTGGCTTAAGCGATGGAAGATCAGTATTAATACTAGCAAATCAGTACAAATTACTTTTCCAAACAAGACAATCTACATGTCCACAAGTTTATATTAATAATACTCCCATTCCTACAAAACCAGTTGTCAAATACTTGGGATTGCACCTGGATGAAAAACTTACATGAACAACGCACATTAAAACTAAACGGAAACAACTAGATCTTAAACTAAAAAATATGGATTATCTATTTAACAAAAGGTTTCAGTTATCTCTTGAAAATAAACTGCTTCTGTACAAAGCTATACTTATACCAGTTTGGGCATATGGAATATAACTATGGGGCTGTAGTAAACCTTAAAATACGAAGATACTTCAAACATTCCAATCCAAAATACTGCATGTTATAAGTAAAGCTCCGTGGTATGTATCTGTATCTGTAGAGTAGGAAGGGCGAGTTAAGTTTCACAGCACTTAGGCCACAATTGACCCATTGTGCATCCTCCCAGGGAGCTGTCACCCTTAGCTCATTGTCCATCCTGCCATTTCTAGGAAGGTGGATAAGTCACCAGGAGACTTCTCTCTTATGTGGGCAGGTGTGAGCCAGGACTCGCCGAACGCGTACTCTCATATTAACGATAACTCTGTTCATTCACATAGGACATGCTCTACAGTTTCGTCTTCTCGTTCACACTTCCTACATAGAGGTGTGTCTGCTAGCCCCAGTGTGTGGAGGTGTTTGCTTAGTTGATAATGACCAGTTAAAAAACCAACTGCCAAACGTAGATTTTTCCGGGTCATTCCCAAGTACTTCTTTGATGTTGACTCTTCAAGGTTACTTAGTGTTACCCTGGCAAGTTTACATCCTTTCCCTTCTTCCCATCTTTTTACGGTTTGCGTATGGGAGTGACATTTGACAATTTCCGCGATTGTTGTAGTTGACCAACCAAAAAGATCCCCAGGTCCTAAGAGTCTTAGGCCTGCCGCCTTCCTAGATAATTGGTCAGCAATGCGGTTGCCTTTATTCCTATTATGTCCTTTAATCCACCTCAGGATGATGGTATTACCATCCGAAGCTTGAGTTAGTGACTCGTGACACTCCATTACTAAACCTGATGTAACACGTGGTCTATTCAAGGTTAGTAGCGCTTGTCTGCTATCTGTGCAGATCATTATAGTTTTCCCTGCTATACCTTTTTGGGTTATCTCTTTTGCGGCTATGGAGATACCAGTCAGTTCTGTCTGAACTACGTTGGTATTTTTTGCCCATACCCCACTTTATTCTTAGGTTCAGTGATCTGGAGTATATCCCGCATCCTGAGCCTTCTTTCATTTTGGAGCCATCGGTGTATATGCAATAGGCATTTGTCACGTTTGTCTTCATACACTGTCTTGTTTCAATTTTGTAGGGTTTGTTAAAGACAAACTTTGGTTCAATTGAGTCGCAGCCTGCCTGTAGCAGTGGTAACGCATCCAGCTCTTCCCGCCAGAAACGAGTTCTCAATTGTCCCATTCCTACATCAAGGTTTGCACCAGCTGAGCGCAGTCGCATCATTGTTACTAGTGCCACCTCTTTGACATATATATCTAGAGGCGTGATGCCAATGATCAACTCCATTGCAGCGGTTGGTGTTGTTTTCATGGCACCTGTTATATTTATGCAAGCCATCCGCTGAATATGGTTTAGTTTGTTAATCGCTGTTGGCAGTAGCCCTTTTGGTACCCAAGCAATAAGCAATAGATCCGTAAGTTAGCATTGGCCTAATGACAGCGGTGTAGACCCAGGCGATCACCCTGGGCGTGAGGCCCCAGGTGCGTCCGACCGTTCGTCGACACTGCTCATAGGCAATATATGCTCTTTTAGCTCTACCATCTAAGTGTGTCTAACTTCCTGTCAAGGGTAATACCAAGGTACTTCACCTCGTCAGAAAAATTTAGACTGTGGTTTAGAATCCTTGGAGGTATTAAGTCCGTGATTCTTCTTTTCCTGGTAAAGAGTACCACCTCTATTTTCTTAGGATTTATAGATAATGAGTGTTCCTTGCACAATGTTTCTATTAGTCGAAGAGCAACTTGTGATCTCTCACATAGTGTGTTCTCAAACTTACCGCTTTGCAGGACAGCAATATCGTCTGCATAGGCTATTGTGTAGAAACCGTTGCTGCTGAGTTGGTCAACCAGGGTATCTAGAACTATGTTCCAGAGTAGTGGTGATAGCACCCCTCCCTGTGGACACCCCCTCGTAACCATGCCTCTAACAGAAACGTCTTCTACATTTATGCTTATTGCTCTATTAAAGAGCATACTGAATAGCCATTCGCTTATGGCCAGGGGAACATTCCTGACGTTGAGCTGTTGGGTGATAGTTGGGAATGTGGTTTTATCAAACGCTCCCTCAATGTCTATGAATATACCTAGGGTGGATTCTTTATTATCCAGCGATCTGTCAATTTTTCCCACTACATGATGCAGTGCAGAATCGGTAGATCTTCCCGAAGTATATGAATGTTGATTTGGGTGAAGTGGGTTATGGACCAGAACTTCATCCCTTATGTACCTCTCGCATATCCTTTCCATCGTTTTCAACAGAAAGGATGCTAGGCTAATTGGTCGGAAAGCCTTTGGTAGGGTGTAGTCCATCCTACTTGGTTTTGGTATGAAAACCACACGTACCTCTCTCCACTTCCTAGGAATATATCTCAGAACCAAAGAGGCTCTGAATATTTCCACGAGGTGCGGCAGAAGGATATCCAGTCCCCACCGTAGTAGGGCTGGATATATGCCGTCAGGCCCTGGTGATTTGAAAGGGGTGAAGCACGAAATGGCCCATTTTACCTTTTCCTCATTAATCATTGTTCTGGAGAGATGCCAGTCGTTTGTTGAGGGTATGATTGCTTCTTCCATCCGGTTTGGTGATGTTGAGACACTAGAATCAGGAAAGTGTGTTTTCATCAGCATCAGGACCTCAGCACTTTCGTGAAGGTTGGAAGTTTTGTTCCCATCTTCCTTCGTTAGTATGCCGACATGCCAATGTGGGTCCTTTAAGAGCGCTTTTTGTAGCCTGGAAGCCTGCGGGAAATCTTCGATTTCCTCACAGAAGGTTCATCAAGCAGTTCTTTGTCTTTGTCTGCAGACTTTTTTAAACTCTCTGAGATTTGATTGATAAGAATCCCATTACTTTTTGAGTTTGGTGCGTTTCGCTCTATTAAAAGCTGTTCTTGCTATCTTTCTAAGGTGTTCCAATTCAGTGCACCACCAAGAGTTGGTTTTGCGACTTTCCTGGACCATCCTTATTGGACAGGATTTTTTATAAGCATAGCTTATTTTGTTTTGGATAGATACCGTATACCTTTCTAATTCTGTATTAGTTCCTGGAGTTGAAGCCTTTTCATTCCGCAGAGCATCTTCTAAGAGTCGGTTGTAGAGTTCTACATCCGTCCTCCTAGGGTCGCGCGATTCTAGGGTCCGTGGTATGTATCTAACCAAACACTTCACAATGATCTGGACATCCCATTACTTAAGGAGGTAATAAAGAATCACTCAATAAAATATAAAAATCGCACCACTGATCACAACGAACTGATAAATAATTTATTCAGCCAACCACTTGCCGAAAGAAGAATGAAGAGAGTATGGTCAGAAGACGTACCGCAATAGAGAACCGTCAATGGACGGTACCTAACTCACGTTAATTTACTTACAGATTATTTATTTATTACTCGTATAGAGTAGATTGTAAACATACAATGTAACAAAAAAATAAAACAAAGTTTAACTTTCAGAAAACCTTTTCAACTAGGTAGGTAGGTACTTACTACATAAGAGTCTACTCGTTCAAAAAAAGAGAAAAATCAATATGAATGGTGGTCAATAGCCTTCTCTTATCAAAGGCTCCATAAAAAATACTTTCGAAAATGTGATTATTTTTTGATTCTACAATACGATTTTATCTTCTATTTACATTATTTTATGTATTGTTACGATAAATTCTGACCCAAAACCGTAAATATATTTATTACTAATATTTTCATTCATTCACGTATTTTTTAGGTAATGCCTACCTGACACACGATGGGTCCCCTTTTGTAATAAAAACAACAATTCGAACCTTCTGGAGACAAGCCGATTTAACCATACCGGTTTTGAGAACAATTCGCCGCTCTGTCTAGTCGACGAGAAGGCTGTAGACGTTTCTCGTCTAACAGTAGTGAATATATAACAGGACTTTTTGGAGAATAGGAAACAGTTAATTCTCAAGACGCGCTCGCGAATTTAAATGTTAAGTTCGCTTTTTAATAAATTATGTATGTTTAGTGATAAATAAATTGATATCAGTTATTGTGCTTTTTAATAAATTAAGATAAGAACCTTTTGATAAAGACATTATAAATTAAAGACATAACAATTAATAAATTCACAACAAATGGTGCCAGAAGTTGGATCGAACATAAATTAGACTTATAATAATAATACAAGTGAATATTTGTAAATTGTGAAAATGACGACGATTTATGAGCTGACAGTGACTAATTTAAGAAGACATCTCGAAGACAGAGAATTAGCTTCTACCGGAAAAAAGGCTGAGTTAGTCCAACGACTAAAGAACGCTTTGCTAGAAGAAGGACTAGATCCAGAGACATATATTTGAAGATGCTGTCCTCTCATCGATTTCGAAAGTTTCTGGTGACATCGCATCATTAGAGAACAAAGTTACCGGCGACATCGCATCATTAGAGAACAAAGTTTCCGGTGACATCGCATCATTGGAGAACAAAGTTTCTGGCGATATTTCGAAAGTTTCCGGCGACATCGCCTCACTAGAAAACAAAGTTTCTAACGAAATTTCTTCTCTGGAAAGTAAAGTTTCTGCTAACATCTCTAAAGTAACTTCTGAGATGTCTGCCCTCGACGATAGAATGTCTTCGCTAAAAAACCAAGTTGCTGCCGATATGTCGGCCTTCGAAGAAAAGATTAAAGAGATAGAAAGGAAGATGGAGGAAACCGGGACAGCAGAGAGAGGAAACAATCCAATTACAGTGGAGACAAAAGAAGACGAGACGAAATGTAAGTTGGAAACACGACCGAAATTTGAAGGAAGTGGAGGTTCTGTCCATGTGAAAGTCCCAACTTTCGACGGAAAATCATCATGGAACAATTACATGAAACAGTTCGAATCAGCCGCAAGAGCAAATGGATGGTCTGAAAAAGAAAAGGCTGTAAACCTGACTATCGCTCTTCGAGGAGATGCCTTAGATGTGCTTCAGACCATAGCCGTAGAGGAGACCGATGATTTCGAACAACTGAAGAAGAGGTTAAATATGCGATATGGCCACGAACATTTGGAGCATGTATATCAGTCGCAGCTTAAAAATCGAAGACAAAAGAAAGATGAGGCTCTTCAAGAATATGAGGTAGATATTGCCAGATTAGTACGATATGCTTATCCAACAGCTCCCGAAGACATGATGGAAAAATTGGCCGTTCAAACGTTTATTCATGGTCTTCGTGATCATGAAATGCAGAGAACACTGCGATTAGCTCGTCACAAAACGCTGGTTGATGTCCTATCCGCCGCCCTCGAATACGAGTCAGCTACGCAGGCCTCTGGCGGGTACAGTAAAGTTAGGACTGTAAAAGAGGAAGGAGATGAAGATAAACTTGACCAGCTCGTTAATATGATGAAAAGCATGACATACAAGAAAACGAAGACCATCAGATACTGGAATTGTGGCGAAATAGGACACGTACGAAGCTCCTGTAAGCACCCTAGGTACGACGAAAATCAAGAAACTCACCATCAGGAAAACTAGAACGGGTCAGCCTTAGGGGGGCAGCTTCGACCCAAAACTTTTCCAAAGACCCTCTCATACTAATAGCTTCTTTGAAATGTCGTGAAGATAGTGTATATGTAGATGGAGAAATAAATGGTAAAAGACATACGTTGTTGGTGGATACCGGAGCGACCAGAACCATTATACGTCCAACAGTTATAAACAGCCGTAAGAAACTGTTACCAACGAGGTTGCGACTTCGGACCGCTACAGGTGAAAATGCCAACATTCGTGGAGAAATCCAGGTACAATTGGGAATTGGAGCAGAAAAGTTCGTCCATACTGTTATAGTTGCTGACATCGAAGAGGATGTTATATTAGGAATGGACGTAATGAATATGCATGGATTCCAATTGGATTTTAAGAATAAGGTAATCAAAGTTGGCAACGAGGAGGTATTTCTTCATCCACATAATGACAACACTATGCAAGCAGCCATTACAGAAGATACAGTCGTGCCTGCGAGAAGCGAAACGATCATAGTAGCGCGACTACGGGGAATTGTAGACGAAGGGAGACCTGTTTTGATGGAGCCTTGGAACCACGACGATGAGGTTGGCCGTGGAATCATAATTGGAAAGGAATTGGTGACTTCGGCTAAAGAAATTCCTGTGAGACTTATCAATGTCAACGACTACCCAGTGACCATAAAGAAAGAGACAAAAGTAGGAACTTGTGTACCTGTGACATCCATAATCCGTCAGGCGACGACATCTGATAATTCCAACGACAAATTCGACCAAATGGTTGCAGTTGCAGGACAGTCTCTAAATCAGATGGAGAAAAGGAAATTAAGGGAATTTCTTCGGCAGTATCGTGATATTTTCGTACCGAAAGGAGGAAAGACGGGAAGAACTACCGTTGTTAAGCATAAAATTGATACTGGTAATGCTAAGCCAATTCGTCAAACAGCTCGACGATTACCACAGGCGAAGAGAGAGGAAGCTGAAACGATTGTTCAGGAAATGAAGAAAGACGGGGTGATAGAACCTTCTACGAGTCCATGGGTCTCTCCGGTGGTCCTGGTTAAGAAGAAAGACGGAACGACGAGGTTCTGTGTGGATTACCGTTTGCTGAACAACGTTACCAAGAAAGATAGTTATCCTCTGCCTCGGATCGATGACACATTGGACACATTGGCTGGAAGTAAATTGTTTTCTACTTTAGATTTGAAGTCTGGATACTGGCAGGTAGAAATGGACCCAGTCGATAAAGAAAAGACAGCCTTCACCACAGGATCTGGATTGTGGCAATTCAACGTTATGCCATTTGGACTTTGTAATGCTCCTGCGACATTTGAGAGGCTTATGGAAAATGTGTTGAGAGGGTTATCTTGGAAAACATGCCTGGTTTATTTAGATGACATAATCGTCTTGGGGGAGACATTCGAAGATCATTTGAGGAATTTAGAAAACGTTTTTAATCGACTTAAAGCTGCCCAATTGATGCTAAACCCCAAGAAGTGCCAGCTATTTCAAGGTAAAGTCAATTATCTGGGTCATATAGTCAGTAAAGAAGGAGTGGCCGTGGATAAGGGAAAAATCGATTCCATTAAGGAATGGCCAAAACCAACTGACAAACATCAAGTGAGAAGTTTTCTTGGACTATGTACTTACTACCGGAGGTTTATTAAGAAGTTTGCAGATATCGCTAAGCCATTAACGCGACTTACAGAGGAAGCAAGAGAATACCGCTGGGATATAGACTGCCAAAATGCCTTTGAAACGTTGAAAAAGCATTTAATAACAGCACCAATTTTGGGGTATCCACTGCCAGAAGGAGAGTTCATCTTAGATACGGATGCAAGTAATGTGGGAATTGGAGGAGTGCTGTCTCAGATTCAAGGAGGACAGGAACGAGTCCTCGGATATTTTAGTAGTTCTTTCAAAACCGGAGCGGAATTATTGCGTCACGAGAAGAGAACTTCTAGCAGTAGTTAAATCAGTAGAGCACTTTTATCAATACCTCTATGGCAGAAAGTTTCTAATCCGAACCGACCATGCCGCCCTTAAGTGGTTGATGCAGTTTAAGAATCCAGAGGGGCAGATAGCCAGGTGGATCGAACGACTCCAAGAATACGATTTTAAGATTGAGCACCGGGCCGGAGTTAGCCACAGAAACGCTGATTCTCTTTCCAGAAGGCCATGCCCAGCAGAGTGTTCCCACTGCAACAAAACGGAATCCAAGGAAGCAGCAGTGCTAAGAACGACGATTGTCAACGACGACTGGACGCCTACTAAGATAAGGGAAGAACAAGAGAGAGATCCAGTTATACAGAAAATCCGAAAATGGAAAGAGGAAAGCCGTCGACCACCTTGGCAGGAAATATCAAACCTATGCTCAGTAGTTAAGACGTATTGGGCCCAGTGGGACTCATTTATCATCGAAGATGGCTTGCTTAAACGAGTCCTGGAAAATGATGACGGTTCAGAGAAGAGAAGACAGTTGGTGATCCCAAAGAGCAGAATAGCCGAAGTACTTCGTCAGTTACACGACAGTCCATCGGGAGGGCATTTTGGTGTAAAGAAAACCCTTCAGCGAATTCGGGAACGGTTTTATTGGATGAACAGTTCCGACGATGTAAAAGACTGGTGTAAGAAATGTACTATTTGTGCCACGAGTAACGGGCCTTACCGAAAAAGGAGAGCTCCTATGAGACAATATAATGTTGGAAGCCCGTTTGAAAGAATAGCTTTGGACATCGCTGGACCATTTCCAGAAAGTGAGAATGGAGGCAAGTACATGTTGGTAGTAATGGATTACTTTACTAAGTGGGTCGAGATTTACGCACTTCCCGACCAGAAGGCCGCCACCGTTGCAGATAAGTTGATCCAAGAATATATCAGCCGATTTGGAGTGCCTTTGGAGATACATAGTGACCAAGGCAGGAACTTTGAAAGCGATCTATTCCAAGGAATATGTGATAGACTAGGCATGAAGAAAACAAGAACTACCGCGTATCATCCGCAATCGGATGGTATGGTAGAACGAATGAATAGAACAGTTGGCAAGTATTTGACAAAGATGGTGTCCGATCATCAGCGAGACTGGGACCAATACCTTCCGTTCTTCACAATGGCCTACAGATCTGCTGTTAACGAATCAACAGGCCAGACACCAGCTAAAGTCCTATTCGGACGCGAAATGCGACTACCTTGTGATCTCGAGTTTGGATGTCGACCTGGAGAAGATGTAGCAGGTGAAGATTATGTGATCGAATTACGAAGAAGAATGGACGATGTACATGAGTTGGTCCGTTCCCACCTTCAGATCGCTAGCGACCGAATGAAGAAACGGTACGATACACAAGCCGAAAAGGGTTGCTTTAAGAAGAACGACAAGGTCTGGCTCTATAATCCCAAGAAGCGAAAAGGTTGTTCTCCCAAATTGCAGCAGTTTTGGGAAGGCCCATACCTAATTATGGAGAAGATCAACGATGTCATCTACCGAATAAGCAAGATTCCGAGGGGAAAGCCGATGATAGTACACCATAACCGGTTGTCGTCTTTCGAAGGTGACCACGACGTACATAGATGAAGAAGTGGAAGTAAACCAAGTCCACGATGTGTCTGACCTCACGTTTGAGGAATTTATGGGTGCCTATGGAGGTACCGGTAAAGCGAGACATGGTGTTACCACTGAAGAAAAGCAAGATCTACTCGCGCTCCCCGATGACTACTCGCTGGCCCTTACCATCCCGGCCAGTATCAAAGACGCACCAGGGTTGGCATCCGTCTTTCGAAAGAAGTTTGGTCAAGTTGCAGAACTTCAATGCCAAGTGCCAGCTCCCGGTAAAACCTTGAAACTCCAAGATGCATCACGTTACCTTTTCTACCTGGTAACAAAAGACACTGCCCGTGACCAACCTACCTACCGAGATGTATGGGAAGCCTTACTTCAATTGAGAGAGCACGTACTGGAGTCCGACGTGCAAAAGTTAGCCATGCCAAAGTTGGAGTGCCGCCAATTAGATTGGAGGGTTATCCGAAATATGGTGGAAGAGATCTTTAAAGACACCGAAGTCCAGGTGTTAGTCTGTTGCAATCCGCATAGTTACTGGTGCGGAGAGAAAACCGTCCCTTGTCATTTTTATACAACTGGAAGTTGTAAAAGATAGTCCAGTTGCCGATACCAGCATACCGTTCCGGTTCCAGTCCCGACAAGGTTCCAGGAGGAACAATCTTTTAAGAGGGGGGCAATGTTACGATAAATTCTGACCCAAAACCGTAAATATATTTATTACTAATATTTTCATTCATTCACGTATTTTTTAGGTAATGCCTACCTGACACACGATGGGTCCTCCTTTGTAATAAAAACAACAATTCGAACCTTCTGGAGACAAGCCGATTTAACCATACCGGTTTTGAGAACAATTCGCCGCTCTGTCTAGTCGACGAGAAGGCCGTAGACGTTTCTCGTCTAACAGTAGTGAATATATAACAGGACTTTTTGGAGAATAGGAAACAGTTAATTCTCAAGACGCGCTCGCGAATTTAAATGTTACGTTCGCTTTTTAATAAATTATGTATGTTTAGTGATAAATAAATTGATATCAGTTATTGTGCTTTTTAATAAATTAAGATAAGAACCTTTTGATAAAGACATTATAAATTAAAGACATAACAATTAATAAATTCACAACAGTATTATTAAAATATTCATAAAACTTATATTATTTAGTCTTTATTTATTTAATTTATACACAGTATTACACTAATTTATTTACACTTAGATTAATTTATATTACAATTTTTTATAAGTTTTTACTTATAGGTACTTCGGGTAGTGGCGCTATAGTTTTATAAAAGTTTAGTTGCCCCGGTGTCATACACTAGGCGGGTCTAAAAAATAGAAATAGAGGATTTTTCTTTTTTATTTTATAGGAATTTAGAATATGTAAATATATTAAGACGTTTTAGTAAATAAAAAATAATTTAACTTTATGAAACTAAACACAACGATGATTTGAATAATAGGTATTGAAAAAAAAAATCATTGTAGTAATTTCCAAATTATTCCAGTTTTTTTTTCAGTTTTAGTAAATACTTCTTCCGAGATTTCTACTATTTGTAGATTTCTATATCCTACATTCAGTTTTTTACTTCTTGTTGTGCATGTTTTAATAATTTCGTCCATAAATATTATAAATAGTGTTGGGTTGGGATAGCATGTTTCTCCCTGTGTTAAACCTCCATTTATTGTAAACGTATCTGATGTTGTATTATTACTAATTACGGTATTGTTGTTCTCATTGTATATTTTTTTGTATCATTCTCAGTAACTTGTTGTACCAGTGGCGCACCCAGGGGAGTTTGGGGGTTGAACCCCCCCCCCCCCAGGGCCCTATTCCGACACTGTTACTCAAACTTTTTATCTGAATATTTTCCAAAGTTTCTGTTTTGGTACTTTATCGAAAGCTTTTACTATATTAAGAAATGCTTAGTATATTTTCTTTTTCTCCTGCAGGGCTTTTTGTGTTATCTATTTTAAAGTAAATATATGACCCTGGATACTCCTACCACTTTTAAATCCACTTTGTGCTTCGTCTAATGTGTGTTCTGTCATTGTTCTTAATCGCTTGTTTACTATTTTTTCTAAGAGTTTCATACATATACATAGCAACGTTAATCCTCTGTAGTTATGACATTCATTCCTATCTCCTTTTTTGTGTATGGGTCCTATTAGTGACACTTTCCAATCTTCCTGTATCATCATCATCATCAGTAGCTCGACAACCCTTTCTGGGTCCTGGCTTGTTCTAGGATTTATCGCCATTCTGTTCTGTTCCTTGCTTTGTTTTTCCAGTTGGTAATCTTAAGTGCTTTCAGATCTTATTCCACTTGTTCCATGTATCTAAGTTTGGGTCTTCCCTTTGACCTTCTTCCTACTGGTGTTTGCCTCATAATATGTTTTGGTGTTTCAGTCTCCAACATTCGTTCAACATGGACTATCCAGCGCAGACGTCCGATCTTTATGGATGTTATGATCTCGGGTTCATTGTATGCTGTATATAGTTCAAAGTTATATCTTCTGCGCCATATGTCATTTTCCTTTACCCCCTTATATATGTGTCTAAGGATTTTTCGTTCAAATGTGCCTAATAGGTTTTCATCGCTTTTCGACAGTGTCCATGTCTCTGATCCATATACAAGGACCGGTTTTATCAGGGTCTTGTATATTTTGCATTTGGTTTTTCTTTTGATGTTGTTAGATCTTAGTTGATGTTATTCTTCTCTTAACTTCTTCACTGACATTGTTATCTGCGGTAACTAGTGAACCTAGGTATGTAAAATTTTTCACGCTTTCGATGTTATAGTCTCCTATTGTCAGATTCTGTAGGTTTCTTTGGCCTGTCGATTTACTGGCCTTCATGTATTTGGTTTTTATTTCATTAATGTTTAGGCCACTGTTTTGTGCCGCTCTTTCTATCGCATTAAATGCTTCTATCATCTCTCTTTCGCTTCTAGCTATGATATCAACATCATCTGCAAATGCTAATATTTGTACACTTTTTGTTATTATTGTTCCTCTGGTGTTGACTTTTGACTCCCTAATTATTTTCTCTAATGTGATGTTGAATAGAATACAGGATAGGGCATCTCCCTGTCGTAGGCCCGTTCTCACATGAATTGTATCTGTTAGTTCGTTTTGAATTCGAATTTTGCTTTGTACTTTAAGTGTTTCAATGATATCAATGAGTTGAGTTGGAATATTAAACTCTTTCAGTGCGTGGATCAGAAATTCTCGATGGATGCTATCATAGGCACTCTCAAATTCAATGAAAAGATGATGTGTGTCTATATTAAATTCACTAGTCTTTTCCAAGATTTGACTCAAGACGAAGATCTGATCTATTGTGGACTTCTGCCTGCGGAAACCACATTGATATCCCCCAACTATTTGTTCCGCATATGGTCTCAATCGGTCGTACACAATATTTGACAGTATTTTATATGCCAGTCAGTAGCGTTATTGCCCGGTAGTTTTGTATTGAAGCTGATCTCCCTTTTTATGTAGTGGAATAATTACTCCGGTATTCCAGTCTTGTGGCAGTTGTTTATTATTCCATATGTTCACTATTATTTCGTGTATCGCATTCAATAGGGAGTCTCCACCTTCCTTTATTAATTCTGCGCTAATATTGTCTAATCCAGGTGACTTGTTGTTTTTCAGTCTGGTAACTGCTTCTTGCATTTCCATTTCTTGGAGTTCTTTTTCTATGTGTTCTCTTTTCTTTCTGCAATGTATTTTCTTTTCTTCCCTCCTTAGCATTCTATATTCTATATTCTATAATCTTCCTGTATATCTTCAATCTTTCATACTTTATTTATTATATTTAGTAATATTTGTTCTCCATTTTTCCCATGTTTTTATAATTTCTGTTGTTATTCTATCCACCCCAGGAGCTTTTAAATACTTCAACGTTTTTATTGTTTCTTCTAGTTCTTCCTCGTTTATTGTGTTTTCTGTGTTATCTTCGAATATCCACAGGGAAACTAAATTACTGTAGTTGGCTGTATACCAAATATCACAAAAAATTTATTTAAAAATTCCTTTATAAAAGGTATAATATTACGAACCCTATCGGGCTACATCACGTAACGTTTCCGAATCTTCCAATATATTATATTGTTCTTCATTAATGTCGTCTTGGTTTATATTTGTTAGCAGTTCATCGGAGTGTTGTTTCCATCTTTCAACTATTTCTTTTTGTTCGTGTTATTAATTCTCCATTTTTATCTTTAATGCTGTATATTTTATGTTTTTTGTGTCCTTATCGTCTTCAGGGTTCTGTAGAATAGCTTTTAGTTACTTTTACTGTCTTCTTCCATTTTCTCCCAATATTTTTACCTTTTTTCTTTCACTTTTATATTTATTGTAATTCTCATTTGTTTTGTATTATTAGATTTATAGATATTATTTCCATGTATTTTTCTTCAGTTTTACTTGCTTTTTTATTTCTTCGGACCATCACGCTGTCTGTTTCTTTGTTGAGTCTGTTTTACTTGTTTCGCATACTTCCTTAGCTGCATCCAGTAGCACGTCTTTGTAGTTGTTTCATAGGTTATTTACCTATATCATTATTGTCGTCTGTTTCTTTTATTGTTCAAAGTTTTTCTTCAACTATTTTTGCAATTTCTTTCTTAGCTTATAAGTTTTTATCGTGTCTTGTTTAATTGGTTTTTCCTTTTTTGTACTAATCTTATTTTTCTTTTTTATTGCTCGTATCTTAGTTACTACCATGTAATGATCGCTGGCTATTTTGGGTCCTCTGTGTACTTTTGTATCCATTATTTTTCTTCTAACATTGCTTTCAACTACTTAAGTTAGTCAATTACGGGTTCTTCATTTCGACGTTTATCTTAATAGTAATTAAATTTCTGCAACAGAAATTCATCAATGACAGTATTTCGTATATGTCGTTTGAGTATTAGACAAGTCTGATTAAAATATCTTCGATCGAGAAAACTAGTATTTGCTTTTGATTTTTCAATAACTAGTCTTTCCGTCTTGATTTTGTTTCCTTAAGCTATGGTTTGTTAGAACAACAGTGAGCGACGCATAACTCACAGTCAGTCGAACGCCGCGCACGTTCGTCAAAATCAAAGAAATGGTTCTCTATGAGAACGGTTTGTTAGGTTCTGCTCAGCTGCGCGCACTGCAGACCGATAGCCGTGTACGTCGACGGTGTGCGCTGGAATCAACTGCGATTTGATTTGGACGCAAACGTTCAGCTGAGCTCACAGCGTACACATCTATACCGAAATTATAATTGTATTTTTATATAGTTATTATTATTGTAATAATTAAATGATGTCTACTAAATTTTCTCCCGAGGAAGATGAAAGACTGGTGGATCTAGTACAAATCCCTGGAAAGTCTAAAATATGCTCGAAATTTTTCCTCGTTTTGAAACAATCTTTCTTCGACTGTTAATTTAAAAGCACCTTCTGTATTAAGACATGAAAAAATTTCGTTTACATTTTTATTTCTTTTATTTAAATTTAACGTTATCAACTCTTCTTCTTCTTCCTTATCTTCTTTGAGTAATAAAATTATTGCGTTAAATTTGCGAGAATTCATTTTTTGAATTTTAGTGAAACTAATTTCTAAACTTGTTTTCAGAGCGACAGAATATTTATGCGAATTAATCTAACAAACCGACTCACCCAAAACTGCCGTGAGTCAAGTAGAACAGATTCTGCTGTACGTGTATGCTGTGCGCTGCGCACTGTTCTAACAAACCGTAGCTTTAGATGGGTCTTGATAATTGGTTCGTCAGCCTCTTTTTTTAGGGACGCAGATGAGGCGCTTAGACATATTATAATCATCACAGTCCATTTCCTAGTACGTTCGTTAGCATAATTTACCCAGGGTCTCTAACTTTTTGTTATGGAACTGTAGAAGTTAGTTCTGACGTCCTATAGGAGACTTATCTACTGACTGTTCCAGTTTTTTGACGATCAAGTCTACTTTAACCTGGTCGAGTTAAGTATCAGGATGGTGTATTTGTACTACCGCCATCTTGAATACTTTTGTAACATAGTTATGTGACCTAGTCAGCTCGTTCGAGTTCGTAGGTTGTTTCGTGACTTTTTGTTATGGGGGTTATGATATTCTTTCGAAATCTTCTTTTACCCTCAAGTTTTACCTCTCCCGTTTTACAGTTTAGTGTGGTTTTCTTTCTTTCATTCATGCTCTTCCAGCTTCAAATACAGAGTATGCGAACTAAGTCGCTTCTCTGATCTTCCCCTTTATGTTTTTATTTAAAATCTTAAAATATTCACTTATTTCTGAGCGATTTATTTTTCCTTGTTTCGCTGCCCGTTTGTTTTTATAAGTTGTACAGTTCCGAAACAAATGAAAGGGACAAAAACGTTTAAAAATATAGGTACGCATCAGTTTTTTCTTATGCAAATTGAATTTTGTTAATATCTTACCTTCTGACCTGCAAAACAAGAATAGTAGTTATAAAAACGTTAGAGCCAACTGGCCAACTGCACGAAAAAAATAGTGAGAATAACCTAAATTGTAGAAGAAAATGTCACCTATTGCAATGATAATGTGTCTAAAAATGGTTGAATGTTCAATTATAGCATGAACGCTTGATACATCTGCCTTATTTTTCGGGGCCGCTATCTTTCACCTGTTCCCAAACTTCAAACAATGTCTATGAACAAAACGTTTTTCACCAAGTCAAGATGTTATTGCAACCCGTAGATAAAGATATTAAAGGTTTTCCGGACAGACATTTCAAGTGTTGAATAAATAAATTGGCGAACCACTGAATAAAGTGTATTAAACTTTAGGGAATGTAATAAATTAGTTATTCTTTGAATCATACACTTGTTTTCTTCCGTTGTGAAAATGTTTACTTGTCGAACTTTTTATCCCTAGTAAAAAGCCCCAAAAAAGTGTCATTATTGTGTTAAAACTCTTGTCTTTTCTTAAATAGAATATAATCCACCGTTCTTTTAACTGTAAAAGTGGTTGCCGTTAAAGTGGCGTAGTAGAACAACCTGAGAAATTGTGACGTCATATTCCTGCTGTGCTCGTACGTTCGGCTTGGTCCGCGGTATTAATCGATTACTCCTCCTGCTGAGGTAGTGACAATGTGAGATACAAAATAGCGGAGCAGACGGTAGAAAAATTGGTTAGATTTATCAGTCTCGCGAAAGGAAGTGCGCGTACAGAATCAGTTGTGTTTAATTTATCCAAGCCCGGTCGCGTGGTGTTTAAAAACAATATTTACATAATAGAACTGTAGAATCTTATTAGTGCCATATAAAATGAGAAAATGACATCGACCACTACAACTATTAGAAAATCTTATGGAAATAGACGTTTGTATGCATTTCCCGAGGATTATCCCTTTAGATTTCAAAAACAAAAAAGTGTCGGTGTGCCCAAAAAGAATGAAGATGTGGCCAAGCTGATAAAGTACATTGACGACAACATCGTTGGAAAAAATAATGCGTTTTTGGGACCTTTTGGTAGGAGAAAAGGTAATTATACATTTTGTCTAATTCATTTAACAAAATTTTAGCTACGTTTCATAATATAAACACATACTTACAGCACATCTTTATTAACACAATAATTCCAAACTAAAAAATACTTTCATCTCTAATTGAGAATTTATGTAATTTTTTATTGCATCTATTAATATTACATAAGAAATGTTATTTAAACTAGTATAAAGTTTTGATGTAGCTATTTAACGTTATTATCTTTGTATAGTAAATTATGTAGGTAAGTAGCTACCAATCTAACCTCAATAATTTGGCGTATAATGGAGAACGAAAGTTTCGATTATTTTAACTGAAGATACCACCTACCATTTAGGTATGGGCTCTATATACAATTAAACAGTCACTACTATTTTAGTAGGTTTTGAGATATTAAGTACACATATAGATATCATGAAAATTACAGAAATTTCTCCTGCACTTCGACCTACATTTTTTTGTTACATATTCTATACAGATCCCTTTTCAGAAAGTCTTACAGTATTGTTCCATTACCAACCTCTATATTGTTTCTTAAATTTTGAATATTTACTGATTCGTTCTTCTAGTGTTTTTGTTTTCCATATTTTTTGGTATTCTTGATTATTCAACCTGTTATATTTACTGCTTGCTTTCAATATCTGTTGTTATTGATCTCATTTTTTTTTCTATAAAACTACAGGACTTACTAATTGTGTTTGATATATAATAGTGATGATCTGACTGATTAAATCCATTTCAATCGACCCTTGTTTTCTTGTATTAAGCAAATCAAGTAATGTTTATTTATATACAATAAACGCTCTTCTTTTTACTCTCATTTCATTTTTTCCAATTTTGCGAGTCTAATTATAGTTTTTAGGTGTGTAATATGCATTTTTAAATCTCTCTATTGTCTCCGAACCCAATATTTTTTATAATGAGGTTTCCTGTCCTATTTTTAAAACTAAAACTAAAAGCAATCTAATTATTTAAATTGGAATCTTAAATCTTCTGATAAAAATATGCACCAAATATTGCCTATTAAAAAATTTTGCGGTGCCATGTTTGGCATAAGCAAATAAAATTATATTACACAAAGCAATTTATTTAAATGACTGGCTCTAGTTGTTTCGTAAGTAAACAAGGAAGTACGCGAATAAATTTGCTTTAGGATCAATAGTTGTTACTTTAACTGGTAAATAATTGACATTAGTTAGACCTTGATAGATGTATATTCGTAAAACTGTAAAAATGTACCCAATTAAGAAGGTATGATTATTACATGTATTGGGAATGTATTTTTGAACGTTTAAATGTAAAAATAAACCACACGCTTAGCTGATTAAAGTTTTTGGGGGGACTAGAACCTTCTCATAACGAAGAATCCATAAATTGTGTGTGATCTCTACTATAAAGCCGCGTTGAAACTTCACGACTGTGATCTTACCTCGTTCGTGAAGAGAGTTTACACGACAAATATTTGCTTCGTGACGAATATGCAGTGCTTCGTGGCTTTATACGTGTGGAGTTATAGCAGACAGAATTTCATAAAATTTGGCAAGAAAAAGGAAGAAAAGACGATGGTTTACAAGGGAGTGAATTCAACAAAGAAGTCATACTAATTGAATTAAAGACATCTTTAAGTACCTGGAAAATTGAAAGATTTGCTTAGAATGTCGGAACACCATTTTCAATATTTATTTGAACTTGTTAGCCCCAAAATTAAAAAAAAATTTAAGTAATATAAGAGAAGCTCTATCGGCCAAACTGAAATTGCAAACAACACTTCGATATTTAGCTATTGGAGACTTATAGAAGTTTTGGATGCAGTTTGTAATGCTCTAAAATAATTTATCCAGATAAGTTAAAACATTATTTACTAAAACGCGGTATTGCGATATTCTAATACATCTACATTCTCAGTTTTATCTTCATCAGCCACTGCATTGCTTTCGATGCATGGCCTTCACTCTTGTTAATATTCTCGCTGTCTTTCATTTGCTTACTTGATTAAAAGCTATACCAATTTTTTTTAAATGGGTGTAAAAATTGGAGGTGTTTCCTGGTTTTTTTAAACCTGGAGCAACAATATTGTGCTTTATTAAAATTAAAATGCAACCAAATATTACTTTTGAGTGGCGTCATTTTTCTTTTTAATTTTATTAACTACAAAACAATATTCACACCGCCCAAATACCTGGGGTCGTATTTTCGAATTCGTTCGAGCATATTTCGCATACGAAATTAGAAGAAATTCGCTCGAAATCCAGTTTTTTATATTTTCGAATAGTGCGTATCCGAATTTTTTCGTATACGACGACACGAATGGGTATGAACCATTCGAATTTCGATGATAGTATACGATCAAAGTAATTTTTGTCATTTCAGTTGTCACTGGGCCCGTGTACGTCAGATAAAATTTCAGCTGATAGTTTTTAATCGTTGTTTTAGATTGAACAATACAATAAAATTTACATTAATACCTACCATATTTTTACATTGAACTTTGTTTTTAATGGGTGGTTTAAATAATTTTTTAATAGAAAGAAATAGTTAACGCCCTTGCCGAGGCGATAATATTAGCGGAACGAAGAGGCAAGTTTACCAACCCATTCTTAACCATCTAGAGGACTATTCGGATGTACAATTTCAAAAATTGTACAGATTAACAAGGCCCCTCACAATGGAGTTGATAGAATGGCTTTTTTTTGTTCGGCCGACACTGAACCACCATATTTCATGCCCTTTTTTACTTCTTGTTTTAGATAACAAATTCACCATAAACTAAGTTAAGTAAAACTGCCAATTATTCTTCTTTTTTTATTATTTAAGTTTTGGTTGTTCGAATTTGCAGTGTTGCCGGTGCAAATTCTTTTAGTATACGTATAAAATTTCGAAGGACGTTGAAAAATACAGATTCAAATTCGTATACGAAATTTTTCTTTCGAGTTAACTCGTATACGAAAAAATTCGATTGAATTCGAAAATACGACCCCTGTAATAATAAACGAAATAAAGATAGGAAAGAAAACATTATACACACAAACACACACCATACGACATAATTTGAAGTGGATAGTGACCTCGACCTTGCACTCCTCACAACTGAGTATTATTATACACGATTCAAAAATCGAAGAAGTTTGATTTTCTCACGATCGTAATTATTTTGAGCCTTGAGAATTTTCGTATTTCACGAATGTACTTTTTTACACGGAGCGTGGCTTACGAAAACGTGGCTCACGGTCGTGATTCACTACCCATGTCAACGCGGTAAGATGATTTTGGGTGCCATGTCAGACATTCTAAATTTTTACTGTTATCATATAAAATGTTTTGTTAGTAAAATTTGGCGAAATCTGTGGAATAACATGATTTTACATTGTAGATGTTTGCGTGATACCTACTAAAAATCAAAATCACAACAAATTGTGAATTCCACAAGTACCTGAACTATTTACACTAACAATAACATGTGCACTTATCGTTTGAATTAAACAAGGATGTTCAAAAAAAATTTTAACTAAGGTTAACTACAAAAATTTATAAAAAAAACAACAGAAAAAAAAGTATTCATAATGTCATTACTTCATAGAAACTATTTCCTTCGTCATAAGAAACGTTTCGGAGGGAGTATATCTACATTTTCACAAAATAATTTTTCTTTGTATATACACTCATGGACAAAAATATCGAATATTTTGGAATTTTCAAATTTTTGTTTTTTCAAAATAAATTCTGGTCAATCAAGTCGTTTATTGTAAAATAGAGTTTATTTTAACAATGTTTAATGAACAATTTTAAGTTTTTATGCGGAGAAAATTGTGAAAAAAATAAATGTTTAATATTAGGTAAATAAGGTTATTTTACTTTAAACTTAAATAATAATTTAAATTGCTTAAACAAGTGGTTTAAACTCAAAGAAGTGCGTGATCAGTAACGAGTATTCCCCCCTCTAGCTCTTATTACTGCTTGCATCTTTCTCAGCATGCTTGCAAGTACATTTTGGACATATCCTTGCGAAAATGGCATTCCATTCATCCTGTGCAGCAAGGAACGGAACATTTGGAAGGGGATTTCGTTGTCGTATGCTGCGTTTTACGTGATCCCACATGTGCTCTATTGGATTTAAATATGGGCTAGACGGTGGCCAATCCAATCTTTGAATTTGGACCTCATCAAGACAATTACTCACTATGGCAGCGGCATGTGGTCGAGCATTATCGTGCATTAACGTGAATCTTTCATATCCAATGTAACCAACATATGACAAAACATGATCCTGCAGGATGTTTTAAACGTAAGAATCACCAGTCACCCGTCCAATCACTTCCATAAGTGCGGTACGTACCTCCCAACTTTAATAACTTCCCAGAGAATTATGCCATCAACTCCAAAGCTAACGGTCTGAGCGAGACTGCAGCTGGCGAATTGTTCTCCAACTCTTCTATAGACGTAATTTTGAACATCTGTCTTCCATAATAGGATTCTGGTCTCATCAGTGAAAATAACGTTTTTCCAGTTGTCCATATTCCACTAAATATGTGTTCTTGCAAATTCCAAACGACGAGATTTATGATTTTGGAGAAGACGTGGAACTTTGGCGGGGCGTCTGGGCTTTAAGTTTGCTTCTTTTGATCAGCGTCTAACTGCTTGTGAACTCACATTAACTTGTCTAATATTTAATAGCTCATTTCTGAGGTGCATCGATGTCAATGAACGATTTCGTGTAGAATTAAGAACCAAAAAACGGTCATCAATTGCGGTTGTGCACCTTGGGCGTCCTTGACCAGGCCTTCGTACACAATTTCCTGTTTCACGGTACCTTTTTAGAGTCTTTGAAACTATAGATTCAGTTCTGCTGAGACGTCGTGCGATACATTTTTGTGCGTGTATATCCTTCCTCGCACAAAATTACAATATGTGCTACTTGGATTTCATCGCAGTGCCGAATTGGTGGGATACTTGTTTTAAACTTAGTTAAATCAAAACAATATTTAATTAAACTTAATAAATTAAACTAAAATAACCGAATTAGTATGATTTTTCCTTTACGTGAAGAAGGATTTTTATGATAAAATGTACGAATTACACTAACCACTAAACAAACGTCAAAATAAACATCAAAATTTTTCAAACTAGTTGAGTACATCAGCCTACTATATGAGTATTATCAGTAATCTAAAATTATTTTGAAATAATAGTGACTACAAAAAAAAAATGGAAAATTCCAAAATATTCGATATTTTTGTCCATGAGTGTATTATATGATAGGTAGGTACATATTATATTGTATTATTATATAATTCATTTTTCATGTCCTCATCAAACATATTGTATTAAAGCGTTGATTGAATAACCCAAATCCACCAAATTTGGGTTATTCAATCAACGATTAAAGGAGAGCGTTCTGCACTTGCACTAGAAACAAGGATGCCTGAATCTTTGCCTCTGTCTGAAGATCATTTGTATCTATAATAAATTATTTTTCATAATTTAATCATAATATGAAATATATCAACAAATTATTTCCATCTGCAATAAGCTCCTCCAACTTTTATTTTATTATTAGCAATACAACGAATCATTTTATAAGTAAATACAGCTTTATTTATTTTATAAATCAATAAAGCGATGGTACAGTGGGGCGAAAACACCAAAAAGCGCTTAAAAATAGAGATTATTCTAAAGCCCCAGGACTTCCCAGCTACGCCCATGGACGTTTATAACATAATTTTATCATAATTTTGTAGAAATATTAATTTTAAATATCCTGTTATTTTATTTTTTTAGTCTAGTTTATGCAATATAAAAAAGCAGTGCCTATTATTTTTTGTACGAAAACCCCAAACCTTGCAAAACCTCATTATGTAATTGCCAAGCCTCTGTAACTCTTTTTAATTCGTCAAAATTTGTTGATTAATATGTCTGACAGCCCAGTTGCTCATTTATATTAATGATGGATTACATAGCTTACTTTGAATAGTGCAAATAAAAAAGTTGTACGTTGCTGTTGACTTTCAACCAACCAATGTCAATTGGTTACTTGAACTCCTAAATAAAAATGAAATTTTGATAGATTTTAAAGGAAATCAAATAGGTACTTACAAACAATCTTATGTATATTTGATTCATCGGTTCCAAAACGTTTAGTGCCCTGCGTTTATCCGTTCGTCATTCTCTGTAAATGACCATAGATTATCTAATGTTTGGATTTAATGGCGTCTGTTATTGTATATTTGACTCTCATAAATTCATATGTTATCCTCCATCTTCTACAAAACTCCAACAAATTAAATCGATTTTTCCGGGGGTGAGTTTTGCGCTAGGGAATGGTTGGTTAGTTTTTGTGGATTGGCCAGTGCACCAATTAGCAGCAATTACTTAGCAATAAAATATGCCGCCAAGATGGGCCTTGTAGCCCTTTTCCTTAATGAGATATAGATATGACTATACTAGTTTTACCGCTAAGCTAGCATAATCATTGTTCTCGGAATCGGCGACAGCAATAATTTTTTTTTCAGTAATAAATTACCAATGAATTGTCTTGGTCTGAATTCGGTCTTATAAAATGGATAATTATGCTAAGTTTACTGACATGCTATTTATTTTTGCAACCAGTATCTCCGGTTATAAAGAAATTTTACTGACTCTTGACTGAGACTTTGCAAATTGTACTCGGTTGCTGTGACATTTCCTTCTTCTCGATGTTTGCTATTTTTGTTGTTGTTGTTTGTCTATCTGTTGTCTTCGATATGGAATATATACATTTTTCCTTAACCAGAAAATGGTCTGATCCACGTTCGGGTCCTCGATGTACCCTTACTTCCTTACATAATTATCAACTGTGATTTTTTGCATTTGAATCACATAGTCGATAATGCTTTTCTGATTTCTATGTGGTTACCGTAGTGGTTACGATAGACTTGCACATAAATTTATCAATGTTTGACCACTATCATTTTTAGTATCTTCTCCATATTTTCTAATGACTGCTGTTGTTGGCTTCTCCAGTTGGTGCATTAAGATCTTCTAAATTTTCTTTTTTGTTAATTTATGTTTATTACAACTCGTGTCAGTTTTTCATAAAATTCTTTTGTTGTTACATTTACGTCATCATAAGGTGCGTGTACTCCCACAATAACAATTTCTATGTCGTTTTTCTTAAGTTCTCACGTTACTATTCTTTCATTTATCTAATTCTTACTCGTAATGTTCTTTTTGTATCGTTGTTGTATATCAATGAATACTCCTCTCTGTACTCTTTCGTTTTTATTTACTCCGCTTTAAAAGTATACAGTCGCCAATTATTTCATTTCATGTACATTTCTTCTTTGTTTTAGTAGGTACTGTAACATAAATTTTCATTCTTCACATTCTTTAAATACCAATTGTAGCTTGAGCATTGTTGTTCCAATATCTTGTATATTCTAAGTAACCATATTCATTGTCCGTTTTCTTTGCCATTTTCCTATCTTTGATTGAAGTTTTCAACCATTTAAAAGTTGTTCCGAAAGAGGAGTGGTTGGCTCATCGTTTTAACCCCTGGTTGATCCATGGTTTCAACCCCCAAACTGAAACCAAGATTTTCTGTTAGAGTTTTCTCCCTTAGCTGAAACGTTCCAGTTTTTTGTCACCGAAAACTTGCCATTCCCCTCTTCCGTTGGCTACGAACGTACATCCATTGTTCGCCATGTATTGCCCAGGGACCGCAACGAAGACATGGAAGTTTTTGTCAATACGTACAAAAAAGAAGTAGCTATTGTTCTAGTCTTTCGTTATCAAATGACCTTATAAAATAAATCTTTTTTGTTTCATTTTCTTCAATGTTCATGTTTTGGAATAGCCTAGAAATCGTAAGAGATATTTCAAATCAATACAGGAGTAAAACCATGTTATTCAATTTAAAATTACATTGATTTTCTAATTATTACATGTCAGCTAACTATTTTACAAATAAAATACCAAGGTATATATAGTAACAAAATTTCAAGTTCGTTATACTTTCGTTATACTGACTATCTAACATGTGCCTCTTAACAAGCATTTAGTGACTGTAATAATGAAATTGACATATTATTACAAACGTTGATGAAAGATAAAGCGCCCGACAGTCTGCTGTTTTTGCGTTACGCAAAACTATTCTAGGAATAATTAACGAATTAATTGGATCATTAATGGCTTGATATTGGGAGAAACGACCTCTTTACAGTTACAGAATGCCAAATTTAAAACATGTATTTTTTAGTACTTGAATATTGATTGTGAACAATAAATACTTTATATCTCAATATAAATCCAACTAGTGAACATTATTTTTCTAATTCGTTCGTGATTGAAGTCTTAATATCTGCTACAATAAAGGAAAATACATAAACTAATTATATTTTTTAGTATAACCACTCCTAAATTTGAAATAAGGAACGTGATTGGTTGCCACAAAATAATTTATTAACCTGTATTTGGCATTGAAAAACATTGGAATTGGTGTCATAGTAAATAACAGATGTGAATAAAGTTTTGTATGTAGTGTGAAAGAAGGAAAGTTTTTCAGGATCCGTTATATAAACCTGCGACTAAATGTGCTTTATCTCTAAAATAATGCAAAAAGTATCAATATTACGCTGGAAATGAACTCACAGATGACATGAATTTAAGTGTCGAATATCTATTCGCTTATACGTGAACGAAAAGATGTAATCGTAAGGCAACCAGAACCATCTCCAGAGAGTGTTAGAAAATCTATTTTTTTATTGCTTTTCGAATTTACAAAACTACAAAGCCATAAAAAGGATGTAAAATTTCCCCTTGCCTAAAAATCACTATAAAAGCTCGTTATTTGCCCGAAACAAGACACAACTGCACCGGTCTACTTAGTTAATACAACTATAACGCTCTCCCTAGTTATCACACGTTCGGTCTCTACGTATTAAATATACTCACGTCGACATAGCAAAGTAGTGTTTAAGTTTAGTTTTTCAAGAAAAATTTTAATAATAAAAGTGTTTGTAAAATCATCTTAACCCTACTAAAATAAACTTTTAAATCACAGTCTAATATTTCTTCATTATCTAACTATACCTTGCTTCGACCAAGTTTGGTTCTCTGCTTATCTTGCAGGAGAAGCACAGCTCCACAACCCCTATTTATTACTGTTACTGCTTTTATGGGGAAGTCACATTATGACCCACAAGACACTGTCGTGTCTTCCTTTTCTTGTCTTCTCTGATGGTTTCTCAGATTTAAGAGGGGATCATGCAGTCTAGAGATATTATATTGGGTAAATATTGTTCCTCAGTGCAGTTTGAGAGTGTATTTATGTATAGAAGTTTTATCCTCTACTTCTTTAGGTGAGAAAAAAATCGTAAAAAGAAAAAATTATATACCTACTTACTGAAAAAAAAAAATTAGACTATTTGAACGAAACCTGGCTACGAAGGTTTACAGTTGAAAAGATGTAGTATTATTGAATGGTGATTTACTAAAGTTTCAGTTAGTTTGTACAGGTGATTATCACGAAGATATGAACGCTGATGTTTTTGAGAAATGCTTGGAGCTAAAATGTAGAACTATAATTCCAACAGATTCCGAAATTGTTTTGGAGAATGCCCCATTCGATTTAAAAATATCTGAATAATAATTAATGACATTTGCCTGGAAAACATGTGAAGAATGCAGAAAAGTGACATACATATATAAAATATATTATTTAAGAACAGCTAGTTATTATCGAGTTGGGGTAGACAGCAGTTTGTCAGATTCGAATAATTTATAAATATATACATTTTTATGAACAACATTTATAAACATTTTATAATATTTTCATGAACAACTCAAACAACATTTAAAATACACCAGGAAGGAAGAAATTACAATAATAATGAGCGATTTAAATGCAAAGATAGGAAAAGGCCGAGTGAACAGTATGATGGGTGATTATGGTTTAGGAACAAGAAATGCTAGAGGCGACAGATTGGCTCAATGTTGTCAAGAAGAAACCTGGCGATTATGAACACATGGTGTCGATTACCAGCCCGTAGACTGTAAACCTGGAGGTCACCACATAATAATAGACAATGTTCCATTAGAAATCAGATCCACTTTGTACTAACCAATCTAAGATTTAGAAATTCCATTGTAAGCGTTAAGACTTATCTTGGAGTAGTCCCATCAGTCCATAACCTCCTTGTCTCAAAAATGAAACTGAGAGTAAGAAAAAATAATAAAATCCAAAAATTCTAAGGTAAAGTTGCTCAAGATAAACGAAATACGTGCTGAGGCTTCAACTTGTATAAATCAAGAAATGAGAAGATTAACATTATAAATGAAAAACACTTAGAATGTGAACATTATGAATGGCAAAATCAAAGACTCTGTTATAAAGACACAGAACGAAACTCTGCAAAAGAAAGAAGGAAGCCGAAAACCATGGATGACTCAAGAAATACTGGAAATCATGAAACAAAGAAGAAAATATAGAAACAAAAACCTAGATAAATACAGAGAAAAACATAAATTAATGAGGAACAAAATAAAAGAGGCTAAGGAAAAGTGGATGATGGAAACATGCATTGTAAGGAACTCACAATGAAAATTCCGCTATATATATCAAACAGCCGTTAGTCTGGAATCTCCTCGACTGGATGTTGACCTTTCTCGAATGGAAGGGAATGCCTGACAGGTTTCTAGCGGGTCGGAGAATATACTAGAAAACACAAGTTAGAATAACAAAATATTTACAGGCCAAACAAGAGTCATATTTATTGTAACACTATTAATAACATAATTGAAATACAACAATTATGGACTAAATATATTGAAGATCTTTTCATGAGCACAAGGACCTAACCATCACAAATTGATAGCGAGGAAGCTCCAATAATATTAAAATCTGAAGTCGAACATGCTATAAACAACTCAGAATCTAGCACAGCCCCTGGGCCAGATAAGGTTCGTATAGAGCTGATTAAACTTTTAGATGAAGACAATTTAAGCGCAGTAACTATCCTCTTTAACAACATATACAAATCTGGTGAGATACCTACAGAATGGAATACTATCGACCTTTATTCCGCTACTAAAAACCAAGAAACCCAAATACTGTAATGACTGTAAAATAATCAGGTTAATGTCACAACTATTGTGACATTAAAACATTTTTAAAGGTTATACATGCAAGAATATGTATTCACAAAATGTGAAGCGGATATAAGTACTAGACAGTTTCGCTTTCGTAATCGCTTCAGAACAGTAGAAGCTCTGTATAGTTTCACAACTTTTGTGAGATGGTGACAAAGTTAAACATAACATTCTCACGGAATGTCCAAAGCGAAAAGGACTCAACAAAAATAATATTAAGATGTTATTTTATACTTAGATTAGATAATATTAAGTGAGAAATCTCTATTGGAACCAATAGTCTGTGATAACATTAGATGGATACAGGACGGATGTGCAACAGATAAGTAGAGGTGTGAAACAAGGCTGTTTACTTTCACCAGTACTATTAAATATATGCTCCGAAGAGTTATTTAAAGAAGCACTTGAAAACTGTACAGAAGGGGTCAAAATATATGGTAAAAATATAAATAACATTCGGTATTCCGACGATATTATCGTTGAAAGTGAGAAACACCTGCAGTTGCTACTAACCACAATTTGTGATACTAAGAAACAGTTTGGTTGGAAAACAAAAACCATGGTTATCAGTAAGAGAGGTGAAGTCATAACAAGCATCCAGATTAAAAATGAGGATATTGAACAAGTGGACAAAATGAAGTATGTACTTAGGAGTCTGGATTACTGAAGATATAATCCGAAATCAGAAATACGATCAAGAATAGAACAAACAAGAGCAGCCTTTTTGAAGATGAGGAAATTTCTGAGTAACCAAAGACTCAATCTGCAAATCCGATATCGGGGGGTAAAATGTTATATCCATGAGAAAGCTTCATGCTTTCGACATTTTTTCGGCTTTTTAGAAAAATTTTAAAAATGCCATCCGATCATATTACGAACGAAATGGTGTTGCACAGAATGGGAAGAGCTAGATAACTTTTTACTACCATTAAAAGCAGAATTTGGGGCACATACTTAGAAATGAAAACTACGAGTTGTTATAGCTGATTATAAAGGGTAAAATTGAAGGAAAAGGGGGGTTCTGGTAGACGTCGAATATCTTGGTTGAAAAACATTTACGACTGGAACGGGTTAAACACACAGACGCTTTTATGAAAAGCAGAAGATAGATACGAATTTGCAATGGTTATAGCCAACTTTCATTAGTGGAGTCGGCACTAGAAGAAGATAAATTTATAAAAAAAATCAGAAATATTTTATAAATTTGTTTGAAATAAAAAGTTTATGGCGATAAGCATTTTCTTTTACGTAGTGCGTACTTTAGAAACTTCTACAATCAATCTTCTGACTCAAAACACTGCTTTATCTTTAGGTAACAATTCAATGTAGAAATCCATTTTTATGGTATTCGTACCTTCTGGTAGATGTTATTAGAAACTTATTAAAATATTTTGTCCCCTTTTTAAGCGTTTTTCATACATAATAGGAGTTTATAAGTCTCTCGCAATACCAAATAAAATGTAGCAAAGTTTAAATTTTTAATTATTCCTGCTGAATAGAAATGGGGGACCACTTTAAAATTTCTATTGCGCAAAGTGTCCAGGAAGTAAGAGTATTTCGTTTTTAATTTTTATATTTATATTTTATTCTACTTAAATTATTGTTAACCACTTTTTAGATGCTATTTAAAATTCATGACAATTGATTGCCACGTGATTGATTCAGTATACGTTCCAGCAAACATGTTTGTGCTATTTTTGGAAAAAAAACTTAATAATTTTATTGTATTAGTATAACTGTCATCCTGATTATATCTAGTTTTGTTGGTAGATGATCAAACTATCTGTTTTGTATAATCTATATAATAGAAACGTAGATGATGGCCATTTTTTTTTCACTTGATAATTTTATTGTATTCGTATATCTGTATCACCCTGATTATATCTAGTTTTGTTGTTAGATCATCAAACTATATATTTTCTATAACCTATATAATAGAAACGTAGACGATGACAATTTTGATTCATATATTATCCATGTCATTTTGTTAATTATTATAATCTCGTTTTCTAAATCCACACTTAAGTATATAGGTAAATATGTGATTTATTTCAAATACCACTTGCTATCGCCTAAATGGAGTTTGTTGGATGAACCGTAAGTTTGAGTGAGTGTATTTGAGTGTGTTCTAAATTTACAGATGTTTTAGAAGCTTCATCGTGTAATTAAAATCAAAATTTATGATCAAACAACACTTTGCGGAAAACTCAAATTCCTGATACGTTGAAAAGTGCCACAATTAGTTACATAAAACATGATCTAGTTGAACGAACCAAACTGGGCACACCGTTCTATGGAACGAGGGCTTTGAATCCCGTGAATGAGGTCAAGGAAGATGCTTACGTCATCGGCAAAACAAAAATGAGTGTTCGCTGTTCGCCGCAGCTTCTCTGTCCTGCGGCACTATGCCGGCCGATTCGGGAGACATTTACTAATGATATTTAGGATTGTATCGGTGGAGAAAGTACACTACACCTTGTCTTTGTCATTTTACGAAATTCGAAATTGAAAAATGTGGTTAATAATTAGAATCATTTATCACTTTTGTGACAACGTTAAAAAATAAAGTTCAAGATTAATTTTGTGACGCCAATTAGAAACTATATACAGTCGCTTTAATGACTTACACCTTAATAATTTGGTCAGTTAATAGATTATTTAACACAAGGAGCAGATCTCATTTTTTCTTTTTAAGACGAATATTTTTGAAATTTGTTTGAAAAGTTACCTGAAAAAACCGGAATTTTTTTGGGGTGCTAAAAATTGCTACCAGTGGGCATTTGAGCATTTACCATCACCTGCAAATTACTGGTAAAGATTTCTACCGCTACATCTACACACTATAAGTTTTAAAAGAGAAAAACTTATTTGAAACTTTATTTCTGATGATATATAAACAAACATTCTTTGCATAATGCTACATTACATTTTTGTCAAATGAGATTGGTCCTCTTGTGTTTCTTATTTGAAGTGCAGTTAATACTTGTGGCGTTTTTGATTTGCCAGCTTGGCTAGGATTTGGTCAGGACGCTTTCTCGATGTGAATAAATCGATAAGTTTATTAGCTAACTGACTTCTGTATAGAGTGTAGAGCAGCCATAATATCACTAATAGAAGGGAGAGCTCCAGGACCAGTCGGAGTACAGTCTGAATTTCTTAAACTACTTGATGATGAATATTTAAGAATATTAAGAATCTATGACACACGCAATATTCCAAAAGATTGGCTAGTCTCAGACTTTATTACAATACCAAAGAAACAGGGAGCGAAAAAGTGCGGAGAATATAGGCTAATAAGTCTAATGAGCTATACACTAAAACTTTCTTAAAATTATACATCGCAGAATATACAAGCTATGCGAAGAGAGAATACAAGACAAACAGTTTGGATTCATGAAAGGCGTAGGTACGAGAGATACACTATTTAGTGTACAGGTATTATACCAAAGATGCAGAGACATGACTTGCGATATCTACACCTGATTTGTGGACTACCAAAAAGCATTTGACATAGTTCAACATCGAAAAGTGATGGATGTTCTAACAAAAGCCCAAATAGATGATAAAGACTGACGTATAATACAAAATTTATACTGGTACTAATCAGCCACAATAAGAACAAATCTTGGAGATAAACCGACGAAAGCGATCTAGATTCTGTGAGGCGTTAGACAAGGATGTATACTTTCACATATATTATTGAACCTATATTCAGGGGAAATATTTAGTGAAGCCTTGAAAAACTGCGAACATGGAATCATATTAAATGGAGAACACCTAAACTATGTCACTGTTATTTTTGCAGACCGTTTAAACAGTTTACACCAACTAATAAACAAAGTTAATGAAGTAAGTGAAAGATTTGGACTACAAGTAAACATATCAAAATCTAAATTTATGGTCGTCAGCAAAAATAAAATTAGTGACGTCCAACTGCTTATCAAGAATACAGCAGTGGACCTAGTGAAACAGTTTACCTATCTTAGAACAAAGTAAACGAACAATGGGATCACTCACAAGAAGTAAAATGTAGAATAGAGAAGGCTAGGAGTGCATTCAACAACATGGCCAAACTCTTTAAAGGCCACAACCTTTATCAAGATAAAAGTAAGGCTCCTACGATGTTATATCTTCTCGATATTATACTACGAAGTTGAATCCTGGACACTCACTGAAGCGATGGAGCAAAAACTTGAAGCCTTCGAGATGTGGCTATACAGAAGAATCCTAAGGATATCATGGACGGACAAGATAACCAACGAGACTGTACTACGAAGAATAAGGAAAGAAAGAGAGGTGATTTATACCATTAAAAAGAGAAAGTTAGAATATCTCTTACATATAATGAGAAACTAAATGTAGATTACTGAAAATAATCCTTCAAGGCAAAGTATTCGGAAAGCGAGGAATTGGGAAAAGAAGATCATGGTTAAAAAACCTGAGGAAATGGTTATCCCCAACAACAACTAATCTATTTAAAGCATCAGTTAATAAAATAATTATAGCCAGAATGATCGCCATTATTCGAAACGAATAGACACCAAAAGAAGAAGAGGTTGCGAGGTTTTGCGAGGACGATTTTCATAATGAAAATGCTTGTACAGAATATATCTGTTCACTATTGATGCATTACGAAAGTAATAAAAGATTTTAGTCCACCATCTTATGGATTTCCATTCAATTGAGTATGTGGACGTCATCTGATCAAAGTGATCAACACCCCCCATATGAATATCTTAATCGGCAATAGCTCTTGGACAAGCTTCTTCTTCACATGTTCCGTCTTTTAAGGTTCTCAGAACAGCGTTTTGCCCTTTGACGTTGTGTATGTTGTCAACCACTATGACACATTTTGTTCCACGATCTTTCCATTTTTAAACTGAAATATTACCACTAGCTCCAGAATCTGACTTACTCATTTTTAATTTGTTGATGCCAGATTTTGCACAGTAAATTGGGCGCATTTTTATCCCTTTCTTCACTGAGTTCATTGGCATATACTGTTTCAAAGTAGTTATGTTTTTGAACGGGACCATACTTTCGTCGATTGACAAATTTCTTGATGGTGTGTAGCTTGAGAAAATTTTGTTTCGAAATGCGTTATGAGAGGTCAAATTTTATATAACTTATCAAACATAGAGTCTTCTTTGTGAGACATTTCTGAATTATCGTTAATGTGTAACAGCCTCAAAACTTTTAAGAACCTTTTCACACAAAGACATCGGTGACCCTTTGTACAAAAAAGTTTATTTCAGCAGAATTTCATCGTAGGTAACGTATGAAAACCCATAATTACCAGGATGCCGAAAAAAGCCTTTAGTTCTTCCACAGTGAGATTGAAAGATTTTTCTAGCTGCACTGCATAGATATCTGATTCCTCCACAATTGTTTTACAGGTTTCATCATTGAAAAAAGCATTGACAAATCCAAAGGGGTGACATTTTCTGAAAGTCAATGTTGGACAAAGTCAAAGTCAAATTCCAACTTTTTGGAAGATGATTCATCCAGATGGTCCTTGTTACTATTTACTTCTGACTCGTGAGTCACTATCAGATGCGTATATGTAGGTTTTTATCTTCCTAGTACAAATCTCTTCGGCAGAATAATCTGGATCCAAAACTGAATCGCCGCTACTTGGGAAATCCCAAGATAAAGAGTTTGTTGATGATATTCAGGTCTGTTTGATGTTGAAGTAATATTTGAGCTTAAGGAATATTTGTGCTTGAATTTGATCGAGTGCTGCACTTAGCCGAAGAGGGTACAATTGAGCATCATGAGATAGTCCTAGAAATCAACTCAATACTCGAGGATAGAAAGGCAGGATTCTTGACTAAATTTCTGTAGAAATGGTCAGGAAATCTGCCTTTTTCCCTCTCCAAGACACCCCAAGTTTCGGAAGAAAGGTTCCCTTTATGTCTTAATTGTTGTCGTAACCTTAATTTACTGTTTTAAATGAAGTAGACTGGAACTGTAGGGTTTATAAAAATGTATTTAAAAAACTGTTGGGAAGTCCCAAAATAAATTTTATTTTTTTTATCCAAGTATAAGAACTTTATGCTATCATTTTAAAAATCTATATACATTATTTTTCTAATTCTGTCAAACCATTGACATTAACAGGAAATCTATTTTAACTCCTAATGCCGAAAACAATTTTAAAAATAAATGGTTCACGAAGCATTTCCTAGTTTTCCTTTGATCTTGGCATTAAACATAATTGTTTTAAGCCTTCATTGAGCAAGTTCATTAACATGTATAATTGGTGTAACTATATTTTGAGAGTGTTTTTTTAATATTTTCATTGTTTCAATAAAAAACCACACACAAGGGTAAAAGTGATATATAGCCGTATTATTATTATACGATGTAATAATTATTAGTATTAATATAAAGTCAAAATATTACTCCATAACCTACTCTTCAGACTGTTACTGCTTTTTTCTAACGATAAAATCAGGTTCTTGTTGTAGGAAAAAATCATTTTAAAAAGCGTGTGAAGATAGTAAACTTCCGAAAATCTCAACAACTGTGGAATAAGTAATAAATGATAACTTATATTAGACTATTTATTTCAAAGTGATCAAATGGCCTAGCAGACCTGTCCACACTCTGACCTGACAGATATCTGGTGTATACGCTATATCTAAGTTTAGTCAAACTTTTTTATTCCTCTCAGAAAGTCTATTATCTCTTTGGGAGATGTATTTGTTACGTGGTCAGGATCTAAAAAGACCTGTTCCAGTTTATAGAGTTCCAGATTACTCTGAGTTCAGTTTTCAGAAGCCCCAAGAGTATTTTTGAAGTTTGTTATAATGTTATAACGTTTTTGCTTGCTTTTGACCTGGAATGTTTTTCTGGCAGGCTACACAAGTTCCCTTTTTATTTTTCTGATTCATCTGATCCGTACACCGCAGAATAGGTCTGGTAGTGATAAAAGGAGTATTAGGAGTATCGGCAATATCTTTATCAACAATTCGTCTATGTCCTGGCACCCACAAAGTTACTTTGTGGTAATCTGCCAGTTACATAAGGAACTATTTGTAGTTCCAAGCTAATACCGACTCATAAGTTGTAGACTTCAAAGCGGCGTGACTGACTAAGGTACTTATATTTCGGCTTAAATCAGGGGTCTTTTTAGACACTATTGGGCCCCTATAACCCACAGTGTTAAACACAGCGTAATATATAATAATACATCATATGCATTAGAGAGTTGGCAGATTCCGCTTATATAACAGCAGAAGAATTGGTTTAAGAAATGCAATTTCTTGGTTCTTTCTTAATTATTCTTCAAGGAAGAAAACAAAGCCGGTGCTACCCCTGGTTTACTCATTTTATTCAGGCTGAGTCAACCTAAGATCTTTCTATATTTTTGAAAATATCTCGGACATTTCGATGATGCCAGAAATCGAAGCCGGACGTTGCACATGATACTCAAGCATTACACACTCGTACACCTTACTAGGAATAGAAATTTTAGAGAGTGATAAAATAAACGTATTTATAAAATGTTCAGTTTAAACCTTACAATTTTATACTATTAACCCAGAAGTATAAAAAAATATTTTAATTGAAATGGTGCATTAAGTCTTGACTCTGCAATGGCACGAATGAAAATATTTAAATGTGCTACGTAACATTTTAATATTAGAAAGAAATCTCAAGAGAGTTCAGGTGCCACTCAAGGTAATGATATTTGTAGCAGACGAAATTATTCATGCCAATGATTTTCATAGATTTTTTTATTTGCCATAGATTTTCGGAAGAAGGTTGGATCCCACCAAAAGTACCTATCAAATTGAAACTAAATAATTCCAAAAGTATATAGAACAAAATACAATAAGTATTTTCATCATCTCAAGGTCAATGGTGGTTAAATGATATCAATGTCAATATCAATAAAAAAATCAATTCTCTTATTGGTAATAATCAATATATATGCATATATCAATATAGGCATATAATCAAGAATCAAGAGATCTTTGACATGGTTTGGTTATCTGGTGGTAGTGATCTGAGTTAGTTGCTTTCTTGAATATACAGGGAATCAAGAGTTGGATGGTTGAAAGTCTCTTACTAGACACTGGAGATGTAGAAGTACTTGAAGTTATGCTTATCGGTGTAAAGCTCTGTTCAATAAACTCGTCAGACTACATATTTTAAAGCAGGCAGCGCAGAAAAACGCCAGCTTCTACTAAACAAACTATGAGAAGGTAACGACCTCGGCCCTAAAATTAAGCAGATCAATGGCAATAGGTTGAAACACAAACTTCCAAACATAACTACGACAGTCAATAGAACAAGTAACACAATTTGGCTGCTGGATAACAGACAAGCTAGACCCAGATCTGGAAATAAGAACAAGGACAGAAATGACAAAAACAACTTTCTTTAAGATATAGACCTTGCTGAGCAGCCGCAGCCTTAAAATAACCACAAGTCTCAGATTTATGAAATACTATGTGTACTCTGTCTTGTTGTATGTAATAGGGGTTTGAATGAAAGTCGTTACAATGGACCGCCTTGAGCCCTTCGAAATGTGGATACAAAAGTATGTTTAGAATATCTTGGCTGGATCACAAATCTCGAAATTTTAAGAAGTATAGGAAAAACAGATAACTGTTAACAATAATCAACATGAGCAAGTCAGCATACCTAGGACATACATCTCGACAGCTGAACAGGTTTCTTTGCTTGCTGACTAATAGACCCTTGGTTTTCTTGATGTTAAACTTGAGCCTCATCCCTTTACTCTTGTCTGCCGCGCAGACAAGATAAAATAATGAACTAAATAAAATACATCTTGTAACTCGAGTGTGTAATTCGAGTGTAGTTTAAAAAAAAATAAGAGTGGTAAAGCAATATTTAATATATATAATAGCACTACAGCCCACTTGGCTTCGATAGTGTTGACTTTCCACTTTTTACGGCCCTTCACTTGTTTTTTCCAGTCTCTTGTTTCCATTTCTTCTATGTCAGTCCGGGCGGCATCAAACCACTTTCTTCGTGGCCTTCCTCGTCTTTCCTTATCTTATGCGCCTGCTTCCAGAACTCTTATGACGTTTCCTTCTAAGCAATATTTAAGGAAGCATAAAATGGTTTCATATAGCATAAATATATGATTCCTGATTGCATTGGCCATTTTTAAAGAACCGGGAACAGTAAACTAGAGTGAAAATAAAATATAGAAAAATGAACAAAAAAATTCGTGAGAATAGCAAGATATTGAGCGCAAAATGGAACAAAGACAACTGTAAATTGACAAATCGATAAAATAATGAACAAATGAATATATTTTAGCCTTGCCTTGCCTTGTTTTGCCTTGCAATTCTTAGAAGGCACAGATTAAATCAAAATTCTGAATTTGGTTTCGAAAATTAGTTTACGGATTTTAATATCAGATGTCGCTATTTGCGTCTATACGAAGCCATGTTAGAGTTGCTTCCTAAGACAGAAAAGATTTGTTTTCACTTTCACGTTCAGAGCGACTGTGAAAGCCGTTCTGAAGGGGCCTATTAGGCCGAAATAAGTATAAGCGGATGCACAGGCGCACTGTACGTGAAATCAAATCTTGACTGTCTTTTCCTTTTTATTCCGATATACTCTGTACGAGTACTAGAAACCAATTCGCTAAGAATTTTGCTTAGTTGAGGAGATATGTTGTGCAATGCAATTTTTAGATTCCCCATGTCTCTAATAACATCTTTATCAACGTCTGTTTTGCCTTGCAATTCTTAGAAGGCACAGATTAAAGCAAAATTCTGAATTTGGTTTCGAAAATTACTTTACGGATTTTAATATCAGATGTCGCTATTTGCGTCTATACGAAGCCATGTTAGAGTTGCTTCCTAAGACAGAAAAGATTTGTTTTCACGTTCAGAGCGACTGTGAAAGCCGTTCTGAAGGGGCCTATTAGGCCGAAATAAGTATAAGCGGATGCACAGGCGCACTGTACGTGAAATCAAATCTTGACTGTCTTTTCCTTTTTATTCCGATATACTCTGTACGAGTACTAGAAACCAATTCGCTAAGAATTTTGCTTAGTTGAGGAGATATGTTGTGCAATGCAATTTTTAGATTCCCCATGTCTCTAATAACATCTTTATCAACGTCTGTTTTGCCTTGCAATTCTTAGAAGGCACAGATTAAAGCAAAATTCTGAATTTGGTTTCGAAAATTACTTTACGGATTTTAATATCAGATGTCGCTATTTGCGTCTATACGAAGCCATGTTAGAGTTGCTTCCTAAGACAGAAAAGATTTGTTTTCACGTTCAGAGCGACTGTGAAAGCCGTTCTGAAGAGGCCTATTAGGCCGAAATACGTATAAGCGGATGCACAGGCGCACTGTACGTGAAATCAAATCTTGACTGTCTTTTCCTTTTTTTTTGAATATATTTTAATCTCACTTACTATTAAGTTTTTGTAATAAAACCACCAAAACCCGGACTAACAGTTTATGTAATCGGTCTAGGAAACATATTAGCATTCATACATTTTTACAAGAAAACTCATTGAATAATAATCAGTGAACAGCCAACTACCAGCACATTAAATTATTTCCGTTCCTTCCTTATTGCACCGTCACGCGTTTGATATAAAATGGCGAGGGCAATGAAGAAAGCATGTCGGATATCTTCATGTTTGATTTGTAAGTAAAGATTTTAAATCGTATGCATAGATAGGAAATTAAGTTGTAGGTGTGATCGAAATAGAGTATATTTAATCAAAAAATGTCCAGCCAGATCTGGTTAACAATTTTGAAATACAATTGACTTACTGATGGTTACGTAAAGAAGACAATGCAGAATACAAAGAAAATATTGGGGTACAGAAATGCACAAATATCATAAAATAGCTTTTTTCCTAATGCTTTGGTCCTTTTATCTTAAAAAAAATTGGATAAGTTTATCTGTTTAACAGTAGATCAAGTAAGCGTCATATTATAACAAGATCTTTTGTACATAAACCTAATCTAGTTAAAACCTCGAATGCCAATACTCCTGGAGATGTTGATCAGCTTTCTAGAGTTCCTTATCTCTGAGTGTATAAGAGTAAACATTTTAGGAATTTAAACCGATTCTAAAACAATGACATGCGTGTCCAGCGAGAAGATCATATCAATTTAACATATTTTTTGCTCATTTAGAGAAGCCACTTTGGTAATTCACGTTTTATATTGTAGGGTAAGATAGTTTTATCAAAGTTTTTGTTTGACTCAACCCTGACGTATTAAGCCGATTAGTTGGTAATTAATGTTGTTCCCAGACACAGACTTTTTTTCCCCATCACAGATTTGTACACGGTTTTTGGTTAGTACACAAAAGGGTCTGAATTTAGAAAAAGGAATTTGTTTCTTATTTAGCCAGCTCTTCAGCAAAAAAATATAAAAACCTTCATTAATTGGTACAGATAAGTGAATGACATTTTAATTATATTACACTTCAGATGTTTAGTTCTACCTTAATTTTATAAATTTTTTATAATTACAGATTTTTTAAACAAAATAAATTTTATTCCTATATTAGCCGGCTTGATGATTCAGTGGATTTGTCTAGGTATACGAGAATACAAGTCCTCTTTGGAACGAATTAGCTTTATTCCAAATAGAAAAAGTGTGAAATAAAGAAAAAATAGCAAATTTTCTTTGTATCCGTCATAGTAAATCTTTAGTTAACCCAATTCACCTTTAATCATAATTAAACGTTAGACTATACAGAGAAAATAACATATGTACTGCTTGAATTAAATGTAACATAAATATGTTGCGTAAAATGTGGCGTAATTGTATCCACTTTCGTAGTCGATAATAAAAATTCTAACTCAAGTAAAGTCCACAAAAGTGATTAATCACTGTTCGTTGGAATAGTTAATTAGCTTAGCATTGTTGGACACTAATGGAAATTTGGCATAGCACCGGTTGAAATTAAGAATATTAGATGTGAAAATTTGTAGAGCACCGGTCGAACTTAAAATGTTGATGGCCAAACATTGCATAGCACGAGTCAAAATTAAGACCCCGAAGAAAAATATGTGGTGTTAACATTTTCTTTAGGAGCAGACAGAAAATGACTAGATTTGACAATTTAACTATATGTATAATGGCAAAAGACTTAACTAGAATTCGAGCACGAGCACCTTCTGATATATCTTTTACTTTCACTAGATACAGTGATATCTTCCGTGTTACTAACTTACACCAGGACTAAATTTTCTCAATATTCTATATTATGACCTATTCCAGGTTATTTTTAGATCGATTACGGACCAAGGAAAAAAATATGTACTTAACCCATTTTTATATTTCCATATGTTCGTATATCTGTTGCTAACCTTTTTATTTTTGTTTTAATATATCTCCAAGTAAATATTATTAATCTTAACAAATAAAATCACATGGAGAACTCGTGTATTACCAAACTGGGTCTTTTAAAATATGCACATAGTAATTATTTGCTCGGCGTGTTGAACATACGATAATTGGTTAAGACGAATTATATGCAATCATTTTAAAACTATTTCCGGCAGAATTTCGTAAAGTACGTATAGATTACGAAATAAAGCGAAAAATACTACAGTCGAAAATTATTTTTTAAAAAAATCTTTACAATCGCTGGTTTCGGTGAAGGTAAAAGATCTTTCAAGGATGTTACAAGTTCAACGTTCATTAATAAAATAAAACAGAACAGTTTTTAAAAATTTTAAATTGTTTTGTTACACGATATTACTCCAGTCGTCAGAGACGAAAGTGCCACTGAACCTCTAAAAATCATACGAACAAGCTGAATTTTGCTGATAATGTCAATTTTGGGACGCCAAAAAAGATGCAAAAAGATACCCACTTTTATCCCCGGGCTTCCCCCCAAAAACCCCCTCGCAGGGGGATAAAAACGGAAAAAAATCGATTTTCCAAGAATCTGTACACCGTAGAAAAAAATGTTTCAAATAAAAAATATAGCTGAGATAATTTTAAACAAAAATGTTAATAAGCATTTTTTGTGTAGAATAAACCGTTCTCTTAGAAACAACGCTTAAAGTGACCGTCGATTTTGCATGTCAGTTTCGCGCGCGAAATCAATGTTCAATAAAATTTGTATCAGCTTGACGGTAAAAATTCGATATCTTTTGATTCAAGTGACCAATCGACAAAAATCAAGATGCGTTTCAAAGGTAAAGAGTTCAGCTTTCGTATGCAGTTTTTGTAATTTGCCGCAAATAAAGTCAGATTTTATACAGGTGTTGAATAAATAAAAGTGGCGCGATTTTTGCCATTTTTTATTATTCTCACGAGATCAATACACTTTATCCCTGTTATCGACTGGCCACTATAAAGTGTTTTGATTACTAGAGACTAACCTTTAAAACCCATATCATGAAATTTTAGTTTTAAGTTTTGACAACAAATATGAGGCATTTTAAATATGCTTAAAAAACGCTGGATTTAAACTTTCACACAACGAACGATCTAAAACATTTAAAACTTTTTTTTTAATTACACTAGTACGTTTTTCAAAAACAAAACTTCTGCAATAAACTACACTCAAAACCGTCTTCTTAAATGCATTTCTTGTGACGTGTGATCGTTTGTAATGTAAAACATTAAATTCTGCGTTTTCTATTCATATTTCAAATGTTTAATATTTGTTTCCATAACTCAAAATTGAAATTTCATGCCATAGATTTTAAAGATTGATCTCTAAAAATGAAAATTTTACCACAACTGGTCAATGAAATTAATCAATTTTATTGATCCCACGAGAATTGTAAAAAGTGGCAAAAATCGCGCCACGTTAATTTATTTAACACCTTAAATATAAAAACTGAGTTTATTCTCGGCAAAACACAAAAACTGAATACAAAAGCTGTACTCTTTGCCTTTAAACCGCACTTTGATTTTTGTCGATAGGACATTTGGATCAAAAGATATCGAATTTTTACTGTCGAGCTGATACAAATTTTATTGAACATTAATTTCTCGCGCGTAACTCACATGTAAAATCGACGGTCGCTCGAAGCGTTGTTTTTAAAAGAACGGTTTATTCTACACAAAAAATCCTTATAACTATTTTTGTTTAAAATTATCTCAGCTATATTTTTTATTTGAAAAATTTTTTTCTACGGTGAACAGATTCTTAGTAAATCGATTTTTTTTTGCGTTTTTACCCCCATACGAGTAGGGTTTTAGGGGGAAGCCCGAGGGTAAAAGTTGTAAACTTTTTTGCATCTTTTTTGGGGTCTCAAAATTAATATTTTTTGCAAAATTCAGCTTGTTTGCATGATTTTTATGGGCCAACTCTCTCCGACTGTATATGTAGAAGATTTATTCTAGCATTACCACCTGATAAGACCTCTGATACTTTATTTGTGTTTAACAGCCTTGATACTCAGTTACAGTTCACGTGTGAACTCATATAGGTAATAAATTGGCAAAAACGTATATATGAAAATAATGGTTTCCAAGTGGTTGCTCAACTACTTTTCTTACCATCCAACAAGACACAAATATAACCTTAAGTTACACAAGTTGACACATACTTTTTACCGAAGGGAATCCCTTAATTTACTCAAAAAAGTTGTAGAGAATTCTTATCCTACTTTTAATATTAATAGATTTCTCCTTTTTAAAGTTTAGACATAGAGCGTGTTTACTCCATATAAAACTCCACTTTAAATCGCATAAGCATAATATTAAGGTTCGTTCTGCATTTTTTGCTTCACTTAGCGGGTCCTGAGAGGTAGTAGAGTGTGTTGCGGTCCTAACATATTTCTTTATCAGTAGTTCAGACTACGCCTCTGTACTATATTTTTTTTGCAATATATTTATTACAAAAAAAGTTTTCGTTAAATGCCTAAATTTTTTGTTACCTCATAAATCAGACTATTTTATATTATTTACCTAATACCCGAGGTGCTAATCTTAGGCGTCAGTTAAACGAGGTCAAACAGATTCACCCATTATGTACACATCGACATGTCTGATTATTATATTCTCACTAAAAGGGTTTTTAGTAGCCGGTCGTAAAATATTTTATTGCTTTTGAATTTGCAGAACTATAATGCCATAAAAAGATCATAAAAGTCTCCCTCGCTTAAAATTTCTATAAAAAGCTGGATCTTTGCCAGTGACAAGACAGGTTAAAATTATCTCACACTCTCAGTAATCAGAATTATCTCATCCTCAGTTAGGACAATCATATCGCGATGCTCTCTATCAGAATTATATCTCCTTCTATCTCTCTCTATCAGAATTATATCTCCTAAGTAGGACATATTGCTTGACGCTCCCTACGCATATCATCTCGTATTTCTCAGTTAAGACAATCATATCGCGGTTCCAAGTTAATAGAACCAATCTCGCCTTAGTTATCGCACACACTAATACATTACTCGCCGACATAGCACAGTATTGTTTAAACTCAGTTTTCAAGAAATTAATTGTAATAAAAGTGTTTTCTTCAACTTGGCAACAAATCTCTTTAACATCGAATTGTAACCTGCTCCGACGAAGGTTCATTAATCGGCGTGTTTTGTAATCAACCAATATAGAAATTTTGGATCTCGACTTATGTTGGACGAAAGGAACAACCACAACAGAGTGTTTGATGAAAAAAATAAATATGGACACACAATAAGCATGCCACTTTCTTCCGAATTTAGGAAAATATCTATTGTCTTCATTAATTTCTCCTTGACAAGATCTAGCCGTTTCAGTACTACCTGTTGAGGTAAAATAGCCGAAGTTTCCCTCTCTCCCTACCGCACTACCTATCTCCCTTCCTGACCCCTCACCTCTCTCTACACTGGCGCTACAGCCCAAATCAAGCCTTAAAAATGCTAAAACTGTCGGGAACTTGTTTTCTAGATCGGTCTAAATCTGCTCGATCTCTCTAGAATGCATTTTTCTGGTGTTAATATCTTATGTAAAGAAAGAAATTCCTCTAAGAAATGTGTCACATCCTTAAACACTCTTTTTGCGTATCATTCCCAATTTATCATTTATTAATTTTACATACTGCATAACATTTTAATAAAATAATTATAATTTTTAACTTTTTTTAAAATCTGTGTCCTCACCTAGTATTCATTGACAGCATAGCCGTGTACTAATACTTTGGTATTGTATATTTAGTCAACTTGCTTTTAATCAATTACTTTATACAACAACTTTATTTTCTTGGGTTTTAGCTACAAAACTTTAATATGACACATACTTGGTTTGCATAAATACACTTTGTTTGACTGGAATGCGATTTAATTATTAGCTAAGGGCGCATTGGGTCACTATTTGAGTGCATTGAGTTCAAATACCATGTTCAAGCACGCTGTTGACGAATTGTATTATTGCCTCTGTATCAATTGTCGCCTAATTATTATTCAAATTAACCACCAGGTGAATTGGTGACATCTGTCGTTTTTCCAGCCCTTATTTCCTGTGTTGTTGAGTAGGAGATTATGTTCATGACCATTTTTAGCACAGTGTTATAGTTTATATTGGGTTTTATTAATCATAAGAGTTTATTTATGTAGTACTTCGGTTAATCATTTTTATATATTACCTCACTTTACCGTCTTTCCTAATTTTAAATTTAAAATCCTAATTTAATTTTCACATGTTCTTTAGATAGCAAGAAGTTTTCATAAATTTTGTGGATCTTTTGGCTTTAACATTAATATTGTTATATATTTTTAACTTAACCGGTATACCACTAAGGCACATATTGTAGTTCTGGTTTTCTACTGATGAAACATTTAAATACTATTTATTATTACCTTACTTAAGTCTTAAATGATGTTACCAACATACATCTCTGCTATATTGTCTTCGATAATTTGAGAGGATAATCCAAGTCTGAATGTAAATAGATAACCATAAATAGCACATGCTCACAAATATTATCATTAAAAAGTTCGCTATTAAAAACCTATGCAGCTGAATTTTCAGATTTCAAATCCGTTTAGATTGGCAGATATTATGTCTAATATGCCCCTCACCGGAAGGCACTCGATATAAATATTACAGTTAAATTTTAAAGCAAAAAATTTCGGAATTGAATAGATTACCAAGTAAACAAGAAATGTAACAGGTAACAGGAAACCAGCGCTTTGGGACAAAAATGCTGGTGATGAGTTTATCTATCTGCAGTGATCAGTTTGCTACATCTCAGAGGGTCTAATATTTTATGGGGGGCTATAAAATGATGAGTTCGTAGACGTCCTTCATTCTAATGTTTTACTCGACGTAGAGTGCGCATGGTGGTGTTTTGTATGGGTAAATGTTGATTTATTGTCAGAATAAATATATTTCTAAGATCGTCGTGTAGCCAGTGTTAGCAAGCATACTATAATTATTATAGTAGAAATACTGTCAAGCCTTTACAATACAAAATAATATAAAAATAAAATACGAAATAAAGATTAAATAAAAAAAAGTGGTGCACTAGGCGGTACTGTAGACTAGCCTGAAAATCCATACTTTATTTTATGTTTTGATGAAAAACTCACTAGGGTTTTGATTTCAAGCTAGGATTTTCCCATCTCTTTCCCTTCGTCCAGTATTGTCCTTTTTCAAGTTTTTTTTAGGTCTGCCTACTTTCCGTCGGCCTCGAGAATTCCAATCCACCACTTATTTGCTTTATGACATTTTCTTGTTTGGTTTGGTTCCATAAATTTTCATTCGAGATTTGATTAGGCCAACATCTGCGGCTGTCCAGCGTGCGGTCTAATCCTAATAGCTTCCTAGGAGCGAACGCACGAAAAGAATACAGCTAGGGTGATGTATTCTCGTAAGAGGCTATCAATGGGAAGTATGGTTGTCTAGCAGCGTCTGTGTCTAAATAGCTCTTCGGAGTGAAAACACGAACCGAATTCTGCTAGCGTGCTGGTCCCTACAGATCATAAAAGTCGAGCAATGGGATGGAACAGGAGATGGTGAGCCGTCGCTTGAGGTGTCGGGATCGCAGCAACGAGCACAATTGTCAACGGGTTGCGTTCCTTCATAGTAACCGAGATGATCTCAGTTGGACCGTTCTACTTTCGTTTCACATAACCTATGCAGGAGGTTTTGCAGGTTCTATATGATCAGTCCCAATCTGAACGTGCGCCTGTGAGAATTGTCTGTAGCAGGAGATGAGTGGTAGGGGAGTAGGGTTCTCGGCGGCAACCTGTCAAACGTGCTTGTTGGTCCGTTATCCCACCAACGTGCAACTGTTCGCCCTCTCAGGGATCACGGACAGCGGTACGTACGGCAACACAGGTACTGCGGGAAGGGTAGAGCCCACGATATTGCTATCGTGCCACCCTTACTGGAGAGGTACTCACAGGGGTATTTGTTATGCCAGAATAGGATAGACTTCCTCTCGAAAGTTGGCAATACCCTTTATCCACCTACTTTTCCCAAACGGTAGTGTATTGGTTCGTCAACGTCCGGGGGTGCCCAGCACGAAGAGAATCTTCGTTATCCATCTGTGTTGACACGGATCCCTAGATGGGTAAGGAGTCTAGGTTTTATTGGGTTCCCTGGTCTTCGAATCCCGCCCGCTTCGCACAGATGTGTCCTGTCACCGCTGGACGCGTAGTGTTTAAGGTCATAGTACTCCGGGAAATGTAATCCAAGTAGTGATGCCGCCTTCCCATGCCCTCAACCACCGATTCCCTAACAGGATGTGTCTGGCCACTGGTGTAACCGGCAAGGGAGCGGAACGGCGGTTTTGTTAGCAAGTTGAAAGTACTGGAGTTGACCGCTACGTCTCATAAAATAAGCTAATACGATGAATTTTTCGTAACGCTCTATTGATAAAAACTTGTAATTTATGTACTATTGATGCTGATATAATCCACGTTTTACAGTCATAAATAGTAATACAGCTTTAAATTTGTGTTAAAATTTTTTAAATCCGTTTTAGTTGGGTAAATCCGGGATTTCCATATTATTAAGCATGTTCTAGGCATTACGAGGCTTATTAATTCTTTCCTGCATGCTTTTATATCGTTTTTTTAATAATTTAATAATTCTAGACGAAGAATAAAATTTAAATTTAATAAAATTAGTAGACTATTAAGAAAATAACATTCAATTATGCTGAGTGTGAACATTTGGTAATCTGAGTTTTTCTATTGTTTCTTCTACTATGCACTTATAGGTTTTCTAATCCTACGTTTTCTAATGAATTGGATTTGCTAGCATTACTATTAACATATTTACAGTCAAGAAAAGCGAGTTAAACGTATGAAAAAGTCTGTAGGTGGGTATCATAATCTGTTCGGATGCGCGCTTTCTATTCGCTGTAAATAATTATAGTTGGTCCATCATATTCTGTTGTGTTTAAATTTTTTTTGTCGTGTTTTATTTTCTGTTATCCACTTCTTGCTTGGGCTTGTATCTTAAGTTCGACGTTGTTTCCGAATGTAATATATTTTGAATTTTATATGAATATCTTTTAACAAAATTACTATACCAATTTAGTTTTTTTTACGTCTGATATATTGTATAAAAATTTTTTGATTGGTTTGTCTATATAATTCACTTCCTTACTGAACGAATAAAAGCATTAGAAGAAACTGATAAGGGTATGACGCACCTCCTAATATTACTAAGAACTAAAATAAATCAACATGAAGACTAATAACGCGTAATGAGGTTTTACTTACACTTTCATTATAATCCCTCTTTTATTTTATTATTATCATTCGACATTCGACATTCGAGTTAGTAATTGTTACTACACCAATTAAACGTACAGTAATATTGTGATATAGAAATAGTGAAAAAGTTATAAAATGGCGACATTTACTCCAAAGAAAAGAGGTGTAAAAAATTCTCCGCTATCTGTTAGTGAAAAAGTTATAATTTTAAATGTATATGATTGCATAAAACACGATCACCCTAGTTTGTCTGTGCAAGAAAGTGTTGAGCGATGTGCCCGAATGACTGGAATTGGACAGTCCACGATTTTTAAATTATTGCGAGAAAGAAAGATATCAGGCCAGTTAAGTCCATGCAAGAGAAAATCAGGAAGACCAATAAAAATCTTAGGTGAAGACACCAAACCTGACATTCGAAGAAAAGTTCATTCGTTTTATTTTAAAAAGGAAATACCCACCCTTGACAAAATACTAATGGAGATAAGCCAAGATAACGATATTTCTTTGATATCCAGAAAACTTTTATGGAAAACTTTAAAAAGTATGAATTTTTCCTGGGAAAAGCACAATCGAAAGGCACTATTACTTGAAAGTGATGAAATCATTTGCTGGAGATGAAAATATTTGAGAACTATAAAACAGTACCGCAGAGAGCACAAGAAAATTTTTTATCTTGATGAGACGTGAATAAACGAAGGTTATATAGTCCAAAAAATGTGGCAAGATAAAAATGTAACAAGTGCTCGCCAAGCTTTCATAGAAGGCCTTTCGACGGGTATTAAAGTGCCTTCGGGAAAAGGGAAGAGGCTTATAATTGCTCACATTGGAAGCGAAGAAGGATTTTTAAAAGAAGGTTTGTTAAGCTTTGAGTCGTGTCGGACGGGAGATTATCATGAGGACATGAATTCGGATGTCTTCGAAGACTACTTCGGGGAAATGTTAAAATTTCTTCCAGCTGATTCGGTCGTGGTTATGGATAATGCAAGCTACCATTCAAGGCGCATAGAGAAGGTACCAACTTCAGCTTGGAGAAAGCAAGAAATTATTAACTGGCTGTCAAATAAAGGTATTCAGTTCGAGACGAATTCAATAAAGAAGGAACTACTAGCCGTAGTAAAACAACATAAATCTCGCTTCATAAAATATGCCGTAGAAGATGTAGCAGAAAAGTATAAAGTAACTGTGCTACGCCTACCGCCATATCATTGCGAATTAAATCCCATAGAACTTATATGGGCACAAGTTAAAAGATATGTTGCAAGGCACAATACCACATTTAAAATGAAAGATGTCAAGGTATTGTTTGATCAAGCCATTATGGAAATCACATCAGAAAACTGGCAAAAAGCAATCCAGCATGTTTTAAAAGAGGAAGATAAAATGTGGGAACTGGACAACTTGGTCGATCAGGTGGTTGACCCTATAATTATAACACCAGGGGATGATGACAGTTCTTCGGATGAAGACTATAGTGATGTAGAATTGTAATAACGTATCCAGTAAAGTTTTTGTAGTTTTTGTGAATAAATTGATTTAAACTCCCCACAAGTGTTTCAATATGTAAAGTTCATTCGTGTGTGTTTGTGAGTATTTCCCGATTTCGGTTCGTATATATTTTATTGTTACATTTTATATTTTTTTAATAACACTGTTCTGCTGTATTACATTTTTATTTCCTTTAATATGATTTTTAAGAATGCATATTCTTTTGTCAATTAACCCACTAGCGCGCCTCTGGCTCAGTGTTTATCTGTCGATAACAATGGACTAATCCCTTAAAACAGGGTGATACCTACCTGCTCTTTATGAAACGACAGAATTTTGCAATGCGGACGGAATTTATTGACGGATTATTGACGGATTACCCTGTAGCGCTTTTGAATACTTCATGAGATTTTATTACTCTACACTCATTAGAAATAGATTATAACTAAACAGTACCGCGTCAGAAGTCTCTTCCACCCCAATAAATTGTATGAATCATAAAACTAAAATAAAGTTCTGGGCAAATTAACGAAGGTACACTCTTCATAGTCTGTATGATTACGTCACTTAAAACGTCATAAAAACTGGGGATAGTTACCTTAGTTCATTTATCCAGAAATTTATTAATTTAAATTTTTTAAATTTATGCTTCAGAAAATATGAAAATATGGAAAAAGGGGTGTCTTTAGAAGCAAACTATTTGTAGAACAAAGACTCAACTATCTATCATATTTGATTCTTGTTCTTTTATTTATAATAAAATATCGTTAGGAATTAATCAAAATGCTAACAACATGAACTATTGGGGTTAAGGATTGTGCCTCATATATCTATCAAAGCGTCCTTTAACAAACGATATTTGGATTCTTTTGATACGAATTAAACAAATCCATCATAAACAAATTTATTAAAAATCATTACTAAGTAAATCTGGTTGAAGATATCAGTTATACAGCCAGAAAACGTCCTTCAACCGCACATAATCAGATCGAATAATAGTACCAAGGAACCTAAACGAAATTAATTGAAATTAAATTGTTTTTACAGCCAATAAAAAAGACATAACACATGTCGATTTATTTTTATTTCTTGAGAATTTCTTCTAAACGTGATTATTGCTCTGATTTCGTAGAATAAGAAATCATTAATATTTACGACTGTTTGGAATGGATCTTAAATCGGTTATATCTTTCAAAACACTTTTGTATAACAGAATTATCGATTTTTATTTACAGCAAATAGGTTATGAAAATTATTAACGACAAATTTAATATAAAATATGTAGAACCTACAGATCAGGCAACAATAATAGTGTCTAAAATAACAAACGAGGAAGTTGCTCAAGCACCACATAAAATAAAATGGTAATCTAATAATAACTATATAAAATGAATGATGTACGATGACATTTAAAATTTTTTTAAATTCAAGACTGATACAAAATAGCTGCTCAAAAGACATCTCAGTTGTAGATCAATTTGTCTAAGTAGGTATTAACTTTTCAATTTTTTATTATTTCGGCTCATGTTAGTATTTGACTCCAAGTGATGGTCGAAGAAATCTGTGCAAAAATTAAGTCCATTATCTTATCCTCGACCAATGAAGTTCTTGGTGAAAGAATTATAAATAAAAATAAATCGTTCCCTAGGCAAAGAACTCTATGGTTTTGTACAGAAGTGAAGGAAAAATGTAAAGAAAAGAAAAAAGCTTACCTTAAATAAATGTCAATTAAAACACAAGAGGCATACCCTAATTACAAGACAATTAGAAACGAAACACATGCACGTGTAAGAAAATAAAAAAATGATCACTGGGAACGCTTTTCGAAAGAAATAGAACATGCTTTTTACGGTCTGCAAAAGGAAATATGGCGCTTTATAAGAGGTCAAAGGACGGTGGTAAGGGAACTAATAGAACCAAAACACATAGACAAAGTACGTGGATTGACTACCTAAAAAAACTCTATGCAGAGGAAGAACAAACGACGCTAGAATCGGAATCACCAGAAATTCCACAAATGAAGAACTAAATATAAATGTACAGGAAGTTCGAAAAATACTAGGAAACCTGAAGAACAGAAAAAGCAGCAGGCAAAGACGGGATACCAAACGAATTACTGAAATATTGTGGAGCAGCAATTACAGAACAATTAACAACATTAATTAATAAAATTATAAAACAGAATGAAATGCCGGAAGAATGGAGAACAAGCGAACTAATTCTACTATTCAAAAAACAAGATAAAAAACAGACAGAAAACTACAGAGGTATGCTTGTTAAATACTACGCTAAAACTTATAACTAAAATTTTACAAGTGCTAATAAATCACAGGATAAGTTTAGTCCATGAACAACAGGGTTTTTGTAGTGGGAGATCGTGTACAGATGCAATATTCATTATAAAGAAAATTACTGAGAAATCACTAGAGGATAATAGACACGAGCATTATTGCTAAATGTTAGTATTTCATTATTTATGTAATATTATTTCCGCATTAATACAGAGTGCAGAGTATAAGTGGGATACAATAAAGATAATTATTTCTAAAGCTTCTTTAAGCGTAATAAATGCCACTATTGGGTTGTGCGGAGAAGTGTGCCTAATGGAAGGTGGAAAATGCTCTGTTGATTGGCAACATGGTTACACAAATAAGGGCACTAAGGTCCAGGATTCAGTGTGGTAGAGATGTCTTGGTCGGGGTTCGACAGAGCTAGACTACAGGTGATTCACGAATGAGGTAGAACCTAGTAAATACGAGAATGGATAGAAAATAATATTGAGCAATAACGGGAAAGGTATAAAGTGACGAGAACGAAAAGAAAAATAAGACAAAAACAATACGAGAAAGATACAGATGGTTACTAGACGGGAACAAAAAGAGTAGGGAAGAGTAATTATATCCCACGGTAAATACTAAAAATACGACATATATACATAATGTGTAGTACCGAATGCTGCAACAGGAACTACGGCAGAAGTTTAAGCAACTGCAACAAAAGAATGAATATATGTAGAAAGTATCTCATTATCTTGGTGCTTGATTTGGAAGAGTATGGTGATACAATTGCATCGATGTATATGCGCTATTTTCCCATTGCATTTTTAGGCAGTTACAGCTGAACAATCTATTATCGAGATTTTATAGGTGTAACTAAAATAAATATAGTAGTTATTAGTTAGTATGTATATTCAACGTAGAAAAGAAAAGAGGACAAACATCTCGAACACCTGACGATCAAGTCACCGAAAGGAAATAGAAAATGGGAGCTCTTCGAGAGAAGATTCTTGATTTAGGTTTTTGTAGCCTCTTCCAGGTATGAGACTTCGATGTTGTCAACTGACGAGATAAGGCGGCGGCCGATAATGAGGACATGATGGTTTGCCGTATTCTACTTGGTTTAACTCTGGGAGATTAAATTAGAGTACTCCTGTTAATACAGTTAGGTGGTCAATTCAAACTTTAATTCTGGAACGATTCTTCAGAGTGTTTCGTGTATATTATTATGTGACAAATACTTGGGAAGTAGTTGTACCTATCACTTCATTACGACTCTTTTACCTATGGTACTCGTAAGTAGTGTTTTGAGGTCATTAAGTACTCTTCAGAAAAGTATGTGAAGTTGTAGGAGGGAAAGAGTTTAAAAAACCTGTAGAGTAGGTACTCTTCAGGAGACAAGGCGTTTTGAGGAAGAATCAAGTTTTGGTGTTTTGGCACGAAATCAAAAATATGTACTAGCTAGTTTCTGTATCCGGTGAATTCGTCCTTATTGTTGAATATGATATTAAAAAGAATATTGGACGTGAAGTGAATCTTGCAGGTGTCTTTGTAAGTTGTGTGTACTGTTATGTTGGTAGTATTCCCTTATTACACCTCCTTGACTACTATTGAAGTCGGATTCCTTGGCTATGGGTTAGCACTGTTCAACGCCTAGTGTTGACGGGATTTCTAGCGCTGCAAAGTGGGTACACTTTTAATACACCTCTGAGGTCTCGACCGTCAACCGAATTATTTGTCTTAGTCGTCGATGTCTTGCTAAGTAGGGATAATTTCTTCATTTGTTTTTCTTCTTATGTACTATTCTTTGTTTGAGTATTTTGCGCATAAGCGTTATTTAAATTTTCGCGTAATGGGCTACCGAGAGCCTACAACTTAATAGTTTCGCTGCTGAACTAAGATTCTTCCGCGTCAATGCCTTCTATAATATGTAGTAGAAGTCAAATGGAAAGCTTTAAGCTACCAGCTAAAAGTGATCAGTAGGGCAGTCCTCCTAGCTGGCTTAACACCTAAAAAGAGACTAAACAGTAGAAGTAGGGTTTCACACGGGACAGCTGGACAGGAGGAAAGGCTCTTGTCCCGTCCCGTGTCCCGCGGGACGTACCGCAAAGCTAACTTAAATTATATTTTCCAAATAAGTAAATATATTTTTATAATACTGATAAAATTTAATATTTATATTTTTTTTGTTTTTACAAATTGTCTTAAACAATTAACATCAAAATTATATTATTAGACCAATTTAATAATTACTTCAGGGTCTACAAGTGGTACCTTTTGCTGTACAATGTATTGTATAAAAATGTCTATTAGTCCCGTCTCGTGGGATAAAATGCGGGGCAAAGTGCGGGATGTGACATCCCGCGTGCATCCCCAAGTAGAAGGCAAGGCACAGAACAAGTGATGAGGATTTGCCAAGATACGCCTCATAAAAATTTTTTTATTATTAATTTCGTCGACGTCGGAATGTATTTTGAGAATAGCACATTAAAAGAAAACGATATTTGAAAAGACCGAACACATATGTCAAGAATAACGTTTGGTAATTTTATTCCCATAATAAAAGAGTAAATAGAAAATCTCAAATTTACTGACGTATTTCTACAGGTTTTCCGAGAAGAGTCAACGTGAGTTAATGAAAAATGTGGAAGAGCCTGCCAACTTATGCTTTATAAATATAGTATTTTAGGATGACTAATGAAATAAATAGACAGACAGCTTGTCGTTTTGCCGGTTTGTTAAAAATATGTATGTAATTATAACAACTTTATCTCGTATGTACCACTACTCCCAGTTGGCATTTACTATTTCAGTATTTATAAATTGGGACAGCCCCAGATTAATTCGTTGAAATTGATATTGGTATTAATGGTATGTATGATGTTGCGATAAACTGTGAGCATCTGTTGTTCTACGAACATAGTAACAAATAAATGCAATGGAAAGCCCCAAGCCAAATTAGACTACTTACAATTTTTGTTAGATATATTTACTTTAATATTTTTTTTATAAATTACGAAAACTGCAAAATATCTTAGATAAGAATTAGAAATATCGTTTCAGCAAGTAAAAAACTGAAAAACCTATCAGATGTACCTACAGAGCTATCGCGAAATCATAATTTCTTGTAATGCTACGTTTGGGGAATAATAGTTTAATGAAGAGCATTCATAGCCAGGCAGCTATATTACCAGTAAAGATCCCACTTGCTGTGAAGACCAACAGAGCAAGATTGAAGAGCAAGACAGAATACGAGCCATCTGCTTCAGTGCAATTAATGCCCGCTTTCGTGCACGAATTGCAACGATTTCTGCAAGTAACTCACACAAGACGATATTGTGTCAGCGACTGAGAAAGGACCTATACAACATATACAAATGGATTAAAATTGAAATTAATGGATGCCATCAAATTTTGAGAAATTGGTACCCATATTAATGAAATACCTTTCAATGAAAAATTAAATTAAATAACCTTTACTTTGCCATTTGTATATTATTATAGAATCGTAGCCTAACCGATTTTGTTATTTTTTTGTAAAACGCGCCTGTGTATCATCCGCATATTTTCAGAAATTGTATTTTCATCTGTGTTAGAAAGTATGTTTCACAACCCTACATTAGAATTGAATATATTAACGTTCTATATATCAGGCAGTGCCTTCTAAAGTGTTTGATAAGTCCTTTGTCACTTATCTTTGCGAGCGTTATTCTACGATTTATCTCTTCCGATATTATGTTGTTGGTATTAGCATATTTTCGCTGATGACTAAATCCATCTCTCATCTCTCCTAAGGCGTTAGAAAGTGCAGTGTACATCTCTCTGGATTTATAAGTCGTACGTTTGACAAGGTCCACGTCGTATGCTAGTATTTGGGTAAATTAATTAAAAATTGTATCTCAGTTGTTTAGTTCTCAATTTTTTTTTGCACCTTTTTCAAAGGCAATATTAAAAAGAGGTACGCAAGCGCATCCCTCTGTATCAATCCTCTATTTGTACTAAATTCTTCGGAGTAGCTATTTTGGATTTTTACTTTACATGTGACTTTTGACATTATGATCGTTACCAAACTTTGTCACTTTGACAGGAGTTCCGAAGTGTTGCATTGCTTTATATACCTTGCTTAGTACAACGCTATCATATCGTGCTTTGAAATCTACAAACAGGTGGAAGGTGTCTATATCAAATTCTCTGGTTTTTTCAAAGATCTGCCTTACGAAAATCTGGTCTACTGTTGACTGTCCACTTTATTATCCACCAAGAATTTCTTCAGAGTATAGACTCAGACATGTGTAAATTATGTTAAGTGTCATAGGCTGTATTCATAATTGATATCCTTTTGTAATTACCACATTCAAGCTGGTTGCCTTTATTGTGTGGCGAACTGATGTGTTCCATTCCTCAGGCATTTACTCTTTTTTTCCATACCTTTGCTATAATCTTATGGACTTGCTTGGCTAGGTGCTCATCCCCCATACCTGCAGAATTCAAAGATAGCTTCAATTGTTTTCTGTAAGCTTGGAGGATTGGCTTCATTTTGATTTGCAATCAGGGTTTAGTTACAGGATAGAGTCAACGTTAAAATCATTAGTGCATAGGATATCCTTAAAACGCCCCGCCCGTGTTTTAAGGATGTTTTTACTAGCTACTATGTTTTAATTCTTGTCCCTACATAGGTTTAGTCTCTGTTTGAATTCTTTTTTTGTGCCATTTATCTTTCTGTGAAACCTTCTCGTATCATTGTGATTCCTAAGGGTTTCCAACGCTTTTATCATTTTCATCTCATATTCTCTTTCATTTCTCTTGTGTATATGTTTTTTCTCTCTTTTAAGCTCCGTGTAAGATTTAACCGTTGCTTACGTTTTTATTTGCTGTGTGACCCTAAATGCATGATTTTTTCTTCCCGTAGCTTCCTCGTACGCAGCATTGATGGAACCCGTTTCTTTGAAGCTCTTCCCTTCCTAGCATCTGAAAAAACTGTATTTTTAGTTATAGGTATATTATTAACACTATCTATCGACACATGCACAATGGCTTTAAAAACTCACACAACTGACACTCGCCATGTCAAACCAGTGGCGTTGCACGCTAGCTCTCTTTTACTTTATCTTTGATACCTCGCGTTTTTAACAGCTGGCAATCCTAATTTGTGACCATGACAACCTTATATCATCATATTAAAAACAATTTAATTTGATTTAAAAAACATGCTCAGATAAAGATTATGCTCATGCAGTTAAATGCATAAGTCTTTCGAGCCGAGGCTTTTGCGATCCTGGTCTGTGTTTAGGAGATAATTAATAAGGCTTGCCCAGGCTAATGTTGCGCTGCCCAATAAGGTCAACTTGATATGGCTACCGGGACATTCAGGTGTGGAAGGGAACGGACGGGCCGACGCCCTGACAAGATGGGGCTTATCCACTCTGCCTGCGAGACGCGAATTTGTGATTGACTTGCCCTTCAGTACTGGTCGAGGCAGTCTCAAGGAGCTTCCTTTGCGGAGATTTCACGACTCTTGGGCTAGTGGTGTAAGTATGAGACAGGTTAGGCTTCACGTAAAAGTCTTACAGCCTTACTACTACAGGCAGCTATGCTTATGCTTACTGGCCACTGTAGACGCAGGCTACATCTACATATGCTTGGATTGGCGGATGGTCCAAGGTGCTGTCTTATATGATGAGGAGGGAACCTCCTTACATGTCCTTTAAAAACTGGAAGTACCCGGCATTTGGCCTATCAGAGATGGCAGATCCTGGGTTCGGCCTTTATGCTAACGAGGCAAATGAAGGAGTTACCCCTAAAGAGACGTGTGGCATTCTGTGAGACCCCAATTTTACTAGATGACTAAACATTAGGAACGACAGATAGAGCTCAGATTTGGAGCCCTTGCTGATTCTGGTAGATATAGGAGCTTGGAATAGTCTGGGCCTTAGAAACGTCGAAGGCCAGGTCCTTGTGGATCTAGTCCAGATGATAGGGGTGCAACCGACCTGCTTTAGGAGGTCTGAATAGGCACTGTCCCGATCTACTATGGCTTTTAGCCATATTTGTAAAGTTCTTTTTATTATATTTTTATTTTTGGAAATAAGCATCTTTAAGAAGCTTCATTACGCCAACTACTTACTGGCAACGATTCTTTTAACCTAGAATGATATGATATGTCATATAGTCCGTAACAGCGACATACCTACAAAAATAACCGCAATAGTGCCTTTCGAAATCAGATCTAGAAGTTAAACAAACCATTCCTTTAAAATGATCCTCGGTTTATGCCTTTGTAATAGTAATAGGCAGCCGTAAATTTTGAAATAAATGTTAATATCTACCTTCAGCAAAATCTACTTTAAGTATCTTCTTCTTCTTTAAGTGCCGTCTCCCGATCGGAGATTGGATATCATCATCACTATCTTTAAACCAGTCCCTTAAATTCTTCAACCATGACACTCTCCTTCCTATACTCCTTCCACCTCTTATCTTTCCCTGTATTATCAGCCTTAGCAGTTCATATCGTTGTCCCCTCATTACGTGTCCCAGATATTGTAACTTTCTTATTTTTATTGTGACAATTATTTCGCATTCTTTGCCCATTTCTCGCAATACTTCCGTGTTAGTTTTCTTCTGTGTCCATGCTATTCTAAGTATGCTCCTGTAACACCACATTTCTTCAACTTTAAGTATATGCAATAATAAATCTTCATTCTTTAAAGGATGACTGATTCAGGCGTGTCGAAATCCGTTTCAAAAATGCATGCCTTGCCTACCGCTTTTAGTATTTTTGTCTTGTCGGTATTTAGAAACAATGTATCCTCCATTTATCCATGTTTCGTAGGTAAAATATTTGTCTAGTTTACGTTTATTCGTTTGCTAAAATAAGTTACTTCAATCAAATGTTCAACGACATTTGCCAAAAAAAGTAAGATTGCTATACAACTACAAAAGTTAAAACAAAATGAGCTATATAATTGAAAAAAAGGTTTTGAATTAAAAAGTATATGGGTGTTAATAAAATTTTAAGCCAAAAAATAAAACTCATCTGTATAAAGCATTCCAGTTAGATTAACCTTGGGCCATTTTGTATCGTACACTTGAATTTTCCGAGTAATTTAATCGATTGTCATAAAAGAAACTTTTAGTCTAGCCACAGCCATATCATTATCCTATGTGGAAGGTTAATGTTCTTTGCGAGGTTACAAACAACTTACACATCAGGATTTGAATGTACTTTGTTGATTATTCTGAACAGTTCTCTCTGGTCTGGCCCCTCTAAACGCCCGAAAATCGATCGAGTGGCACGTGTACAAGGATTCGAGATCACTTTTCGGGAGCAATGTTGCCGATGGCGATATCGGCAATTTGATAATATCTTGATATTTTTCAATTTATACTATCTTGTTCTTGTTGGGGGAAAATTTAAGTTGCTTTAGTGTAGTAGGCAGCGTAAATCCTGCCCTGATACACTATAAAATCTTCGTTTTTAATCTTCCTTAACTTTAATATATTTATTAAAACAATAAATATTATATCTACTCTATAATAATAACTTGTTTCATTTCTTAATTCCGATCTCGTGGATGAAAACTGATGAAATACCTGCAATATAGCCAGCTATTCAATTATAGACTAATTGAACATTTTTGGTTAAGAAGTAATCTTTAAGGCAAAAGTATGTCTGATTTGAAAAATTTATCTGATTTTCAACTTAGACAGTCATATGGCTTCTTTTCTTTATTCAAAATCACTAATGCTTTCTCAAGCATATGTTTGGAACGCCGTATTTTTCCCTAGCTATTTCCCCAACTTGATTTCTGTGTTTTCTTGGTAGTTTTTCTAAAGTTTCTCTTGATTTTGCCTACTCTAAGAATTGCGATTTAGTAAAAAGCTCTTAAACAACCCGAAAGAATCCGATGTGTCAGTTCAATTTTCATACAGTCCTCTCGATCTCCATAAAGATATGCAAGGGACCGTGAATTTTCATCCTTATAAGGAGAAATCGTTATACAGGGGGAGAGACAAAAATCGTTACTGTAATAACAATAATACTGTACCAAATAACCTATTGTAATTTAAAAAAAATCATCAAAACGATTATAAATGAATTAACACTGTAGATACTGTCCACAACATAGATTTATTAAAAAAACATATAAGCAATATGTTATAAAAAATGACTATACATACTGTACTGTAACAAAATACTATATACCCATCAAGGTTTGAAAAAAGTCTGTCACCTTGGGCGGTTCCCTTTTCCCTTTCCACAGAACTGACCTCACCTTTTCCTGAAGACGCATAGAATCTTCCATAGCACTCATACCGTCTTCCTGGTGGATGAACAACCGATGAACTACTTTTGGCGTGTCCGATGCCTGCTGAGGGGTCGGAGCTGGTTCTGGCTCTGCTTCAACTGCCGGGTCACTGTTTTCTTCTTCTTCTACACGAACTGTTTGTAGGATATTCTCGTTAGAAAATCCAGATGTTGTAGCTACATTTTCATCAACTTCTTCGAAATCTGTTAGCTCTTCCGGTCCGTAGGTGATAGAAAGTTCAAACTGTTTGGCCCAAACAGCTAAGAGTAGATCATCTTCATCCTCAGTCAATCCTTGATCTTCCAGCCACCATAGTGTTTGAAGGAATGTTTCATCGTATTTCTCGTCAGCTCGTTTCAGGATTTAATAATTATTATGATGGCGTCAAGAGCGTTTAGTTTGAGATCGTCACTGTTTTCAACTAACTCCTTCAAAAGTCTTCTCCTGTTATGGCTTTTCAAATTTTTTATGACACTTTGGTTCTTGGACTGAAGGACACTCGTTGTGTTGACACAGTACAGGATGAGCAGGACAATTGTCTATAAGCAGAAGAATTTTTCCCTTTAAGCTAGACATCCCATTTTCTTATCGCTTCTTCAAAAATTTAAGAAGTCATCTACGCACTGTTGTTTGCTTTGTAGTTCGCGGGTAGATTTATGATATTTTTAAAGCAACGTGGGTTTTCTGAGTTCCCTATCACTAACAATTTTGTCTTTACTGAACCTGTCACGTTAACGGCCACTTAAACCATAAAACGTGTCACTCAACCCTTGGATCACAATGCGTAGAAGGGGTGGCTGCATTCCTTAAGCACGAAACAAAACAACTGCTGGACAATGACCTTGGCACTCGTGACTCAGGTAATCTGGGTCTTAATCGCATTTGCCATCGATGAAAAGTCATCGCTATAAAGAGAAAACGATATCGGTGTAGAGAAAGAATTAATACATTATCCTTATAACGAACAAATCAACGTTTACTATTTTGATCGTTATAGGGGAGTTATATTTATATAGGAAATCGTTATAAAGAGAGACTACTGTATATCTTCTCATGGTATCCACTATTCACTTAGTCTTTTATTATCACATTAATCTTTTTTTTATGTTAATACCAGTAGTATTTTATACAAATTGTCAATTTTACGAAACCTTATTGATGATCGCTTAAACGAAAATAAATTAAACAAAAAGTTCAGCAACAATAAAAGAAAAAGAATATTTGTTCCATTATCCCCGCAATTTCCAATATTTTTCTTGTAAATATTTTGATACTTAGCGACTTCGAATTCCAATCTTTTTATCTTTTCTTTGTCTATTATTGATCTGCCTCGAGAAAAATAAAGCTGCTACGACGCGTCGGGGCTTTTTATTATGTTTAAGAAGTATAAAGAAGTTTTAGAAGAGCAGACAGTAGATATTTTTTATCAAAATAAATGGCATTATTTTATTTTAGTAAAGAATTTGTATTATATTCAATAGGCAAAGAAATGAATCAAGGAAAATAGAAAATTGCCTTTTGTTTTCTGTTTTTTTTTTTAATTTGTGTATTTGTGTAACAATTTGTTCACGCGTTGTGATTAAAAAATTAAAAGCAAACGAAAATGATTACTCAAAATATTTATTGATTGACGGATGGAAGACAACAAAATAACAGAAAATTCACTTCCAGGATATTTGCTTATAGAAAAGGCGAAAAGCTCATGTTGATTCGGAAAAATATTCCCCTGAGATATTTTTGCATAATCACTTTCCTGGGATACCACAAAATAAGATTCAATAGATCTTCTCTTCTTTATGTACCATGTCCTTTCAGAACATAGCTATCTTAATTTTATTCACTGCCACCCTAAATGACATGCTTGTATCAACACCATACCAATCTCGCAAGTTCTTCAACCATGAGGTTCTTCTTCGTCCTGGACTGCGTTTGCCTGCTATTTTTCCTTGTATGATATTTTGTAGCAACCTATATTTGGGACCTCTCATTACATGTCCGAAATACTCCAACTTTCTCTGCTTGATGCTTTTTATGATCTCAGTAGTCTTGCTAAGACGTTCTAGTATTGTGGAGTTTCGAATTTTCTCCACCCAGGAAACTTTTAAAATTCTTCTATAGCACCACATTTCGAAAGCCTCAAGGCGATTTAGATCGATTTTATTCACAGTCCAGGACTCGACACCATAAAATAAGACCGAGAACACGTAGCAGCGTGTTCAATGTTCAATAGGTTGTTAAAATTTTTTGTAACAAATTGTAGCAATAAATTTCGGCTCGGTTAAACTGTTTTTATATTTTTTGGATTTTTAATTGTTAATGTAGCGTGTATGGCACTGCGGGCGCTCATTTTGTACAATGAGAATTCGAAATTAAAGAAACCAGCAAACATTTATGCCATAGATCTTGTTTCTCTCTCGTATACATGCCACATCGCGAATACCCGTCCTTTAATAAGCGCTCCATTAACGATTAAAAAACAATGCTTTAAAATGAAATAAGCCCAAAATACTTATCGGGAAATGATAGAACATGGTTTGAACTTGAATTTAGGTACTTGGTGAATTAAAAAATAATATTTTAAGTAATAATAATTTTTAATAAGTTTGCTTTTGAGCCTTGATATAACTCGAAAACGGTCAAGTTTACAGAAAAATTACAAGAAATCTATTTTGTTCAGAATGACCCAAAGAATTCAAAAAGATTTGTCCGGGCCGAAAAAATTGATTGTTACAATTTATTTAAAAAAAATTGTTTAAAAAAATATTTGAACGCTTCTCGCCTGGGCGACCTCTTGAACCTTATTTTGGGGTACCTTATGAAAGTGATTATGCAAAAAAATCTCATTTAAATATTTTTCCGAACGAACCCGAGCTTATCGCCTTGTGTGACAGTCGTCATGAGGAAAACATATACCTTTAATCTGAAATAGTGAATGGAAAGGGCCGTAGTGCCTTTAAAATTAGTTATATAGGTGCTGTATTTGCTGTACAATCAAACACATGTAGATACATACCCTAGTGAGTAAATAACATTGCTGTTGACATAGTAATTCACGAAATACATTACAATGTTGAATTGCCCTTTTTAAAGCGTTTCAGAAGATGATTTTTTTTATTACTACTGCTTTTGAATGAAATCATAATTTAAATGTAAATTTCTTTTGTAATATATAAAAAAAGGGAGATTTTACGTTGCAGTCTTACCAACAAATATCTTTAAAAAACTTGGTAGTAAAAAAATAAAGAAAAAAATGAATGAATGCACTTCTTGTGCAAAATGGTATAAAATTTAATAACAATTTTAAAAATTATCCAAAATGGATTTTTAAATTTTCAGAACGTTTTCAGGGAAAACGTCTATAAAGTACTAAGAACTAGCCACATAATGAGGTCAGATGACACTTAAATTACGTAATTAAAATAATAAACATTGTAATTATAAGGACACTAGGTCGATGATAAGGTTTACATTTTTAAGGGAACACACAAATTCCCCCGCTCGATTAAGAACTTGATCCACTGAGTGGTAACAACCAACTGAAGTGGTTCAGTTGGTTGTATTCACTGAGTGGCAACAACCAACTGAAGTGGTGCAGTTGGTTGTTTCCCCCTTAACACCTTCCCTTCCAGACGGTACTGGTAGGGAAGGGGTTGACATGTAGAAGGAAGGGTAAACATTTGGGAAATTCTAAAAAAAGAAATTTTACATATGCTAAAACATCTAAAGAATGACAAAACTACAGAAACTCACCTATGGAGTAAAGATATTGATCAATAGAAGTGCTGTATAAACTGGAATATAGTGGAATTGTGGAATAAGTGAAAAGTTGGATTAATAATAAATATCATATAAAAAAAATCTTATAGCTGAGCGTGCACTCCGTAAGTGCCGTGCCTTAAGTAATGACCAAAATCATATTAGAAAGACGATTGAAATTAAATGAGAAACTAACGAATCCGTGGCAAACACTTTATTAATTATTCACCATATCTGTACTTGTACTATGACCTTAGAATAAACTAGCGAATGGCAAAAAGTCATGAGTTTTGTTTCGAAGGGAAAAGGCTTCTATCACATCTTTAAGGAACAAATGAGAAAGATCTTAGGATTATAAAAATATAAGATGAGCTACCAGGAAAATATATTATCTATATTATTGTATGAAGAATAAAGAGCCAGAGTGGAAAATTCGGGGATATGACCGAAGGAATAGCCAAAGAAAGAAGAATAAAACAGAATTTTGTCTTGTTTTCGATATTATTCCTTATTATGGAAGACTGAATAATGAGAAAGGTAACTGTTGTTTCCATACGCATTTGATGGAACCTGTACAATCAAATAGAAGACATAAAACAAAAATAAACATAACTTGACAGGTTGATATATTACTTTGACAAATTGGTTTCCGAATAAACGCAGAAAAAATCGTCAGAGAAAATCGTCAAATGTAATGAATGAAAAATAAATAGAAGTGAACAAAAACGCTCCAAAACACATGTATTTAACACATTAAATCAAATTTTGCCAAACGAGTGACATATCGGACAAAAAACAAAAAATTAAATTTTTAATAGCCTGTATTAACCTTCGTCTTCCCGGGTGGGGTACAGCTGTACCCCAGATACACATTTTTTGTAATATTTTTGAAATTAGCGCCTGTTTCGTTTGGCTAATTTTATTGTGTGTCCATTAGGGTATTGCAAATAATATCCTATTCATAAAATCAGTAACGATGTTTCAAATTAAAAACAAATAAATTATGATCGGCTTGGGGTACATTCGTACCCCGCGTGGGAATCTGTGTCATCTGTACTGTCGGTGGCTTTGCAAATTATTATTATATGCGCATGTCGCAACTCTAAGAACAGAACATCGAACGAAATGCGATGGTTAGATGCGATGCGTTACTATTTAGTTTCCCTGTCGCGTCGTAGCGGTAAGTACTAGTATATTTTTACTTCGATTTTGTTATATAAAAAGCCAGATATTATACTACACTATAATCATACAAAAGGTGCCGTAGATACCACAGATAAGATGGTAAAGCAATACTCTGCTCGTAGGATATGCAACCGATGGCCAATGGCAGTGTTTGGCCAAATATTGGATATTTCTGGCCTGAACGCTTACATCTTATAGTGTATCAAGTACCCGGATTCATCTAGAGAAAAAGATGATAGACGTAATTTTTTACTAAATCTAGGAGAAGCTTTAGTAAAAGAAAATATTATCAGGCGATATAATGAGGGAGTACGATTGAATAAGACGTTGAAGCAGTACAAGCAAGATGTCGTTCCAGAGTTAGCGCTGGTGAAGATGCAAATGGAAGCAGCCTGTGAACGATCTTCAAATGTGGACGTTGCTACTTATGTAGTCGAAATCATCATCATCAACCAGCCTCAAGAGTCCACTGCTGAACATAGGCCTCTTCCTCATGTTTCCAACCCCGTCTATCTTGCGCCGCTCTTATCCAGTTTTTATTGAGTCTTCTTAAATCGTCAGTCCATCTTGTAGGTGGTCGACCTACGCTTCTCTTGTCTTCCCTTGGCCTCCATTCCAATAACCTCTTTGTCCATCGCCCATCTGTCAATCTGGCTATGTGTCCTACCCATCTCCATTTTAGTCTGGCTATCTTCTCGATGATGTCAGTCACTCCGGTTCTTCTCCTGATGTCTTCGTTGGTTGGTAGTCGAAATAAAGATCGTAAATCAAGGCAATTTTGTAAGCAGTGTAAAAATTTTGTATGTGCAGAACACCATATCAAGGAAGTAATTTGCACCCGATGCCAAGAAACTTCAGACTAGTTTTCGGTCCTAAGATTTATTTTTTATTCCTACAGTTAATTTAATTAAATGATGAAAATTATTTTTTTGTTCGATATACCCTTTGATGTAATAAAAATGTGTTAATTTAAGATTTTATTTCATTTTCTTATAGTAAAAATTAAATATACGCATTTTTTCTCTGGGGTACAAATGGAACCCACTTGGGACTCCACGTAATTTTACCGACGTGGGAAGACGAAGGTTAATACTAAATAGGAGACTTATTATTATAAGCAGAGGATACTGGGAAACCTGATGAAAATATAACAGGAAAACAACTAACTTTCCTAAAAGATTCCTAAGAAAGCTTATGAACATATACTACTGTACTACTCAATAGAATAACTGACGAAAGAACAAAACAAGTTAACATGTCTGCTACAATGAATTACAAAAAATGAAATTATCTTGGCTGCACGTTAAGTAGGTACCAAAATAACATAACGAAATAAGCACTCGAATATTGACTGGAGGTAAAACCAGACAATGGTTGTAAAAGCACTGTAACTAGAAATCACGAAGAAGTAATAGAGAAGAATAGAAAGTTTGTACAGATATTAGCTGAAGAATAAACTATAAAGAGTGTGCGTTAAGCTGGATAGTTAGAAATCTCAGAATTTTCGTAAATTATTACCAAACAATAAGGACTACGCAGAATGTCTACGGATTTTGTATAATTCCAGTTGTGATTCAAAAAATCCTTTTATTAAAAAAAAGCCTGGTAGACAACACCGCCTTTTTCATAAAACGCCAATTTCAGAACCTGTAAACTTACTTTTGATACTGGTTTTCCAGTTACATAACATATAAACATATCTTGTTTTAGATTGACTGTATGTATTTTGACACAACATTCCTTGTTTATCTATGATACTTACATTTTTCAAGGTCAGTAAATGTTTCACACACCGAACGAAATTACAATTTTTATCGCTAAATAAAATAAAACTGACACTGAATTTTATTCTCTTTTATTTTATTGAAATGGTCCTCACAATAATTACTATTTAACCCTTAAATGCCCGTGATATGAAAATAACCATAAATGCCCATGTGGGGTCTCCTAGGGACCCCACTAAAATTTTCAATTTAGTAACGTCATTTAGCACTGACTAAAAGGAAAACACGGTTAAAAATATTTGAATAATTTTTATTTATTTTTCATACAAAATTAACGGCTTTTCTAGAAACAAATTATTTTCAATTCGAACAAAATTAAAATTAAATAATAATATAAGCATATAACTTTTAGTTGCAATTTTTACATACAATAGTTTTTTCTTCTTTTCTGTGCACCTGGCATAAAAATTTTTTGCAAAAAGAGCAAACGGTATTCACTTTTCTGTCACAGTTTCGCGGACACTGGTAACAACGAGCACGTTTCTTAGCTGAATGGACGGATTGAGTTGCAACTTCGGTAGTTGGGTTTACCATTGGTATGCCACAATCTTTTAGAGCAGATTTTACATAGGCTTTATGTTTTATATATTTCGCTCTTTTTTCCATGTTGTTTCGAGCAAGCTCAGCCCCTAATTGTAACAGGAAAATATGTCTTCGTGAAAAATTATTTTTCTTCCAATCAGGATTTTTTTCAATGTATAAAATATAGGCATTTAGTGCACATATGTCTATAATATTCATAAAGAGCCTGAATGGCCAACGAGCAGTTCTTCTTTTACAGGAATATTCCCTAATCAGTTTGTCGGCATTATCAACACCACCCTTGGTATTATTATAGTCTAAAATCATCAAGGGTTTGTTTTGAGAGTCTTGACAAATTATATCACTATCGTGTTGACTTGAAAGAAGATGTACCATCCTGTGTATTTTAGGTATGTACGAAACCATAGCTAATTCTTTAGTAAAAGCAAATATTGACGACTCCGCAGGTCTTTTTGTCAAACTTAGTTGTGGTGGTGTATCAGGTTTATTTTTGCGGACGGTCCCAAGTAAAGTAAGGTTTTTAGATAAAAGATATTGAGCAAGAGGAACACTGGTAAAAAAGTTGTCAGTTGTAATTCCTCTCCAACTGCCATGATATGGTTCCACCAGATCTTTCACAACACGAAATCCCTGATTTTTCTCTATTCTACCACCTGGTAGTTTTCCAAGGTACACCTGAAGTTTTGATAAATAAGATGTTTTAACATCCGCGGCAGCCCAAATTTTTATCCCATAGCGGCAAGGTTTTGATTTTATATATTGTCTAAAAGGACACTTTCCTCTAAAACTCACTAACTGTTCGTCAACGGTTATATGTTCGTATGGTTCAAAGGCTTTGTCACAGTTAGAGACGAACATGTCCCAAATTACTCGTATCGCCGCTAACTTATCCTGTTCCTTCCGCTCCATCCTGGTCACTTTGTCATCAAACCTCAAGAAACTCGATAATTCTTCAAATCGGTTCCTAGCGAATGCGGCTGTAAAAAATGACCGGCGTATTGAGGTGTCTGTAGACCATATCTCTCGTGTCGATTCTTTCCCACACCTTAAAGCACCAGCTTTGATAAGTGCTCCTAAAAAGCTATCCAGTTCATTGTTGGTAAGTACCGTCCACTCTTTTTTGTTATTCGGATGTTTTTCGTTCCACTCTTGATAACGCCTAACAGCTTCTTCATTAGTATGAAGGCATATGACATTCTTCATCTCTTCGGTCAAAAATAAATTGAAATAGTCTAAAAACGTGTTGGAATTTTTACTATAGTTTGTTAAGCCTGGATGTACATTTATAATATTTTTTTGTTGCCTCTTGGATCTCACGAAAGGTAGGCTATTCCACTGCATTCCAGATTTGGATGTATATGTTGGACCACTAACCTCACTAATATTATCGTCCACTTCGGTAGGTTCTGCATCTGATTCCTCGTCACTGTTGACTTCTAAATTGTCCTCAGTTTCCGAAACATTTTCCTCAAAAACATCTTGCTCTTCGCTATCTGATTCGTCGGTAATCTCATAGTCGAAATCGGAGTCTGATATCCCTTCTTCTATATTTCGGATAATTTTTTCATGTTCTTGGTCTCTTATTGTCATTTTCATTCTCTTACGGTCCATTTTTCAATGTAAACTGACGAAAAATGTTAAAAATAATAAAAATATTCTGGTGCCTCTAAATGCCCAATCGGGGTCACAGCTAGACCCCACTTATCTAAATCTCTCTTACAGACCACTGCACCTCACGAATATTCGTGGTATACTAACAGAAAACGTAGGAGACACGTCCACACAAATACCTGATTGCGCGGTTGCCAAATGTTTCAAATAAAGATATTATAGCCAAAAATGTATGTCTGGGGTCCCATAGTGACCCCGATTGGGCATTTAAGGGTTAAGTTAATATTAAATTTGTATTTTTGACTTGAACGGGGTTATTTATTTAGAAAGCAGAAAAATCAAAGTGCGATCAAATATTTTTTATTTTTTAATTATCCGCGTTAAGGATACAAGATTATTAGAAAAATTATTATTTTGTGTAGTGTCTGTGTGTGGGTAGTGTGGGTTTTCAGTAAATGCCTTGTTACTACGTAAATTCGTCTTCATCGTCACTTAATAGTCACTTATATCCCAACCATCAGTCGAGTCCTATCTGACCAAGTTGAAGTGTCCTCTTCTTTACTAGAAAAAATCTCGTCCCCGGTCTCGCTTTCACTCCCAGTAACTTACCGCTGTATAATATCAGTTAAACAGCAATAAGAAATGTGCACACACCAGCTATCCAACGTAGAAAAAACGCATATCTGTATGGAGAAACCTTTCTATGGACGAATTCCAATGAAATCAGTCAGTACTATGTCGGCAATAGAGCATCGTTCAAAACATAATATTGGAAGATGAGGGAAAGTAGTACCTAGGACTACAGATAACTGAAAACGGAACACTAGACAAGGTCATAAAAGAAAGACATACGCAGGGCAGACAAGCCATCTCTATGCTTAACAGTATCCTTTGGGTCTAGAACATTTCAAAAGAAAATAAAAACGGATCTGATCTATCCATTGGACATAAGACGTAAGTTGTGGTGTTGAAGATGGAGTTCAGTGCTATGTCTCAATCAATTCTCATAAATGGTGGATTAGACAGCAGGAAAATTCCTAAAAGCTCTCACTTTTTTGTTTAGTCCATGATACGTTATGTAAAACCCTTTTGGGCCATCATTTTATACCCATTCTTATTACGTGGCCATACATAAAAGCATTTGTATCAATACTCTATATCACACCAACAAATAATAATTTTGGTAACATGTATTTATCATTACTCAGTATATATTTAAATTAACAGTAAATGCCCACTATCATTCCTTAAATTATTATAGGACATAATTTCTTGGGTTTTCTTTAATAATTTAAGCAGTGGCAACGCAGCAGGGAAACTTTGCACAAAAACATCACTCTATATCACACCAACAAATAATAATGTTAGTAACATGTATTTATCATTACTCAGTATATATTTAAATTAACGGTAAATGCCCACTATCATTCCTTTAATTATTATAGGACATAATTTCTTGGGTTTTCTTCAATAATTTAAGCAGTGGCAACGCAGCAGGGAAACTTTGCACAAAAACATCACTCTATATCACACCAACAAATAATAATGTTAGTAACATGTATTTATCATTACTCAGTATATATTTAAATTAACGGTAAATGCCCACTATCATTCCTTTAATTATTATAGGACATAATTTCTTGGGTTTTCTTCAATAATTTAAGCAGTGGCAACGCAGCAGGGAAACTTTGCACAAAAACATCACTCTATATCACACCATCAAATAATAATGTTAGTAACATGTATTTATCATTACTCAGTATATATTTAAATTAACGGTAAATGCCCACTATCATTCCTTTAATTATTATAGGACATAATTTCTTGGGGTTTCTTTAATAATTTAAGCAGTGGCAACGCAGCAGGGAAACTTTGCACAAAAACAGAAATGACCTCGCCCTTCATTCGGACCCTAGCTCATAAACCTCAAGGTCAGTACGCGCTACGCATTCTTTTGTCTTTCGCTTTCCATCTGCTGCCGAACAATTCATACGCTCTTCTGGTAGGCACAGTCTCAAATCCTTTGTCGCATTCATGCACAACCACCGGAACTTAGAATATGATTAAATAAGAGAACAGCGATGCTAGTGCGTGACGTTTTTTGAATTTCAATGTAGTTGTCATGGATGATGGGATGGGGTTATGAAAAAACACATTAGATAGCCATCATCGTTATCACGGAAGTTAGTGTGTTTTTTCGGAAGCACGTGACCCACATTTTTGAAATATGAAAGTCTTTTTTGGTTGATGATCATGCCTTGGCACTCCTTGTCTTTTAAAGGTATCTTCACATGTTCGAGTAACCACTATTAAACATTGTTTCTCCTGTTTTAAATACCTTAAGTCTTGTGGAATAATTAAATATTTATGTATATTAAGAATTGCGTTTTAATCGTTTTAAAAACATTTTAATATTGAATCGTCGTAAATTAACAGCTTTAACAAGACAAATTTGTATATGTATGTCTTAAAGTAATTACTATTTTAATGAGAAAATCCACAATTAAATTTTAAAATAAGTTTCTTGACATTTCAATATCCAATTCGAAAATCGTTCTCAAAATATAAACATTAATAAATTAAACAAATTTTGCTTTTTGTTACTTGGTGAAAAATTCTTCTAATAATTTAATTTTATCTGACTCATCTATATTGACAATTCAGATATATATTATACATATACATTTTAAAGTAAACGACTTTAAAATAATATTTGTAAGATAGATCATTCATGTGATTCGTCTTCAAAAAGACAACTACATGCCATGATGACAGTAAAATTCTCCTGCTAGTGATTCCATAGCAAATGATAGCAAATCATGAGGAAAAAGCCTCATAATACTATCCCGGTAAGTATTTGATTTTACATTTAGTTTACTCTCAATAAACACAAAATTCTGATTTTTTATGTATGTTATTTCAAAAACATTATATATCCTGGAACCACACAGGATGTACATTAACATAGAACAAGGAGTGCGTCAAGGGTGAATTTTATCCCCCCTATATTATTTAATGTATATGCCGAACATATAATTAGAGCTTCTCTTGAAGATCGCCCTGAAGTTGCCAGAGCCAATGGAATCATCATTAACAATATAAGATATGCCGATGACACCGTAGAATTAGCAGAAACAGAAGACCAACTAAAGATATTGATAAACATATCATCAAAAGAAAGTCACAGGCTAGGCTTGGACATTAACTTTTCCAAAACCAAAATTCTGGTATTCCACAGAAACCCCCATGAAGAAGTTATACCTAACATACAAATAAATGGTATCACCCTTCAGAGTTCCCAAAGCTTCATATATCTGAGCAGAGAACTAAATAGTCAACTAGACCACTCAAAAGAAATTAGAAGACGCATTGAAATAGCAAGATCTGGTTTCATGAATACGCGTAAAATGCTCTGTAACCCCAAGCTATCAGTCTTAATAGGATTGAGAACACTAAAGTGTTATGTGTGGTCACTATTACCATATGGCTGTGAGACCTGGTCATTAAAACAGTATGACGTCAACAAATTAAATTCATTTAAAATGTGGATGTACCGCCGAATGCTAAGAATAAGCTGGACCAGCAGAACTACGAATGAAGACGTACTGAGAGCAATGAACACACGCCCTAATCTGGTCAATACTATCAAAATTAGTCATATCTAGGACACATAATGCACCATAGGGAATTTGTGCAGCTCCAGGTAATATTAGAAGGCAAGATTGAAGGTAAAAGGGGCATAGGACGAAAGATCTTGGCTACGAAACATCAGAGATTGGACCCACACAAGAGGAAATAAATTAATTCCTCAAGCCCAGAACAGAGAAATTTGCCATATTGATCGCCAACCTCAACAGAGAAGGCACTTAGGAGGAGGAGGATCCATTCCGTTGTAACTCTTAAGGGTTGCTCTTCTCTCTATGATACATACTTAGCCAATACTTACACAACTATCTTGTTTTCCTTCTTTTGCAAAACTTATATGTTCTTGTTTAGCCAGTGTCAATGTATTAAGATGAAACAAAACAATCGGTTACTATAGAATGTAAAAATTTCTAGTTTAGGTGTTTTCCAGTACTTTCTTCGATTATTTTAACGCCATAAAATTAAGACACATTCAACACTCTCCCAACGGCTACTTCATCTTCGATAAATGTAAGAAATTATGCAAGTTTACTTACTGAGCATTCTCGATTGCTAGTATTCGCCTTCTGCTGAACCGTATAGTTCCTTCAGCTTTTTCCACTATCAATAAAGAAGCGTGAACCCAGACTTTTCTTACTACCAAATAAATAAAAAATAAATAATGGTTGGTCTCCACTTTTGAACTACATACTGAGTGTGCATATAACATCACCGCTCTAACGTAAATCTGGTATAATTGAATCTTCTTGGCATGCGATAGAGGATTCGTCTATATCTAGGGTTGAATCAACCTCCAGGCCACTAATGCCTTTTTTTACTTCCTGAGTGTGTCTTGTATAGTTTAAACTTCTGTCGAGATGGACTCCTAGGTACTTACGACCTCTTATTACGCGATTCTATATCCTTTCCCTCATCGTTAATTTTTCTCTCGTTTGTACGATCTGCTGTGTAAAGATGATGAACTGAGTCTTCTCTGTGTTGATTTTTATGTTCCATTTGTCCGTGTAGTCTGCAATTCTCTGTAGGTGGTTTTCACGTCTTTCGGCGATACTCCTATTGTCTTTGGCTGTGGTGTAGATTGCTGTGTCGTCTGCATAACAGGGCTGTGTTTGTTCTGGCATCAGTAGTTGGCATAAGAGGACGTGAACCCAATACGATTTGGCGTATTCTTGTTTAATGGCATTGACTGTAAATTTAATCTTCTAAGCTGTTGGATATTAATGTATCAAGGAAATAATCTTTATATACTTCATTCATATGAATATACATATAGATATAGATACATATTTTTATTCCCGAATTTTATACATATTTTTCATACTGTTTTTGTCCATGGTTTTGTTTTTTTTTTAATTCGACAATAACAATATTCGTATTTTTTAGTAAAAATTCTAGTAGGCACTTCGGTATTTACGTTAAATTTATAAGAATGGGCTTACTTAACAGTATTTTTATTATTTATATAATAAATACGTGCTTATAGAAAAATATAAAACGTTGTGCTGATTCAATATTTGTAATAAAAAATCAAAACAAGTTAGTTTGCCAGAACCTACTACATCAATTTTTAAATTGTGAACGTCTACGTGAGTGGAGCTGAACATTATACTTATATCAAATACACTACTCGATAAAATTAACACTCCATTAGAAATTAAAAATGTATCAATCGTAAGATAATAAATTTTCCAATAAAATAACAGTAAATAGATCAAATAAAAAAAAATACGGTAAATAAGGAGTAGAAACAGACACCCAACAAAATATTTATTATGGAAAAGTGATAAATTTACAGTTTTCATGAAAATTGATTCGATCCCAATACCTAAGCGATATAAAGTAAGTTTAGAGAGTGAAAGACACTTGAGCGCCGTACTTGATTATTGCGTAAAAGAAAGTAAAAAAAAAGAAAATAAAAAAAACTTCTTTTAACAAAATTGACTCGGAAGATTTTTAGAAAAATAAATTTTTTTATAAACTTTCATAAACTAACAGTTTTTTGTGCTCCTAAAAGTCGAAAATTCTTTGTTAAAAGAAAAGAATAATTTCATCAACAGGTTTAAAAATCCACCCTCGAGTAGGTGTGTTCTAATTCTTCATCATCATCTTTGGCTCGACAATCCTCTGTGGATCTTGGCCTGCTCTAAGATTCGTCGCCATTCTGTTCGGTTTCTGGCAACATGTTGCCATCTTCTGATTTTTAATATCCGTAAGTCGGTTTCAACTCCATCTAACCACCTAATTCGCGTCGGCCTTTGCTTCTTCTTCCTACAGGTGTTCCTGTGGTTAGCTTTTTAGCAATCGTATTTTCTGGCATTCGTATTATGTGTCCAGCCCATCTAAGTCGCGTCGTGTTTTAATGAACGTTATGACATCTGTCTCATCAAAGAACTGATACAATTCAAAATTATATCTTCTGCGCCACTGCCGTTGGTCGTTTATAGCTCCAAATATTTTGCGGAGTATTTTACGCTCAAATATTCCCAAAAGTCTTTCATCTTTCTGCGTTAGAGTCCATGTTTCTGCTCCATATGTGAGGACCGGCCTCAGCAATGTTTTGTATATAATAATTTTAGTTCTTCTTTGAATGTTTCTTGAGTGGAAATGCTTTTGGAGTCCATAGTATGACCTATTTGTAAGATTTATTCGTCTTTTGATTTCTTCGCTTGTTTTATTGGTGGTAATTCTTAATATGTCCTCAAATTCTTTGAATATTTTTGTCAAAAAAATTGTGTACCATTCAGAATAGGTTATGTTTAATATACGTTGGCAATATGTTTGGGATTCCCGACTAAACAGTTAATCATCTTCTGTTTCAGAAGGCAATCAACTGCTTCGATCGCTAAAAATTTTATTCGATTTTATTCACCTTGGAACATCAATCCAGTTGAATACTGTTTAGTTTAGATCTTATATGCAGGTATCCATACTTTATTCCATCCTTTCGTCTAGATGTTCTTTGAAACGCCTTATTACAATGTTTTTAACATATCTGTGCATCAATTGACATGAGCGTTTTGTCGATTGTCGAATTATGCAGTATCTAACGTAGACAAATATTTTGGACATAGAAATAATTGAAATGTTCACGGAATGTCATATGAAGATTCGCAATAACAGTTTAAGTAAGTAAGCCATTTAATTCACATAGTGTTGTATATGCTACCTCTAAAATAGCAAAAAATGATTACCAAGAAAATTTTCCATCAACAATACAAACGTTCGTACCAGAAAACATTTTTTTAGCAAGTACACCATCAATCTTTATAAAGTTTACATTACGTTTATGGAAAGACAAAGAAATTTTTGTGTAAGTTCTATAATTGACTTCTTCTTCTTCTGGTTCCTATCCGTTTCGGATGTTGGAAATCATATTGGCAATCATGACCTTGCTCGCTGCGGCTCGAAACAGCTCCGTTGAGGTTTTCTTAAACCAAGTTCTTAAATTCCGCAGCCATGATATTCTCCTTCTACCGGGTCCTCGCTTACCTTTGACTTTACCTTGCAATATAGACTGCAGCAGGGAGTAACGGTGCTGATTTCTCATAACGTGTCCCAGATATTGCAATTTTATGCGTTTGATCGTAAACACAATCTCTGGTTCCTTCTTCATTTTTTCTAGAACTTCGTTGTTCGTGATCCTTGCTGTCCATGATATTCTCAGCATTCTTCTATAAAGCCACATCTCAAATGCTTCAAGTTTTTTAATAGTGGTGTCTGTAAGCGTCCATGCCTCCGCCCCGTACAACAACACAGAGAAAACATAGCATCTCAAATGTCTCATTTTTGTATCCAGGGATATGTTGTGACTTTTGAAGATGGCGCTCATTTTGTTAAAGACCGTTCTTGCCTTTCCTATGCGGCACTTTATTTCCTGTACATTACTCCACTGTTCGTTTATAATAGTTCCCAGGTAGCAATACTGTTTTACTCGCTCTATCTGCGTCCCATTAATGTATAGATGAGCCCCATTTATATTCTCCTTGCTGACAATCATTTGTTTGGTTTTGTGGGTATTAATGTTTAGTCCGTACTGTTGACTGTACTCGTTTATTCTGTCCATTAGCCTCTGAAGTCCCTCTAAACTATCTGCTATCACCATGGTGTCGTCGGCATATCTAACATTGTTTACTCTGTGACTATAATTGACTATTTCATACATATTTAGTACCAAAGTGCCAAAAAGTACTTGTAAAGTAACCGATAATATCTTTTTGAAGGCACACTTCTAATATATATTCAGATTAAACAAGAAAGATGGGTAGATTAGATATTCAAATAGGCAGATTAGATAAGTTTGTATCATTTCGTTATTTTCCATTAGAATTTTTGATCCAGAGAAGGTGTAGTTGTTATTTATTCGATAGAATATCATCCTTTTTGTATTACCTGAACGAAATTGCAGAAAAGAGTGCAAGTTTCATCTTGTAAACCGTTATCTGAAATTCCCTTGAACGTTTTCAATGGATGATCGTCTACCCGTTTGACGAGTCATTTATCTGTAACTCTCGAACCCCGTGAAACCCAGACAGGTTTGGCTGTGAACACCTGCTTTTACCGGCATCTTCTAGAAGTCGTAGATCGTTGAACGCCTACCTGCGGGTCGACTGTAGGACAAGGGCTGATTTAACAATATCTACTTTATTTACTATGCTGTTTTCCATGTAGTGAACTGGAGGCAAATATAGCAGATTGTATGGGAAATGGAAGTGCCCCATAATTAAAGTCTAGAATTAGGAATTCATAGAATGATAACAACACCCAAGTTACAGTTAATAGAGAATGATATAAAATGCTAGCTAGTAGATACCAAAAAAGCCTGGCAAGATGTTTAGTCTACCTTATTTTTCTTTTAGACTCAGTGTGTTAACGAATCGACACTCTTAGTGTAAATTTTGTTTTATAGACATAAACGTTGTAGAATAAACAAAAAACTACGTCGACATTTTTCATATCGAAAGTTATAGGAGGTTCAATAATAAGATTTATTAGAGCTACTTATAGAGAATAAAACTATGATGTACCATTTTTCATGGTAGTTCTTGGAAAACACTGCTATCTTCTTTTTTGGTTCAAATATATTTGTATATTCCACCATCGTTCTTTGTAGTGTTCTTATCGGGAGTACTTGGGGTAGAAGCAATCCGCTTAGCAGCTTGCGTTAAATCAGTTCCCCTCGAGACCTGTTTAAAATTGTTTATGGAATGACCAACTTGCTTGATTTCTGACCTGTTGTTGATGGGACTGGTAGTCTATTTCTTAGCCTACTGAGCATTCTTTTGAAATTAGTTTTTGGGTCCTTAGAGTCATTCTTCAATGTAGGTATAATGACTAATAAAAAAGAAGGTACTTACTGGTGCCCCCAGCAAACTGTTTGTGACAGTTGACAGTTCTCTTTAGACGCACAACTGATATGTATGTTTAGCTATCGTACAATACATCTCTTAGTATTCTATTTGCAATAACTTTGTGGAGCAGTGTATATCAACTTTATTGCCAACCACAAAAATATGACAATTAAAAATGATTACGTGTTTATCGTACCGGAACAAAAAACGCCAAGTTCAGTTGTTATACGACAATAAATTGTGTCTAAATATTCATTACAAAAACAAACAAAATCTTTCACATAAATATGATCGTTTTTTGCTTGGGCTATGTTAGTTTTTTTATAACCAAACAATCATCACTAATATGTTTCAATCTCAAGGTCAACACAGGTTTTATTAAGATAAAAACAAGAAAAAAGCAGTTTCTATAATAATAGAACCAGTTTGTTGTTAAGGTAAAAGGTAGAGTTGGCGTCTAATAATTGATGATATGAGTTTTAAAAGAAAATAATAATTTGACTTTCGATTTAGTACAAAAAACATATTTGCATACCGAAAATGAAGTAAAAGTAACTCACCAAGCCGATTTCATTGGTGAATAGCATCGGACAGAAGGAAATAAATAAAGCTATGATATTAAATAAATTCATATTGAGTTTGTATAACCGAAAATGAAAATAATTTTCAAAGACTGGGACATTTTAATAAACAAATATAAACATATATTCAAATAAAACTAATGCAGGATAACCTAAACAACACAATCGATGCAACAACACACTCAACTGTTCGAATTCGGTTACGGATTATAAAATAAACAGACACTTGTTATGAAAGTGTCAATTTATTCTAGTCACGAAAGGTGGTGGTAGTAATATCAATCAGTATACTTAAGCGGTTAATTGAGAAGTGAATTAATATACTTTTTTCATTAAGTTATTACCTCATTAACCTCCAGATCTTCTAAGCACTTAAAACTAATGTGAATTTCTCGGTCCAAAACAAAGAATGTTTATTTGAAAGCACTTAAAAGTTTTAAACATATTTTGTATTTTAATTTATGTCTGACGATCCAACAATAACACTGCGTTGATAGTTCTCAACTGATAGTACAATGATTATGCCTATATAGATAATGCCTTTAGAGTTTTCGAGTTCATTGAAAATGTCGTCGGGGAATATCCAAAAGGTCTTCGACAAATAAGATCTACAACTGACCAGTCACCAGCTATTCACAGCGAAACAAATTCTACAAACAATGTAGGAATACAATGTTGACGTCCACAACATATTCATAGATTTTAAACAGGCTCAATTAATATACACAAGTTATATCAAATATTGCATAGCTTTAACATCCCCAAAAATACATCCGACTAGTAAAAGTAACTATGGACTCGTCAACAGCAATTGTCACAATACAAAATGAGCTCACGGAGAACTTTTCAATAGTTAAATGATTAAAATTAAAGCAAGGAGACGGGTTGGCACCGAAACTATTTAACATGTCTCTCAAAGTTATGATAACACAGTTAAATATAGGAAGAGCTTATCTCATTACAAATAAATCAATATAGATTGTCGTCTATGCTGATGGCATCTGCATTATGTCTTGCAGAACGGAAGAGGCGGCAGAAATAACACAGGCAAGAGCTAAGGGAAGCAGGCAGAGTTGAATTAGAGGACGATATTGAAACAGTATAAAGTTTCACATTGGGAGTTGCATTAAGCACGGATGGAACAGAAGGACCAGAAATTCAAAGAGGAATAGTAAGGAAAACAAAGCTTATTTTTCACTCGCCCATGTGTTCCGCTCCAAAAACACACACTGGAGATCGAAAATAAGGGGCTACAGAACTGTTATTAGACCAATAGTATGTTCTGGATGCGAGAGTTGGATGATGATCGAAAATACAAAAAAAGCTGGAAGTCTGTGAAAGAAAAATCCCAAGGAAGATTTTTTTACCTATTAACAAAAACGTAGTATGAGATCCAGGTACTGCCAACTACCAACTGTTTAAAAGGTCACCCATCTAAGAATTTTTTAAACTTCAGAGAATTCGATGGACTGGTCATGTAGTGAGAGTGGAGGCCGAAATATTGCCGAAACGAGCCCTAGATAGTAAAATACAGGGTGCAAGACCAAAAGGAAGGCCATGCGAAAGGTGGGAGGATGAAGTGGTAACGGACACGCAAAAATTGCTAGATCGCAGAAGATTGACAAGGTTGGAGGCATAGTTTGGAGTAGCCCAAGGCTCCATTTAGGCTGTATTGTCTTTGGAGAGATAGATCAATCTGGGGTAAAATTAGGGTTACCAGATTTTACCAGTTGTTTGTTAAAAAAACCGTTAATTTTTTTATTAGCTGATATGCATCGCAGGAATGTACGTTTTTATGTAATAGAATTTTTGAATTTCTTGCCAATAGCTTGCATTCAGGAAAATATACAATTCATTTTTTACAGTATTTACGACGAGACGATTTTTTTTTCGTCAGTTGCTAAAGATTCGTTCTACAAAAGCGTTGGATACCTGGGCACTAAAGACCAATTGCACACTTACAGCAAATTTGGTGCTCCTTCTTTTTTGAAAAAGGTTTGCATACACCACTGTCATTGGAGTCAAGAAAAAATATTTTTTCACTTCCAGTTCCAGCCGGTTTTTATAAATTTGTTCAGAGAGTTTATGATGATTCCATGAAGATTTTGACCATATTTCAAGTTGATCCAGCATGGGCAATCTTTTTTGAAATTATAAAACTAAAACTTTGTTGCTTGAAATGCGATTTTTAAACGGTTATCACTTCTTTACGTAAATTAGTGCTCTCTGTTAAACATTTATCGCGTTTTTGGCAAATTCTTACAATTCATGGATTGAAAGATCTTAATGTCATAATGTCACTTATTTTCTTTGAAATGGTGTCCCGAAACTTCATTATCATAACATTCTGTGTCTGGCATATTGCTCTAACAACAGGATAATTTCTTGGAAAGAAGCAATAAAGTTATGTGCGAAATAAAAATTCAGCTTATTATAAATTTTTTTATTTCGTTTTCTTGCTTCGATAACCCAAAGACCTACAGGCAATTATCAGAATTATATTCTACGAATATTTTTTTTAATTTGCCTTACGATAAAATTATATTATCAAATGCTTTAAACAATTACCGCCTAGTAACACCCTTTTTTTCTTTGTGCAAGTCACTTGGTTTTGTGCGGAACAAAAAAAATAGCAATTACTTTTACGACTATATTCTTGACATCAACAGAAAATACTTTTAATGCAGTACAATTTTTTGATATGAAATATTGAATAGCTCGAGCTGGAAAGCACTTTTTTAATTTCTTTTATTTTGAGACATCAGTTGTAACGGGTAAGGGAACTTTATTCTTTAAATCTTCCTGCACAAGTCCCATTCAATATGAAAGTAAATATTGGTTTACCATAGCCAAATATTTTTAGTGTGCCCTCTTGTTATTTGCTTTACGATATCTGAATCGTTAATTACTTGTTATAATATTTTTAAGGAGCCAATCTTGGCAACATTAGAAATGTGGTGCTTTACTACCGTAAAACTATTTAGAAATACTAATTTTTTCACTTTGTACGCTTTCTTTTGGTGTAAAGAATGACCACATTTGCTAAATGGCTACAGCACCTTCACGGTCTTTGTTTTTACGCAGCGTGGTGGGTTAATACTTTTAGTCCATCATAGGCTACAGTGAACCGATTTTTAAATAATTTACAATATCCCTTGGTTATACCTATTTAACCCACCATTAAACAAAAAGTACAGGAATCCTTAAGAAGAAACATTGGAAACTTGAGTGAACCCGCACAAGACGCAGTTGCTAAATGGGAAGAAATAAAAAGAGCTGTTGAAATGACAAACAAGACACTTCTGTTACAGGAGCGCGTAAAGAAGAAAGAATGGATGACGGATGAAATCCTTGATATGATGGAAGAAAGAAGACAACACAAATGCAAAAATCAAGTGAAGTATCAAGAAACAGGTCACAATATAAAAACAAAGATAAAGGAAGCGAAGGAACGCTGGCTAAAGGAGAAATGCGATGAAATCGAAGAGTGCGACAGAAGATATGACTACCACAACATGCACAAAAAGATCAAAGAATTAACAACTAAAAAGAAAACCAATAATCCCCACCCGACACTAATAGACGCAGACGGTAACCTTATATCAGACGACTTGAAGCTCATTGACACATGGAAAGATTACGTAGAACGACTTTTTAACGATAAATGTAGAGCGACAGTGGGCCAAGATGACGACATGACTGGACCCGAAATACTAAGGTCTGAAGTGGAAAAAGCCATCTCATCGCTAAAAAACGACAAAACACCAGGTCCCGACAACATACAGGGCGAGATCATAAAACTCCTATGCGAAACGGATGACCACTTCCTCGATTTTCTGACAGACCTTTTTAACACCTTTTACGACAAAGGAGAGAAAGGGGAGAGGCGATCTTCAGTCTGCAAGTTTTAATTCAAAGATGCAGAGACATGCATAAGGACGTCCACTTGTGCTTCATCGACTTCTCCAAGGCGTTTTACAAGGTCAAACATGATAAACTCATGGAAATGCTCAGGAAGATGCATATTGATGGCAAGGATCTGCGCATAATAACCAATCTCTATTGGAACCAAAGTGCTGAGATAAAGATGGGCAACTTACACAGTGGGAAGATAGATATTAAAAAGGGTGTACGACAGGGATGCGTCCTCTCGCCGCTCCTGTTCAAAATATACTCTGAACAGATCTTCAGAGAAGCACTGGGAGAAGTTTCGGAGGGTATCAAAGTAAACGGAGAGGTAATCAATAATATTAGATATGCTGACGACACAGTTATTATCGCAAATGACTGCAACGAGCTTCAAAGACTCATGCAAAGTATACACACAGCAAGTCAAGAATATGGTTTAGAACTCAATACAACCAAAACTAAATGCATGCTCATCAGCAGGACACAACAACCTCCGATGCAATTGACATTAAACAACCGAAAAATAGAACAAGTGGAGACATACACATACCTTGGAACCACAGTCAACACAAAATGGGACCAGTCAACAGAAATAAGATCACGAATTAAAAAAGCGCGAAACGCGTTCAACAATATGAAAAAGTGGTTCACAAGCAAAATCTCAATGGAACTAAAATTAAGACTGGTCAAGTTTTATGTCTTCCCGGTCTTGTTCTATGGAGCAGAGGCATGGACCACAACGGAAGCCACCCTGAAGAAACTAGAATCCTTTGAGCTGTGGATATATCGCCGTATTCTTCGGATATCCTGGACAGACCACATCACTAACGTGGAAGTAATGCAGAGAATAGGCAAAAGCAAAGAAATAATCTTCACCGTAAAGAAACGGAAGCTTGAGTACTTCGGACATGTCATGAGGCATACTAAGTACCGTAGTAGTACAGTAGGAGGGGACCGGGAAGAAGACGACACTCATGGATGCATAACCTGCGACAATGGTTCGGACTAACATCGACCGAACTGTTCAGAGGTGCCGTAAACAAAGTCAAAATAGCCTTGTTAATAGCCAACGTCCGAAACGGATAGGGCAAAGAAAGAAGAAGAAGAAGATACCTATTTAACCAAAAAAATCTCAATTCCCAGGTAACATTATAGTAACAAACTCTTTTTATTTTCATATGTGGAGTTGGTCTGTTGGTAGATGCTTCTTTATCTTACATTTTTGACGTGCACACCCTCACACACACACACAAACAAACAACCAAAAACACTATAGCAACACAAATAATGAAATATTAACGAAGTTAATAAAATCCAGAGGGCGACTAAAATTCAGGACACCAAAGGAGTGGTACGGTAGTGCGGAAGGTGACGTGTGCGCTATCTATATTCCTAGCTGCAATCCTACTTGTTTTGATTTTTGCTCTAGTACTCCTAGAACCATCTTTTGTTCTTATAACTTAGAACCATGAATTCTGTCATCGATCAACTGAAGTGGTTTTATATTTAATTCCTAACGTAGTTTTATATTTTATCCAGGCCAAAGGATACAAGACAGGGTATATAAGATAAAATTCGCTATAACAATAATGCAGCACTCTACTTGTGAGTACAGAGTTAAGACCACGATTCCTTAGGATGGGCCTTTTCGTCGTACTATATATTATTTCTGAAAATGGTTAATAAAGTAATGATATTACCTAATATAACACTCAGTCTAATTAATTCAATTAGATCACTCTTTAAAATAAACACGAAAAACACGCATGCTAGAGATACTCTCCGATAAGACGAATTTCCATCGACAATAAGTCTGGTGTTTTTATGCCTAAAAATATTTTCGTATATGCTAAAATATAAAGTGTTTGTATATAAATTTTGTTTATCTGCCGAAAGATAAGATTTCTAGTCTAGTTTAATTCTGTCACGATAAGATCCTATCTTGAAAAGGTAAATATTAAATAAACATCAGTTGATGTCTGTAAATTTTCTAAAGTGTTCATGAGTATGCAGTATTAAAATACATAATAATATTTTATTTACATTCTTTGAAACATTAAATGAAGCTCAGCTAAACACAAAGTGATGTCAGTGTCTGCTTTTATTGCTTTATAATGTTACTCTACAATATAATCTCTAATGTAATTAAATTAAACTATATATTTTTAGTCAAAAACTATGTCAATTAAACCCACAAACTCAGTGCAGCACATATTCTAAATTAGGAACAGAAATTGTATTTGACTTCTTCTTAAGATGCCTTCTCCATTACTGAAGGTTGGCTATAACTACAGCAAATTGCTCCCTATCTTGAGCTGTTCTTAGTATCGAATGTGTGTCCATGCCTGTCTAGTCTCTTACATGCTTCAATCAGGAGCATTTTCTTCTTCCTGGACCTCTTCTTCCTTCCACTTTCCCTTCCATTATAAGTCGTAGGAAGTTGTATTTTTCTCCTCTGTAACTATGTCCTAGATAACTCGTTTTTCTGTTTTTTTTTACAATATTTGACAAACAGTCTATTCCGGTCACGTGCAATTTACTTGCATGGTGAGATTTTTCCCGGCAAATTGGGCTTTGCCGGGAGTGGCCAGCCATCATTCTCTAGCTTCTCGTAGAACAACAATGGAGCAGGAACAAACAAATCAACTTCAGTCTTTAGAAAACTATAGTACTGGTCCCGTTACAGATCATCCAGATGAAGAACTATTAAGAAGTAGTCACCAAAACAGCGATAAGTTCAACAGAGGCTGAAAAAGTTTAGTGGGTTAGCACCAACAGCGGAAAAAGCGCTAGAACCCATGTAAAAACCACAAATATAGGTCTAATGTATATGTTATGGTGGCACCACACTTCGCTATGTGTTATTTGTTATGCAGCTTCGCTGAATTCGCCCAAGTATTTGTTATTCGTCAGCGAATAACAAATACGTTACTCCGCACTTGTGCCGGTGGGTCAAACATGCCAAATATTTGCGTCATGCGTGTTTGGCAAAAAAAGGCACGTTATTGACGGTCGCTGCAACTTACTTTTACCTCCTTAAACGCAGTTTACCAATTCTTGTTGCGTCATTTTTCATCAAGGCTGCATCCGGTATAAATCTAGAAATCTCAAATTTTCGTTTGTCCACATTTCACAGTAGATACACCACAAATCAAAGCATGATAGGTACGATAGTTGTATATAAACACACAAATTTGTCTAATTGACGGTTCAAGAATAACGAGAATAACAATAAAGTTAGGTTAAGATAAACAGCGAGACAACTACCAATGCGAGTGAAGTGTGGGCACTTAACATATACATTCGGCGGGAATTCTGGATATTCGGGAATTCGTGTCAAAAAACCTACAAGTGGACGGATAGGCGTACTTGCTATTCGGGTATTTGCTTATGCGTGCGATTAAATCAAACAATTGACGAATGTATTCTCCACACTTCATGTTATGCGGTCGAATATGGCGCATAACGAATAACACATAGCGAAGTGTGGTGCCGTCATTATAGTCAAACTTCCAAGCTTCGGAGCTCCTAGGTTTGACAAGCCAACAGGTCTGACTTAAGGTCTTAGTCAAATCCCAAACAATTGACATTGTTCGACCTTTGACTAATACTCCAGTGACGGTTTTGGAATGTAATTTCCCTCGTCACGACGGATTTGCTTGAACATTTGGATTTAGGTTCCTCGTAATCTCTACTTCACTTTTGGGCTTGAGCTCAGGGTCGCTTTTACTTGGGGGTGAAAGCCGCCACTTCTCAGGGGTAAAAAAATAAGTCCGGAAATGGATAAATTGACTAATTCTAAGTAACTTTTTGAGGGGTCTGCGAAAGTTTGAATGGTTCAAAGTGGTTATTTTTGAAAATTATTTTTTTTTTGAAATTTTGAAAAAATGTCTTTTTTACAAAAAAGTAATTAGTGTTACGAAAAATCTTGAAGAGTAAAAAATATACATGTACATACACAACATGTACAATCTGATTACAAATTATCACAACAAACCACATCTGAAGAAGTAAACTGTTGAAGAATTTTCTTCCTCTCTTAGTGACGACTGTCCAGGGGCTTTGTCAGTATGATAATCCTTAGTTTTTCTCCAATTAAACTATCTTATTTTGAAAAAGTATCGGAACACCGCAAGAGAACATGTATAAATCTTAAACATGTTATAAGTACAGTACAGATCGACGTTTGACCAAGTCTACCAGTCGCTTCTAGGCAAAGCCCGAAATATATCATTTTTCTTTCGACTTCTTCTTCTTCAAGAGCCGTCTCCATCAATGGAGGTTAGCGGTTATGGTGGCAAACGTTTGTCTATCTTCAGCTGTTCTTAAGAGTTCCTCAAATCCAAGTCCTGTCCAGTTTCTGATATTACGTAACCAGGACAATTTTTTTCTTCCAATTCCTCGCTTTCCTTCTATTTTGCCTTTTATTATCAACTGAGGGATGTAGTATTTCTCGTTGCGCAACAAATGCCCTAAATAACTGGTTTTTCTTCTTTTGACTGTTCTCAATAGTTCTTTTTCTAAATTGAGTCTCGCTAGTACTTCTTCATTTGTTTTTCGTGCTGTCCAAGGAATTTTTAAAATTCTACGGTACACCTACATTTCAAATGCCTCGATTCTATTCAGGCTCTTTATTTTTAAAGTCCATGTTTCGACTCCGTAGAGAAGAACAGACCAGATAAAACATTTTACAAGTTTTAATCTCAATTTAATATTTATATGTGTATCGCAGAATAGAACGCGCATCTTAAAGAAACTATCCCTAGCTTGAGCAATTCTCGCTTTAATTTCTTGTTCTGGGTCCAGCTTGCAATTAATCCAACAGCCAAGGTATTTGTATTGGTTTACCTGTTCTAAAATATTCCCATTTATTTTTATAGGTAAGGGGATATTCTGTTTTCTTTGGATCACCATTACTTTTGTTTTTTTTTTCGTTGATCTTCATTCCAAACTCTCGACAAGCATCCTTAAGGTGGTCTATAACCCTCTGTAAGTTTGTGTCTGTATCAGCCAGTAGGACAGTGTCATCTGCATATCTTATGCTAGATATTGGTTCTCCATTAATTTTTATTCCTGTGGAAAGGTTTTCCAAGGCTTGCTTGAATAGTAGTTCCCAGTAAAGATTGAACAGCATAGGGGACAGTATGCATCCTTGCCTTACTCCTTTATTTATACTAATATTTCTAGATGTATGATCGTCGATCCTAATCTTGGCACTCTGCCTCCAATATAAGTTCTTAATTAGTCGGAGATCTTTGCTATCCAAGTTGATGCTCTGCAAGGAATTTAACATTTTATTATGGTTTACGCGATCAAATGCCTTTTCAAAGTCTACAAAACATAGAAAGACATCCTTTTGTTGGTCGTAACACTTCTGCAGCAGTACTTGTAATGAAAACAAGGCCTCTCTGGTCCCCATTCCGGCTCTGAATCCAAATTGATCGTATCCAACTTCTTTTTCACACCTTTTGTATACCCTATTGTGAAGTATTTTTAATAGAATTTTAAGCATTTGGCTCATAAGACTTATTAATCTAAAATCTGCGCATCGCCTGGAGTTAGCTTGTTTTGGAATGGGAATAAAAATAGATTCTAACCATTCCTCTGGTATTTCCCCAGTATCGTAGATTGTATTAAACAAAATTACTAACAAAATTTCTTTCGACGTTTGACTAAAAAGTTGGAAACTTCTAGGTTTGATTAAAACTAAACACTTTAAAGGCCGTAAATTGAATTTATTCGGGGTTTGCCGAAAGGCTTTGTTCAAACCTATGATAAACTCGTCATATCGGGAAGAAATTGCATGTCGACCTTTGACTATAATATAATATATATACAAAAGATCTTTCAAGTCGCAGTGTGGAAAGGTCTACAAGGTCAAATGACCCATTTATCTACAATCTACAGTCTACAAGAACGAGAAGTAAAAAGAATTCTTTTCATATTATACAGTATCAAATACTACACAAGACCCAGATTAACGGTATTTCCAGCAGTTGTTTCGAATTTTTTTTAAAATGTAATCTTTATTTACAATCTACATCATAGATCGATATTTACTATATAGTATTAAGTAAATATGTTACAGGTTTTGGGTGTAAAGTGAAATATTAATAATAATATCATTACAACTAATAATTATTATTAATCTGGTACTATCATAACATATACAGCTTAATCATCTCGCGAGAAAATTTTACGAAAAAAAGTTATGTCAACGTGTATTTTGATTACCAGCTGTAGTTGAGAGGTGTAAACGAAAACAGTCGATTGTGTAAGTGGGATGGCCATGAAAAGTTGATGCCGAGCTGAAATTTATTTCGAATTTAAATATAAATCCTCACAATATTGTTTGCAAACACTGAGTGAGCGAGCGGTAGATAAGAAAGTCCTTTTAATTTGTTGATAACATTCCAAACAATACATTTTTTATGAAAAAGTTTTTACATACAATATTTTTATTTACATTTATACTTTTATTTTAGATTTACGATTATATAAAATCATAAATTGGTTTTTATCTTCAATAAAAGAATATAAGAAACGTTTTACAATCATTTTAAAACAAAATCTGAGGATATAAAAAAAATAGGATATAATTAAAAGAATCCGACTAATGTGATCTCCCTTTTCGAACATCCAACTGTTGTATTTTGAGTAAACTGTAGTATACGAGGGTGGCCTTTCAAGTTTTTACAAAAGTGAAAAACACACTATTATAACACGATGAAAACAAAGTGTTTTATTTCTTTTTGAACCAGTAGCCTTTAAGGTATATAAATTTTTGCATATGCTCAAACCAATTCTTTAAACATTTTCTCTGCTCTGAAGCTGATGAAGAAAACATGGTTTAGAAAGCCTTCAAACAGCTTTTTGTTCAGAAAAAAAGTTTGTTTAGAAAATAATATGGGTGAATGAGACGTTAATTCAAAGATTTATCCTTCAGTCGTGGTGAAGAATGATTTTTTCTTGTTTCATTGAAGACTATTGGCAAACAAATTGTTGTATACTATTTAGCACTAACAGTGCTTCTTCGATGTTTAAATGGAGTGATTGCGACGTGTACATTACAGGAGAAGAAACATGCGATCATTTTCTTGAACTCGGAATGTTAGTGGGATTCGGTTCATGGTCAAACACCCAAATAGTAGACTATTGTTTCTTTTAGGTTCACACGAAAATATTTAAGTATCGCCTCATAACAATCTTGTATACGGACTTTGTACATCTGCAAATTTTTCCAGCATTTCCTGAGACCAATCAACATAAGCTATTTTTTGCGCTTCGGTCAAATTATGCGGAATCCATCTGGAACAAGTGGGCTCACCTAAATTGTAATTTGAGACAACCCTCACTACATTTATCACATACAAATGTATCAACACCACAAAAGTCTGCTAACCAATTCTGCGATATTATAAAAATCATCAAAAACAAACTGTCATGGGTAAAAGATCATTTTTTTGGAAGTGCTTTGCGGACGAAAAACTTTGGTGAGATTCGGTTCGTTGTCAAGTGTCCAAGTTTCCTGTTTCTTCCAGATTCATATGAATATATACAAGTGTTGTCACTTGTAGCAATGTTAACACGGATTTTGTACATCTTGGGTAAATTTTTTTCGACATTTCCTAACACCATTAAACACGTTTGAAGATATGTTTCATAGTAACTGAAGTACATGCATTGCATATGCAAATCATAATCAAATTTTAAATCTTTATTCAAACATGTGTGCGGAAAGGCTAAATCCAATATGTATGTGCTCTATTCAATGTTTGATATTAGATATTTAAACAGTGACAAGTTTTTGATAACACAGAAAAAACAATGTATAATTGTCCTTTGTTAAATTAGAATGACTAATGATTTCTTTTCGATGTTTTGTACTGATTTCCTACATTCGTGCTAAATTAATTGTCGGACTTTGATCTTATGTAACTGTGTCAAAAAAAAAATTCTGCTTAATATTAACCGGTTATAATTAGGTTAATATATTATTGTATTCAGGTGAAATAATGACGCATGGTAAGCTGAGAGACTGGTTTTGGTGAAGTAAATTTGATTTTTAATGGTATATTTTATGGATTTTTATTGGACTGTATTAAATTATTGGCGCTTATGTAAATTATTTATTATACAATTTTAAAAATTAACAAATTAAATTTTTTATCAAAGTTCATAAAAAGTATTTTAAATATTGTGCACGAGCTCGTTCATATTAGATTTAATGGAAGTATCAGAAGCACCGTAATATTTTGTTGACTTGCATTTTATCCTACCATCCTCTATTTTTCAGCTTAACCGTCTATTTTAATCGATTCTTAGACCTAACTATAAACTTGTGGTTTATACACGTAATTTTTTTGGTTTATAAATTACACATACATTTGGTTTAAAAAATTATGTTCTGAAGAACGAAATATTGTGCAATTTTAACTGCGGCCAAATTGTTCTATTGCAGAGCAGAATAGTGACCTTGGAAAACCGCAGATAAGAAAATATCTATTTTTTGAGGCTTAACATCTATTTTTTCTTAAGATTTATTTTTGAATTCAAATGGGCTTGCGAATTTACAAAATCGTTTCTTGACTGTGAGGCTTTCTTGGTATTGTTGTTCTTGTCCATTTTCCTTAATATCTTCTTTCCATCTTCTTGATATCTTAATGGAAATATTCTCCTTTTCACCCACAGTGAAATAAAAAAGCATTGGGGAAACATGCCAGGTCCCTTAACGAATTGAAGCAAAAATTGCAAGAAATATGAGGTTAATTTATACCAAAATTTTGACAAAACTTGCTAAAACCCATGCTTGGAAGAATTTTTCATATAATTAAAAATAAAGTGGGTTGTGTCACTCAATGGTAAATAAACTTACATTTTTTTTAATATTACATATTATTGTATGTGTTTTTGAAGCGAATCTTCTATACAGTCGTTGTATTACTTTTTTCTCTATGGTAAAATGCTGAGGCGAGCTTAACGGAACTAGCACCACGAAAAGGCGTCACGAGTAGCGTCACAAAATTGCGGCTCTTCACGTCGATTAACTTCTTTGGATCAATTCGTTTCTAGTTATCATATATTTTTTCTAAGCAGGTTTCAATTAAAAACTGCTTGAAGAATAACCTAACAAAATACACACATTAAATGAGAAGTAAAAAATTAGAAGAATATCTGTCAATAAAAGATAAGATTCGTAACGATTGTCAAAATTTAAAAGTCATAAATGTCATCCAATTAATAACAATACTGAATCATCTGTCTAAATTTTTATGACACTTCTCGTTTTAAAATAATTTCATATAAATACAATTATTATTTTTAAACATCTTATTCCTTGCTTTCTCTCTCCAATTTCTTACGCCTATTTTGGACAAGTCTTGTTTTACTGCTTCCAACCATTTATTTTTATGTACGTGTGACCACGTGTGTATGTATGTGACCAAGCCATCTAGCCCTTTGGGCTCGTATGTTTGCCGTAATTGCTGGTTTTCCATACATCCTCATTATTTCTTTATTCGTTCATCTTCTTCAAATATTCTGTGCCGTCTTTATTCCTCCGAAGATTTTTCTGAGCACCTTTCTTTCCCAGATCTCTACTTTCATTTCTTCCTGCTGGTTCATAATCCACGTTTTACTGGCATACATCACTGTAGGTCTGATTACTGTCTCGTAGACTCACAGTTTAGCTGTTCTTGGCACATTTTTTGCTTTCAGTAATGAAATCGCTTTGCTTTCCTTCATTAATCTTTTGTCTGTCTCTTTTTCTTCTTTTTCCGTGTTCGTTATGGTTAAGTATTTAAATTCTGACACTGTTTCAAAACTATAGACAGGATCTGCTCCTTTTATTTTGATATATTTGTTATTATTTGTTATGTCTCCTCTCATTTCCATATATCGCTGGTGACCTGGCAATACCTCCTAAGTGATGTCAAACATTTTTTTCAGGAGAAACAAAAAACTGATTAAATCGTTACTATAAGGACTTTTTTATTATTTTTTAAGTCAGTGGTTTAAATAATATAAGCTATAACGTTGTTTTGAAATAAAATAGTAGAATTGTTAAATTATGTATTATTAGGACACTTAGGATATATTGATTCTTCAATATTGTCAAATAGGATATTTTACAACACTTTATTTTGCCTATAGGAGAAAATTGCTAACTTTTCTTTTCAAACTTAAAAAATTATTTCTTACAACTTAAAACAAAAAAAAAAAAAATAAAAACAAGTTTGTTTTAGGGTATTTTGTTAAATATGCACACATATTTTTTAAAATAATGATTCGGAACTGCAAAATTATTCATGTAAAAGTGCATCGTAAAATGCATGCGTATCTTTGGGAAGAACTGATTTTAACTCCTGCAGATGTTGCCACTTTTCAGACTTAATTTTGCATGGTCCTTGTAACAGTTTGGGATATTCCAATATTGTTGGCATAGTTTTTGGTCTACATGGGAGTTCTTTGTATTCATCCTCATAGTCTAATTTTACTCTTATAGTGCCACATGGATCATATTGAATACTCTTGATGTCATTGATTACTGGATCGTTGGTTTTTCTTCCAGGCCTAATAGAAGAGTATCTTAAATACTTAGAGGAGGAGAAATCTTTGAAAAATGAAGATTCCAGCAGTCGAGTTCTGTAAGGGGCAGGAGTTTTTCTCTCTTCCTTCGTTACCGACTTGCGTTTTTGTTTGGTTTATTATTAATCCGTATCTTCTCGTTTCTTTTTCAAATTTTTGGAAAACTTTCTAAATGTTTTTTTGTTCTCGCTAGTATCACCACATCATCCGCGTACGCTATGCACTGTTCCCTGCTATTGAAAATAGTCCTGTTTGTGCTTATATTTGATCTTCTTACGATTTGTTCTAATACTAGGTTGAATAAATTCGTTGATAACTTGTTTTAAATCTATATTCACTGTGAACTGTCTTGAAAAGCTTCCTTCCGTTGTTACCCTATTCATCGTGTTCCTAAGCGTCATTCTCACTAGCCTATAAGCTTTTCTGGTATTTCTAATGGTCTCATGGCCTCGTATAGCATCGTTCGATTTAGGGAGTCATATGCTTGTTTAAAATCGATAAATATCATATGTAATCCTAAGTTTTGTTCGTAGCTATTATTTTGTACTAATTTTAACATACTTATTTGATCAGCAGTTGTTCTTCCTGATCTAAAACTTCCCTGGTATTCTCCAATCACTTTGTTATCATATTTTATTAATTTTTCCTAATTATTTTTGCAAGTATTTTATAATTCAGTTTATATAATAATTAAATTTCCTATCAAATGATATTTTTTATATTTTATTATTAATTTAATATTTCGTCTGAATTTGACAGGTCTGTCAGCAGTAAACAACGCATGCCTTGTTAATAAGTCAGCAGGTGGCGTTAGGAGCAAACATAATAATTTATTGAATTATTTTAATGTAATATAATTTGTTTAAAATATAAATAATCAATAAATAATAAAATTACTTGATTTAATTTTAAACATATCTATTATTTAAATTTTAAAAATATAGAAAACATAGTATGAAGCTTCGCCTTACTGTATCATGTTTTTTTTTAATTTGTTGTTTCAATATTTGTTTTCATTAATTTAAACAAAATTTTCTATAATTATGAAAATCTAAAAATGTTACATGAACTTTTAAAGTTTAATTCATAGAACTTCTCGAACATCGAACTATTCGAGGACTTTTTTATCCTCTATATCGATATCCAAACAAACAACATCCAAGCAAAAATCTTAAAACCAACCTTACTTCTTATATGAATCTATATATAAAGACTTTCGGAAGCTGCATCTAGAAAAATATTCTTATTTTTGTGTCATATTAGAATCATCCGACATTGACAATCACCATAGCAACACTATCCTGCTATCCATATAAATCCTACTAGATTAGCAAATAATTTCTATAATGGCTTAGTATTGTAATGGTATGTTATAGGGTTAAAAAAAATCACGCGATTAAAATTATCTATATCAACTTATTACATGTTCTATAAAACTGCTTTGTTTAGTTTATTGCAATCATACTGGTATTAATGATACCATATTATCGGTGATCAAAAACATATTTTGATTAAAAGGATATTTTAAAAAACATCCTCGAACCGTTCAAGGTCACCTCTATTTCGATTAATGTTAATATCCTCGTTAGTATCCACCTGCATCGATATGTAGTCAAGCAAAAAAAAAATAGTTAACATGATAATGTCAAATGTAATTACACAGACGATATATACTTTGACCATAATTACAGCAGATACCGAGAATAGAGTGATCTGTGCCGTAACCAACTAACCCGCAATTAGATATATTTCGCAATTGTAATGCCATTCCCATTAATTTGTTCGTTTGAACTTCCTTGTATTGGAAATACCACTTTGTAGACTGAATGTCGCCTTTCATTGCCTGAGGCATCTGCTTATCGGGTTTCAACGTAATTCATTATTATGTAGCGAACGCACTGAACTGATAATGACTTACTTATTGATACAGGGAGGCCGCGGCTATATCCTGTGTCTGAAGAACTTACAGTATATTTACATAGATATTATATTCTACAAGCTATTAATCTGTTTTCGAGTTACATACTTTCAACATAAAGTAGCAAAATAAACTCGAGCATTTTGTAGATGGTTACGCTTATTGGTAGATGATGTGGAGGCTTGGCGGGACGAACCTTCGGCTCGACCAATAATCACCTCCATATCCACTTGTTTCGTATACAGAGCACTTTGGCTAGTCTGTGCTGGAAGTAGCCGATAATATTGTGAATGTTTTCCATACAATCTTAAATGAGAAAGTGAGTGATTAAACTTTACTTTTACTTTCTTATCCGAAACCATGCGTTCAAAATCTTTCACAAATCACTCGAATAAGACAAATAATTTGTTAAAATTTATTGGCCTTTGATGTCTTTGGAGTATATCCATTCTGTCCCAACGATTTTTCTAGATCTTTCATTATATCTCAACAAAGCATTGGCACAGAAAGCAAGGGACATCAAACGATCTATATGTTTAAAACAGTCAATCATAATATTGACCAACAAGAACCAAAAGGAGGTTTGCTAACGTAGTGTGAATACTCGTGTGACCACACCAAACAAATATTAACGCTATGAAAAATCAGCTGTTGCAGAACACAAGAACACAGCATCACAAAAAACAGCTACCAAATTTTATTCGAGAAAACAAAGGCGCTTAGTCATCATACAAATCGAACTCCAAAAACTGCCTTTAACTTTAATCGTAAAAAAGAGGGTCTGAATCGTATTAGAAAATTCGAATACCGCTTTCGACCAAATAACAGATCCCAGGGGCATACGAATGCTATAAATAACTCAGTTACTCGAGGAAGGTTTCCCTGCCGTAATTGCACACGAAACTACATGAATAAATAAGTCCATACCACGGTCTGTAAACCTCAAAATTAATATAGCACTACGTAACTTCACCATTATCATCATCAGCCCATAGTTGTTCACTGCTGAACATAGGCCTCCTCTAAAAAACTTCCATTCAGATCTCTTTATGTCGTAACTACATCTCGTGGGTGATTTTAACGGGTTTCGTCTGTCTGCTCCACTCCAAGATTTTTTTGGTCCATCTATTATCTTTTATTAAAGCGATGTGTCCTGCCCACTTCCATTTAATTTTAGCTGTGTTTTAGCTGTCCACGTAACTGGTATATGTAGGGTCAACAACTTGAATTTCTAAGTCTTCTACCTTCAATAGATGTATCGGAACAAAATTTGTCATCATTTTTGTCTTTTGGTAATTAATATTTAGACCTACCTTATGAGCTGCATCGCCGAGTTAATTTAATATATCACTGGCAATTTTTAGGTCATCTACGAATCGTACTAAATGTCCCGCCGTCGATGTTTATTACTTTATTTTACCATTCCAGTAATTTCAAAGCATGTTGCAAGTACAGTGATGAACAACTTTGGCGACATAGTATATCCCTGTCGAACACCTCTCTTGACATATATCTTATTGGTTGTTCCATTGCTATATCTATTTTCTATAATGCTGGTATACCTATGATCTATTGGACACTTCAAGTGCCTTTAAAGTACGTATAGTTCGATAGTATCAAACGCTTTATGGAAGTCCACAAACTTTAGAACTTGGGGTTTATAGTTCATGTTGTCACCCTTTTTATACAGAAGAATTGTAATGGAGTTACTCTCCAATTTACAGAAATTTTTTGACTATACAAGCAGAGATTGAAGAGATCCTATAATTTTTATAGCTTCTGTAACTATTTCGTCATCTTCCGAAGCCCTGTTGTTTTGTTTTTTTGAATGCATATTGTATTATTACATATTTCAATACATAAAACCACCCACGAAATCCTACAGAAGAATGTCTTATATTATTGCCGAAAAAAATCAAATTTTAAATAAAATTTTTATTATAATTATATATATATATATATATATATATATATATATATATATATATATATATATATATATATATATATATACCTTACTTTTGTATTAGTTTTCGTTATCTATTGACCTACTACAACTTGTAGTGTGCTTGCATAATTCTCGTATGATTCGATTCCAATTAGTTTATCAGTTCAACTTCCCCGTACTTGGAATACAATTTTCTAGACTGCTTGTCTCCGTCTTTTGTCGCCTGGGGCAGCTACTTATCCGACATTTAATATAATTTACTAATGCAGTTAACGTACTTGAATGGCGTCATTAATTGATAGTGGCTCACTTGTTTCAGTCACATTAATAGGACTAATGATGGGTTTCGGTTTTTTATAAAATACACTCCTCAACAATTGATCTGGATCCTTTTAACGGCTGTATATTTTTGATTTAAAATTAGTTTCGAAAGGAATGGATTTTATAGTATTTTTACCTTTAGTAGAAAGTGTGCAACTTAAATAATTCATGCCTTTGGTACGGTAAGGAAAATAGTCGTCAGATTGTTTTTCAATTTTCGTTCTCTACGTCTCAATTTGTTCCCTATTTCGACGTCTTTCGGTCTCCTTTTAACTGACAGTATTTTGATGTGACTTTGTTACGTCCATTGGACGTTTGTTGAGGTGACATACAGGCCCGTTCCTAGGGTAGTGAGCGCCTGCGTGCAGGATTTTTTGTTCGCCCCCATATTATGTTTTTAAGATACCTATATCATAACATGTTCTTGTGATAAGATTGAAAATACGATATGAATGTAAAAAGAAAAATAAAACGAACCATATTTGAAAAAAGATTTATTAAATAATTCATATATACCAAGTGAAAAATAATTAAATAACAAATATTGGAATTATAACATGACACGTCGTGCTTTCACAGATGCAAGCTCATTAATCATTTCATTGTGATCAATGGCTTCACAAATTTTATTTTCAATTGAAATGACTGCAAAAACTGATAGCCTTTCTTGGCACATTGACATTCTTAAATAATTTTTCATGAGCTTTAGCTTTGAAAAATTCCTTTCGCTAGATGCCACCGAATTGAAAGGGTCAGGAATATTTTCAAGGCTATAAATAGATTTAGAAACAATGATTGTAAATTTTTCTTTGTTATATAATTTAAAATATCTATGGGCGAATCCGAAATTTTGCTAGAGTCTGTGAGTGGGTTAAGAACTTTGTATGACAGAATTTCATTATGCAAATCAAGACCATCAATATCTTTGCATACGTTTCCTTCATGTTGAATTTGTAAAGCTAAATCCAAATCCATACATGATCTTTTAATTAGATCAGAATCTAGATTTTGAAAATTACCCAAAAATCCAAATAAATCGTGGCACTTATATTCCCCCAAAGCGTCTTTGTAGGGATTGAATTATTTTGTCCAAAGTTTGAAAATAAAAACTGATCTTAAATTTTTGTTTTGGATCGAATACTGTTTCATCTGTACCTTCATACGAAAACTGAAGCTTCGTCTTTCTTTGTCTTAATAATGGAAATGTTTGCTCTACATCACTTTTTTCTGCTTCTGCTATCAGAAAGACTCATTCATGAAAATCTCGAAATGTTTGTCTGACTTTTTTTCAGTGAAATAAATAATAAGATTTTTTATTTCTGTATGGCATTCATTTAAAGTTGTATTTGGATTCTGGACCACTTTACTTACTATATTAACTTTTGTTAACACATCATACCATATTATAATAGAAAAAATGAATTTGAACGTTTTAAATTTTGTCTCATAGTGACCTTGCTGAATGTTTCGTTTTCATATCTCTTGAATTATCTTGTAAATCGTGTAAACTTTTACAAATTTCGAGGAATTGACACCTAAGAGGGCGAATGGCTTTGACTCTGCTTTCCCATCGTGTTTCACTTACTGATTTTAAAGTTAAGTTTGGTACATTCCTTTTTAAAATGTCCCATCTATAGGGTGAAGCAGAAAAAAATTGAACAACTCCTGAATAATTGAAAAAAAACCTACAGTCTCATACGAAATTTTAGCTGCATCATTAAATTAAAAGTGTGAGCTGAACAAGGTAAAAACATTGCTCTGGGATTAATTTTTAGAATTTGAGCTTGAAGGCCCACATGCTTGCCAGACATATTTGCCCCATTGTCGTAATCCTGACCTCTCATGTCATCAAGATTTATTTTAAATTTTGATAATATTTCTTCTTTTAAAAAATTGAAGAGCCCTTCTCCTTAGTATTTAAAACTTGGAAAAAACCCAGAAAGTGTTCTCTAATTTCGACTTCATATGGAGAACAATAAATATACGCGGCGAGCGGCATTAGACGGCGCGTCGTGTGCTGCCACTAATAAAATTGTAGGATGGTAATTGAATTAGTAATTTTGGTATTATAATAGGGAATAGCAATCGGATGAAGTGATTGCTTTAGCGCTTACCGGGGAAATACTGAACACTGACTTTTTTTTATTTTAGAAGTGAGAATATTTTTGTAATGGTAACCAAATATTTGGCGTCCCTAAAATTTAGCGCCTACGTGCGGGGCATTCATTGCATATTCGCCAGGAACGGCCCTGCATAATGACGTCTCTTAACACGTTGCGTGCAGATGTCCGATCCTGAGACTTCTCTGAACTTAAACTTATTTATTAATGAAACTCTTATAAAAGAATTAATAAAGGTTTATTAGTAATTATTGATCATAATTACAGTGAAAAAAACGAAAACTTTTGCATGGCTCACACGTGTGCCACTAGGTATAAGGTCGCAGAAAGAAGATTTAAAATTTGTTGTTATACTCGTATACAAACAAAAAAAGCTAATATTATAAGTAAAATACTTTTAGGTCTTGTGAAAATTTGAGAAATTTGTAAAAAGCCTGGGTTTTCCTGACACATAAGGCAATGGTATAATGACAGAACTCTTTTTTATTTTTTTTGTTTCGCAAACAGTATCTACTAGGTTTGTAAGAAACATTGCTTAGTTCAACTCATCTATCTCACTATCACTTTCGAGCAACATGTGTAATAGTTCATCTTCGCTAAAATTTCTCGATTTTTTGGAAGATTTAGAAATATAGATATAGAAAAAAAATACATGATTTAGAAATTTTAAGCCGCGACGGACCTGCTTCCAAATTTTCACTTATTTTTTTTGTAATATATTCGAATAATTGGAAGTTACAACGAACTGCGTGTCTTTCAATGTTTTTTAATAACGATTTTTAAAAATATTAACTCCACCCTTGTCGACTCGAAAATCATAAGTGGTTTAAACCTTTTTTACTCATAAGTGGAGTCTCGTCTGGCATATATTTTTTAGGGTTTGTATATGTAAGATAATTATATACAAAATCTTGTGCACTTTAAAATTTATTTTTTATAATATTACCCAGCACAAGCATTATTTTTATTTGTTAGTATGCTATTTCAGTTGTTTATATATTCTCGAATCAATGTAATTATAAGTGAAGAATACCTTATCCAACAACCTGATGGTAAATTTAAATCATTCGGTGCACTACCGACAAAAAAAACACATCTTAAAAATGTGTGTAATCAATGGCATACATGCGCGCCGGCCGCACATTGGTGAAGGCACCATGTGGCTCACATGTATGCCATCCGCACGGAACGTGATAACCAATACCATGACATCTATTAGACGATAACGAACTAATACTCAGGCTGAAGACCGTTTCATAGTCGTGGCTGTAAAAATACGGAACAGCACCGATTCAAGAATAAGCAGCTTTTTCAGGCAAGCTAGTGGAAATGGAATTAATGTTTGAGTCAAAAGATTGCATCCTTGCATCCGAGTAATATCCTAAAAGCGCAACAGAATGTGTATAAATGGCTGCTTTGGAAAAAACTAGACTGTAGTAACTAGGAATTTTCAAAATTAAGGGTATTGTCCATTTACTGACTAGTCAAGATTTCAATTGTACACGTTTGATTGACACAATCTGACATGAATGAAGTGATGAGTGCCCTTAACTATTTGGACAGTTTGGAGCCAATAATTATGCCTCTTTGGGTTAATCATAGGAGATTCGTTCTCGTTCTTATCTATGTTAACGTCTCTTTCATCATGTGAGCATTATAAATTAAATAGGAGTATATAGTAGAATTACAAGAATGGAATGGCTACAGTGCTCGGGAGATATTGGCAACACGATTGGGTTAAAAGTTTGGGAAAATTTGTATAGCTATATATATATATATATATATATATATATATATATATATATATATATATATATATATATATATATATATATATATAGAGTAAAAAATATTTATATTTTTTATAAAAAAGATACTTTTTTAGGATCCATTGCTAGTCTTGTACTTTAATATAATGCGACTTCAGTGGTCACAACAGGATTTTCTTGTATATCACTTGTTGGTGTCTACACTTTGAGAATACAGTAATTTCTAGGTATTTTTTTGTTTAGAAGTGTACTTAAAGTCAATAAATATGGAAAACGTTCTGGTGCTTGTTACAATATTTGAAATAAACAGCAAGGAGGAGGTGACTTAATAAGTTAGACAATGTGATTAACATCTGGTGGTAATAATATCTTTAGGTATCTACTGTGGTGTCGATGACATCATCGACCAAACACTATAAATACAGAAGGAAACCAATGTGCTGATTATGTAAATTTACACATTATATTTAAACCGAGTCAAATAAATGATATTCTTAAAGATAAAAACAAACTATCGGTGATGATAATTAAATAATCAATTTAATTATCAGTAAAAATACCATAAGTTACGAATGGATGTGATCCATTTTTTTTGTCCTCTGATCTTGGAAAGAAAATTTTTTTACATAAATCACCAATCGTTTTCTGTGTTGCTTTCTTTAGTCAGTCGACTTACTTTAACATCTACTCTTTTATTCTTCTAATATTTTTCATACATATAGTCCGGGGAAATGAGTTTTTAAGAAAGAAGAGAGAAGGACCGAAAAAAATTGGTTGGAAGGAGTAGGCAAATCAGTGAGTTCCAAAGAACTTAAAGAAGGATAATGGAACCACCGACATTGATGGAAATTGGGGCAGAGTCGAAAGCGATTGTATATTCTTCTTCTTCTGGTTCCTATCCGTTTCGGATGTTGGAAATCATATTGGCAATCATGACCTTGCTCGCTGCGGCTCGAAACAGCTCCGTTGAGGTTTTCTTAAACCATGTTCTTAAATTCCGCAGCCATGATATTCTCCTTCTACCGGGTCCTCGCTTACCTTTGACTTTACCTTGCAATATAGACTGCAGCAGGGAGTAACGGTGCTGATTTCTCATAACGTGTCCCAGATATTGCAATTTTATGCGTTTGATCGTAAACACAATCTCTGGTTCCTTCTTCATTTTTTCTAGAACTTCCTTGTTCGTGATCCTTGCTGTCCATGATATTCTCAGCATTCTTCTATAAAGCCACATCTCAAATGCTTCAAGTTTTTTAATAGTGGTGTCTGTAAGCGTCCATGCCTCCGCCCCGTACAACAACACAGAGAAAACATAGCATCTCAAATGTCTCATTTTTGTATCCAGGGATATGTTGTGACTTTTGAAGATGGCGCTCATTTTGTTAAAGACCGTTCTTGCCTTTCCTATGCGGCACTTTATTTCCTGTACATTGCTCCACTGTTCGTTTATAATAGTTCCCAGGTAGCAATACTGTTTTACTCGCTCTATCTGCGTCCCATTAATGTATAGATGAGCCCCATTTATATTCTCCTTGCTGACAATCTTTTGTTTGGTTTTGTGGGTATTAATGTTTAGTCCGTACTGTTGACTGTACTCGTTTATTCTGTCCATTAGCCTCTGAAGTCCCTCTAAACTATCTGCTATCACCATGGTGTCGTCGGCATATCTAACATTGTTTACTCTTTCACCATTTAGAAGGATGCCTTCGTCTATTCCGTAAAGAGCCTCGGAAGAGGAGATTGTATATATATGTATGCAAAGTAAAGTCCCATATTTTCTATTTTTTTATATTAGAGAAGTAAAAAGTTGATTAAATGAAGTAAATTCTAAATTATTGTTTTTACCTTGAGTTTTAACTTGGCTTGCGAACCTCCCTCCTTTCTGCCGCTTTAAGGCCAGCAAGTAAAATTCTAATGAAAGTACAGATCAAATGTTATAGATTTTTAGCCATTATTTCTTATTTTCAATTGAAGAAGAAACATGCGTGGATTATATTGCTGTTTATTTTTACGTTTAAACTTGTTTACAAAATCTCTAATATCAATTTTTTGTTTCAGGTGAGCGTATGGCGCAACTAATGTAATTGTAAGCTCTTAGTTGTAGTAAGTATTTATTCTAAACGTTTAATGCCTACATTACACTAGTCGATTTTAGTGACTGAATAACCGCTTGCCACGCTTTGAGCAGGTGTTTCTTGGCTCTTCAAAGGGTAAGAGTTCCTTCTGGAGACCAAGACGAAGCGATTGGTACCTGATATGTACGTGTGCTCCAAGTATAGAAGTCTCTTTCACTCGTTTTTCGAGGCAGATCGCTAGAAGAATGAAATAGCTTTAGCGAACAAATCAGTTTTGTTCGCTACAAACAAAACTTAAATTTGCCTTTTTTTTTGAGGCTCGCACCTGAAAACATGTTTTTTGGTATCAACCTAAGAAAAAAATTGTTACTGCGGGGTACGGGCAGCAAATTGCAATATCACCATATTTGGCTCCAGTTAAGGTGCGAATTTTTGTAGAATTCCTCATATATTGTATTAACTCAACAATATATTTTGATCAACTTAAATCAGTTCCACAGTGTCTAAAACTTCTAGTAGATTTTCTTAAATGTAAATATGTGTGTTTAAACTTTCCAGGTTCAAGGATATCGACCCTTATATTTGTGACCTTCAAACTCGCGTACTTGGAACAAACACTTTCTCTTTTGATAATCCTAATTGTTTCGCTGATCGATAAAATGTTTTTTTTGGGGTTGACGTTTCAATGCCATCCATCATCGGTCGTTGACTCAAATCGGATTTTGATGAGGGTAAAATATACCTTTTTTATTTTTCAAGAATAATTTGTGTTTATTGGAAGTTTGTTTTATTAAGTTATAAGTTATAAGAAATATATTTATTTTTAGTTAAATATAGACTGTATCTTGTTTTATTATTTCGAATATAAAGAATTTGGTTATGAACCAAGCATACGTAAGTAACACTAAAATTTTTTTACGAAAGTTTGGTATTTAATTGTAGAAAACATGTATCCTCATTTTTTTTATTGCCTTGGTATGTCATTTGCGTCAGATGGGAGGTCATAAAATTCTTATTTAATTCACCGATTGAAAACTTCGATAACAATAGTTTACCTTCACCTATATAAATCCTTAATAAAATATTGCGTTTATTTTACAATAATTTTTCTGATCTCTTTATCAGTGCCTTTTCTTTACCTCTTTCGTCACCTTTCTCTTCTTATACTTGTGGAGTCCATTTATAACACTTTTTTGTGTTTAAGCTATTAAAGTTATTGTCTCTGTACATGCCCGTCCGTACAATATTCATTATTTGATCCATATTTTGTCTATGATATTAGGTCTTATTCCCATGGACTCTTCTATCTGTGTAATGGGATCTGCTAAAAACCAGATAGATCACTTATATACATATACAATTATTTTTTAGATTTTTCCGAAACAGCTAAGGTGTTAAGGCAGTTCTCTTAATTAATAACCTCCATTTAGCTCATCGTGTCGTTTGGAATTTGTTGGATATTAAAAAATTTCTTTTATGTTGTTTTTTAGCATTCTGATTAGTACTTTAGTAGTACGGTTCTGATAAAACAAACTTTTTTTTAGTATACTCAAGGTAGTATACCAAGGGATAACAAAGCAGGTGATGGAGTCCAAAAGTTATGATAAAAGAAGAAAAGAAATTTTTCAGCCATATGCATGCTATTGCCTACAAGATCGATGCCAAGTATGTCACTTTTGAAAGGACATAACCCTAATAACAAACAACTTGGTTATACATTTTCGAAGAATTCTTTAAAATATTCTTTTTTGAGAACAATTTTCGAAGTGGGAGTCGAAACCTCAAACAGTAGTACTTAGTTAAAAATGTAATTTTCATTACAACCAATAATTTGGGATTTGAATCTGGCCGGGCTCTCGGCTTCCATGCATCAGTCTTTCAGGCCGAGATCTCTATCTACTCTGACAGTCAAGCAGCGCTAAGGGCTTAGAAAGCGCTCAAAGTCAGCTCTAGCTGGTCTAGTTCAAGATAACACTTGCTGATGTTGCGCGGACCAATAGGGTTAGCTTGGTATGGGTACCGGGACACACAGGCGTTGAAGAGAACGGACGGGCTGACTCTCTGGCAAGACAGGGCTTATTAACTCTGTCGGTGGCACCCGAACCTGTAATTGGAGTGCTCTTCAGTGCTGGTCGGGGTAGGCTCCACATAGTTGGGCCATTTAAAAGTCTTACAGCCCGCCAAACTTCTCCTAGACCGTAGAAGGTGCTCTTTGATGATCAGTATGCTTATCGGATACTGTAAACTCAGGCGACACTTTCATCTGCTTGGATTGGCGGAAGGACCACGGTGCCGTCTTGGTAATAAGGAGGAGGAAACCTCCTCACATGTCCCCTGGAAGTGCCCGCAATGTACAGAAAACTTCTTTAATAATTAAACTCTAACGCAGATTGTTTAAAAAGAAAGATTCAACAAATTGCATATTTGCATATTGCATATAAAAAAACAAATATTCGACGAGTTGCATACAATTTTAAAAAAAATGGCCGTTTTGTTTACAATCTTCTTCTTCTTCTTCTTCTTCTTCCTTCTTGTATGTAGGCTTTAAAGCCTGTGTCTTCTTCAATATTAGCCTCCTAAATTGTTTAAATTGTCGCACAATCTTTTTCTTGGTCTGCCAATACTTCTTCGTCCATTTGGTGACTTATCTCGTGCTATTCGTACTATCCTATCATCTGCCATTCTACTAATTGTGTTCGTTCCACTCCTGTTTAAATTTTTTCACCCATCCATTTACGTCTTCTATGTTGCATGCTCTTCCTATGTTTTCGCTTCTCTCCCTATCCAACAGACTTTTCCCTGATATTCGTCAAAGTATTTTCATCTCTGTTGTTTCTAGTAGCCGTCTCGTTTTAGATGTGTCAGGTTTTGTCTCCGCCGTGTATGTTAATATAGGTCTAATTGCTGCTTTATAGATTCTTGTTTTTGTGTCTTGTCTTATGTGTTTGTTCTTCCAGATTGTGTCATTAAGAGATCCCACCGCATTACTTGCTTTTAAGCTTTGTTGTCGTACTTCTTCTTCAACATATCCGTAACTAGTTGTATCTATTCACAGATATCTAAACCTTGCTTCCTGCTTCATTATCTTCCCACCATTTTTGATTTTACATCGTAGCGGGTATTTAGATGTCATACATTTGGTTTTTTCTGCTGTTATTGTATTTCTTGGCTGTTGTATTGAAGATGTGTGTTAATCTTTGGAGTTCGTCTTGTCTCGGCGATTAATGCGGCGTCGTCTGCATAACATAATATTTGGATTTTTTTATTCCTCATTCTGTAGCCATGACCTTTACGTACTGCTTGTATTATTTCGTAAATTATTATATTAAAGAGAAGTGGGCTTAACGAATCACCCTACCTGACTCCACTTTGTACTGGTATACACTGCGTTAGTTTTCCATTTACCTTTGCCTGTATTCGATTATGAAAGTAGATATTTTTGATGGTTTGTATAATATTGACTAGTATGTTTCTTTCTTTTATACAGTAGGTGTAAGATGTCTTCGACTTGGATGCGATCGAAAGCCTTTGTCAGGTCTATAAAACAGATATGCTGGTTTATTGTACTCGATGGCCTTTTCTGCGATTTGTCTTAGTACAATTACGGCGTCTACGCAGGATCTTCCGGATCTGAATCCTTTTTGTTCATCTGATAAAGTTGTTAATTTATTAATTTTGTTGGTTAGGACTTTTGTGGTAAGCTTAAGTGCGGTTTTCAGTAAATTTATACCTCTATAATTGTTGGGGTCTTCTTTATCTGCTTTCTTGAACATTGGTATCATTATGCTGTTTCTCCATGCGTCTGGTATCTTGCAGTGCAATATTAGTGTTTGTATGAGTTTTGTCATCTCTAGGGTTATACTTTCTCCTCCGTGTTTTAGAAGCTCGTTGGTTATTCCGTCTGGTCCTGGTGACTTTCTATTTTTGAGTGAATTTATGGCTATTTCTACTTCCTGAAAACTGATTTCTATTTCGTGTCTCAATTCAGGTACTTTATTGTGTTTATTATTATTTTCCTTTACTTTAAACAGTTCCGTCAGGTATCTTTCCCATTCGTTTGCTGGTATGTTATGGTATTCCTTCAATTCTGCCATTTCTTTCTGTTGGTATTTGTTTTTGTGTACCGTAGAAGTCGCTTTCCATCATTTTTGTAAACTATTCCCAGTTTTCATTTTTTGTTTTTCTTACCAAACTTGGTAACAATCAAAATTAACAATTGAAACAGATGTCATTTTTTTGTGTAAATGTCCGTAAATATGGTGTCAAAATTAGAAATCAAAATATTCATTAAAATTGTAGAATCTAAATTTTTGGTTTGTTCTTACTTATTTACATGTTTTGTCACCCAAATCAAAAAGTTTAATATTATTACGAATATATTGGTAGAAAATTTGCCGGGTTATCCAACCAGTTACAGGTCATGGTCATATTTTTGGGGGTTCGACGCTCGCCTATATATTGCCTCCTAGGTTTGTATGAATTCTGAAATTACTCTTTTGTGTCTTATAGAAAGAAAAAACTACTTTCAGTATAATAACACGTTAGGCTAATGGTTTTATGCTCTTTACACTGTTATTTATAACATTTATTTTGTAAAGGAATAATAAAGGTGGAAAAGAAATTAGATCGGTATTATAATATAGTGCAGTGAAAAGTTTAGTAGTAGCATATCCACCTTTTCAAGTCGTTTTTTGTATGATCATACAAAAATCATTGGCAGAAGCAGATTACTATGAATAGTCGCTAGAATTCCGAAGATATACCTAACAATGAAGGATTTTTAAAAGGCAATATTCTTTGGGTAATAGCGTGCTCGGAAAAATGAATAGACGTAGGCCTAGTGAACGAAAAAACGGGGTAATACTAATTTTTAGCGTAAAAGTTAAACTTTAATGATAATATCTTTCAAATTAAATCTCAATGTTATAGTATTACACTAAGCCTATATAAAGACCGCTTTCCTCATTCGATTAATAAAAAATATTCGTAATAATTTAGGAGGACAAATTAAAAATAGCCATTTTATAAATGATATTCAATTTAAAAAGTTAGGAGCAATAAAAATAATTTAAGAAATTGTAGTCATCGACTCCAAACTCCAACATAATAAACACCTAACTATGATTAATAATCCAAACAAAACTATTTATTTAAGGCTAAGGTTATTTAAAAAAAATGAACTACCGGTTAAATTTAGAAACTACTGGAATATTAGCGAGTATTTATATTATATTAACTATTAGTAGTTTGTGGTGTAGATGTGAAAATATCCGTTTGTAACTTAAACATTGATATATCTGTATTAAATAAATCATTGCCAACATTATTTAACCCAGCGCACGGATGAAACAAAATTACACGAACGGTCTCGTGAGGCTCGAGGATTATAGAGATAAAAACTTTCAAAATAAAAATATTTTAAAAAAATAAATATTTTTTTTATGAACCTGCACTCGTATATCTGAATATTGATCTCAATATTTAGCATCAGTCAAACATAACGTTAAAACGCCATGTTTTGACATAATTTTTATTTTTTTGCTTACTTACTGTAAGAAAACTGTAAAGAAAATCAAAAACAAAGTAAATATTTTACTTAAACCACATAATCATTAAGAACATGACACAAGCAGCGCATATTAGTATAAACGTCATTCAAATTGAAAAAGTATCAAGTTACAAATACTTGGAAACTTCAATAAACGAAACTGGTGACCAAAACAATGAAATAAAGAGACGTATCGAAATTGCCAAGGCCTGGACTCTCAAACAGAACACCATAAAAAAAATTGAAAGTTTCGAGATGTGAATGCTGAAGATAAGTCGGGTTGAAAGAGTCACAAACTTTGAAGTAATGCAAAGGATAGGAAAAGATCCAGAAATTTTGTCAACGATCAAACGAAGAAAACTCAAATATTTGTGTCACCTGATGAGAGGACATAAATACGCATTACTTCAAAATATAATGTAAGGAAAAGTAGAAGGAAAACGGAATCCAGGCCGTAGAAAAATGTCATGGTTGCGTAATTTGAGAGAGTGGTTTGGCTGTACCACTAATGAACTCTTTAGGTCAGCTGTAAACAAGGTCAGGATAGCCTTGATGATTTCCAATCTCCGATAGGAGTGGCACAAGAAGAATAAGACATAATGATATATAATAAAACTTAAGATATAAGTTACTCCAACTTATTCTCAACGGTGAAATGGATAGGGCGGAACAAATTCTCATGGTTGAGAAATTGGCAGCAGTGGACAGTGTTAAGAGCAGACTAATTTGCTAAACGTAGCACAAGACCGAGATCAATATTATAGGAATATTGTAACCATGGTAGTCGCCGACTTCCCTAGAAACATGGCACCCTAAGGAGAAGTTCTGTAAAAAATTAAAAGTGATATAAATGGCCATTTGCGGTCGGCTTCGAAACCGAGCTCACTGAGTTTTCACACTCCGTCAAGTTTACGCTCTGACCACTGTCCTATCGCTACGTTATAAGCGTTAATTGTATTGTTTTCTAATATTAAATAGGTAGATCTGATATTAGATAGGTAAAATATTACCAGTTTTTAAAATAAGAGACATAAGTTTTTCATTACAATTTAATACAAGTCTAACTATTTCAGTATGTCCAGGTTAATATGGGTAATTAAAAATCTATTTCTTCTTGTTCCCTGCTCGATTATCATGCATTGGCTATACTAATTTGGTTGACGGCAGCTCGGAAAACGAAAAAGGGATGCAGAGGATTTGTTAAACCATTCTCTCGGGTTTTTAAGCCATGAAGTTCGACGTTCTTCGACCTGCCCCTCTTCTTCCATCTATCTTGCCTTGTATTATTAAATAACTATATTATTCTCTATACGTATTCTAATTTCTTTGCTCATGTCCCAGTTCTCATTTAGATTACAACCAAGATAAGTTATACTGTTGGTTCTCTCCAGTTGTTCTCCAAAAGTTGTTACCACTTTTGGTTGTATTGGCGTTTCACTGACAACCATTACCTTTGTCTTTGTGGTGTTTAGCTTCAGTCCATATACATTACACGTTGTGGTAATCCTATTAATCAGATGTTGAAGTTCTTCGTAACTATTTGTAATTAAGACCGTGTCATCCGCGTACTTCAAATTATGAATATTAATACTATTAATTGGAATTCCATATATAATATATATATATATATATATATATATATATATATATATATATATATATATATATACACGAAGTAACAAGAATTCAGGAGACCTCTCTTTGATAGTAAATTAGGTGAACCCCAAATCCAAAGCCTTTGAGCGACGCTAGAAGTATCCTTTTACTTCGACATGCATCTACGGTGTCTTTTCAAACCCATCTGGATGGTATACATCCTAGTATCCAGTTCACGATGGAGGTGGAAACTGATTTATCCCTACCGTTTCTCGACGTTATCATAAAGAAAAACCAATCTCATGGTTTTCATCACTCTGTTTATAGAAAACCCACCCATACCAATCGTTACTTGCATGCCAACTCTCATCATCCCCCTCACAAATTAATTCAGTAATTAATACGCATATTTGCAGATCAATACGCCTTTTCGATAATGCAAGTAGACCCGCTGAACTCTCTAGTTTAAAACAAGCCCTCATCCAAAACGGTTACCGCAAAATCACATCAATAGGAGCATCCACGAACATCAATCTCCCACTCAATCTCAACCCAATGACTCAGACTCTCATCATACGAAAGCTTTTCTTCTTTACATCAAAGGTGTCACTGACAAAATCGACAAAATTCTAAAATCAAAATAAAGACAATATTTACCCTCCAACAAAAACTTTCATCTCTTGTCCGATCAATCAAAGACAACATTCCAAATGAACAACACGGAGTTTATGAAATTCCTTGTGCATACTGCTTTCGATCTTATATAGGCCAAACAAATAGTAGAATTCAAAATAGGATTTATGAACATTCCATTTCTGTTCCATTGCAATTCCGACTCAATTTCAGCTCTAGGTCAACACCATCTTCATACAGGTCACAAAATTGATTTTGAAAACTCCAGAACCATAGCCCCCATCTGCTCCTATAAACCAAGAATTATGCGAGAAGACATAGAAATTGAAAAAAGGCCAAATTGTCTCAATAAAAGAGATGGCGGCGTACTGGATTTGGAGACCTCTCATCAAGAAAATACCGTCCACTCCGACCGTCGGTTTCCACCGTCAGAAATGTTCATGTCAAGTACCGCGCCAATCCCCACGCCAGCCTTCACCCAAGACACGTCACCATCGACGGTATAAATGACCCTTCCTTTATTCCCAGCACCAGTAACGTATTGATTAGTGTCAGTGTCTGGGGGCTCGGGAGACTGAGACCTCGGAAGCCCTGAAGAAGACATCGAAGGGAATGTCGAAAGCTCGACGCAATGATTACCAACCCGGTTTAATAAGAAAGACTGTTGAGTTTAATATTAATTCCTGTAATGATATTGATCTTAGCTCTAGGTTTAATTGTACTAACCGCGGAAACCCTTCTCAACATTTTATTTGCGTCTACGGGGAGGAATTTTACCAGCTAACTAAATCATATAGCAAACTGCTGCTACGTAAGAATCGTCTTCTTTGTGATTTAACTTTCCTTAAAGCCTGTCGAGACTCAAATACCATACTCAAAATAATTAGAGAAGCCGATTCCATGTGTAAAGGCAAAGGGAATAATGATGAATGTTCTAACAATAAAACTAATAAAAGGAACCAAAAAATTACCTTATAGAAAAAATTAAAACAATAATACCTAGATATTTATTAAAAAACTCGCACTAGGATATCAAAAATAGTCAGTTTAATCCTGAAATACGTGGTATCAATATGGTAAAGAATGTTGTATATACTGTTGACATGTACACTATAAACAAGCCAAAACATTCCAGTCTAGTTTGAGCCTTTACGATAGAGATGACAGGCAAAGAGTACTGTATTGCTGTCATTGCTCTTCATAAGTGTGGAATAGAAGGAGCTCGTATTTTTAAATTACTAAAACCGTTAAATATTACCCTTTTTTGTGTATTATAATTTTAAATCGTTTTTGGATACGGAAAAAGTAAGTAACCGTAAAAGATCCGGTCGACCTTGCATGGGTCGTCCGACACAGGTTATTAACGCTCTTAAATCAAAAATTAACAAAAATTCTGCCCGAAAATAAAAAATTACTGCTCGGGAAATGGATATTGCGCCGAAAACCATGAGTTACATTATCAAATAAGACTGGAGACTTTTTCAATCGACAAACAAGACAGCGTGTCGTTGTACGGTAGAGGGCGTTACAAAGAAATCCTCTTTACAGATAAAAAAATTTAGTCTGGAGAAAACTTTCAATAAGCAAAACGTTATAGTTTATGCACGGTCGTAAACTATATCGTTTATGACCGTACCAAGTCCGCAAACGAGGACATTTTCCTGCCTCAGTGATGGTTTGGTTTGGAGTGTTCTATGACGGCGTCACTTCTTTACATTTCTATGAAAAGGGCGTTAAAACAGCGGCGAGAAATTATTAGCAGGACATTTTAACAAATATAGTGGAGCTTTTAAACTACACATGTTCTAAAATATACCATGAATATCTAAACAAGACTCTATTAAAAAAGAATTCCGAATATATGTTAAATGTCTGTCTTAATGACTCTTTATATTTGAAGCTTTTTAAAATTATCCTGGCCAATCATGATGTTTGCACGTTGATGACAGTAAATATTTTTATTGATACGTAGGTATTTATTATCAATATCTACCTGCTGAAGAATGGCCATCATTTCGGTATGTTTTACCCCATCAAAGGCTTTCTCAAAGTCAATAAAACATATAAACTGGATGGACGACATCTTTGCATCTCTGTACCATAACCTGAATACTAAATAGTTCTTATCTGGTTCCAGGATTATTACAGAACCCAAAGTGCGTGTCATTAAGTTATTCTTCTATTTTTTGGTACATCCTTAAGTGCAAAATTCGAAGAAATATTTTTAAATTTGGCTCATCAATGTGATGGTTCGGTAGTCACTACATCTTTTCGCATTTGCCTTTTTAGGCAATGTAACAAAAGTCAACAGCAACAGTATATAGCAAGCTTCATAAATTTTATTAAAAATATGAAGGAGAGATCTTTTAACTAAACTTTTTAAGAGCTTTAGTATTTCACTCGGTATTTAATCCGACCCCGTAGCTTTTCTGGTCTTTGCTAATCTTATTGCTCGTTAAATTTCGTCCGTAGTTATCTAAAATTAAAAATCTATAAATGTTATTTATGTCCGAAAATCGGCGATTTTGTTCTTTCAACTGTGCAACTAAAATCGTAAAAGCCTTAATGACGAAACTGTTTCAGGGTACGATTCTTGCGTATCTAACGTTCTCTCAACACCTTAATGCATTTAAATATCGGCAGCCTCGGGGATAATGATGATTGAGGAATAGCTGATACCAATTTTCTCTAATTAATGAGGAATAGCTAATACTAATTTTCTCTTGCTTACGAATAAGTCTATGCGCCCATTATAACTAATTCCATCCCACCTTGTATTCGAACCCATATGAATTGGATAAATTTGTTGGATATATTTACTATTTCCGAATACTAACTGATGTGTCCGAACACATCGGAATACTTTTCAAAACGAGACTCATGAATATGAGTCAGACGAATATATATTTCCACTCTTTTCATAAAAAGCATTTTTACTGTATTGGTTAACTTTATTTTCATCTGAAAATAACAACATTTTTATGGCTAACGTTTTATTTGCACAATAATTAGTAATATCCTTAACTTTTGATGAGTTGTTTATTACACAGATAATTCATAAAGTGAATCCACATGTTTTGAGTGATTTTCCATAGACTGTTTGACTTTGGAATACAATAAATTTTCGGTATATTCACAATAATATTAAAATGTCGAAAATAGAACTGATAACAACTTATAACATAAATAATCAATCTGCAGCTTATGTAACGTATACATTCGATTTAATATTGTTTATAAAAAAACAGTTAAGCAAAACATCTGGTTGCCATGAAATTTTGTATCAGCTAAATAAAATTGCTCTCGTCACTGTGTACTTGTTTATCAAATAACCGAATTATGACGAGATAATTGTTGAATTAACACACTCCTGAAGGTTATCCAACAAAAGGTTAATATCGTTGAGATAATGGACCTAATAAATTCATTATTTTCTGAAATATTTGGATCTGTTTTTAACTCATAACAAAAAGTTTATTTAGTTAAAGATTATAATAGTTTGCAGACAACGTTAATATGTATAAGAAAGTTCATTAGCATCATTATAATATGCATCCTTCAGTTATATACAGTGCTCCAGATTATATGCCGTGTAAATCCAGTTTGTTGTAATGTCTTAATTGATAATTTTTCTAATTTTCTATAAAAGTTGTAATTTCCAAGGTAAATAGGTGTTCTTCTTCTTATTGCAGCGTCTTATTTCGAGGGTTGGCGATCTAAATAGCAATTGTAGCTTTGGAAACTGCTGCACGAAAGATTTCTGTGGATGAGCGGTCAAACTGTCAAACCATCTCCTAAGGTCTTTCAGTCACGAGTTGTGGCGTCTTCTAACTGATCTTTTGACCTGTACTTTACCTTCCAACATGATTTGGAGTAATTCATATCTTTCATCTCTCAATAATGACCCATGGATTGTATTTTCCTTTCTTTGATTATGTTTAGTAATTCTTTCTGTTTTCTCGTGCGCCGAAGTACCTTACCGTTAGTAACTTTTTGTAGCCATGAAATTCAAAGACTACATTGTCCAACTTTCACAGCCATAACATAAACAGAGAAAATGTAACATCTGATCATTCGGATTCTTGTCCCTAGACTAAGGTTTGATCTTGCAAACAATTTTTTCATGTTTATTAGTGTTTTCCTCGCTTGTTCGATTCTTGATAGGATTTCTTTTTTTGGGTAACACTGGCTGTTAATATTTGCTGTCAAATATTTTATGGAAGTTACCTGTTCTATTATTTGTCTATTGGCATACACATGTACGTTTGTTGGTATCTTTGAAAATACTAGAATTTTCGCTATGACGAACTACCGTATTTATTATATTTTGTAGTTCTTGTGCGTTGCTTGACAGTAGGACGGTATCATCAGGTTACCTCATGTTGTCTACGCTGGTTCCGTTAATCTTGATTTCAACTTGGACGTTGTGTAATGCTTCTCTGAATATAGATTCCGAATACAGATTACATAATAACGGTGATAAGACGCAACTTTGTTGCAATCCTCGTCAGATTCGTATATCTTCGGATGTTGTGTGCTCTATTTCAATTGTTGCCGTTTGGTGCCAATATAGTTCTGAGATAATTCGCAGGTCTTGTTCGTCAATTCCAGTTGTTCTCAGAATCTCGATTATCTTTTCGATAATCAGTAAAACATGCTTGTAATCTGCATTAATGTTTTTGCATCGATGTGTTTAACACATTTAATTCAAAAAGAGCTTCTCATGTTCCCAATCCATTTCAAAATCCGAATTGAGTGTCACTTATCTGAAACTTACAGTTCTTATTAATTCGTGTATGGATAATTTTGAGAAAAGTTTTAGGGACATGAGACATTACGCTTAGCAGGTATTCTTTAGTCATCGCATTGGTTTTGGCAATCCGAACTGTAGAGAGTTAATTTCACTTCTCGTTGAAACCAATATAATGTTATTAAATATTGTATTTAGGTATATGAGATTAAACCACAATTGATAAACACTATGTTTTACATACAAACACAAAACTACAAAAGGACCCAGCCAAATCATTGCAGAATAAAATATACAAAACATTACATACATTTAAGGAATAGCTTGTTGCTACATAAATAATAATTATATATTAAATAGAAATTATTTTAATTTCTTACCGTCAACCCCTTTAAATTGCGGGTAGTACGAATCAAATTAGATGAGCTCACCACTAGTATTACGGAACATCTGCGGTATTACGGAACTTCAGCGCCCCACACATATTTTTGGAATATCGCGTCCTCTTCGGAAAGAACCTGATCATCTTTCTAAATTACTTTGTTTCTGGCCTGCTGAGAAGACAGTGGTCTTCGCTACGCGGAACATCTGCTACCCTCATCCCACATTCCACGTGAAAATACAATGTTTGAGTAACTACATTATTTTTTGTAAACATTACATTGTTGCTAATATGTTCAAATATATTTGAATAACATTTATATTCATTATTTGTCACGTGTTGAGAACTTTTAACAGATAAGAACATTTTACGTTTGCTTAGACTTTTTTATTGTATTGTATAATTGTTATTTTTTACGGAATCTATTTGATTGGTTTTATAAATAAATTGTTTCTTCCCAATTTTACTTTCTAATTGCATTTATTAGTACGTATATGTAACATAAATTCATTCTTTTGTGTTCGATTGCATGTCGCGCACCGTTATTCTTATAATATGTAAACATTTGCCAAATTCTCAAATTCCTGTGCTTATTGTTGTGTGTATTGTTATGTGTTTTTCTCACCTCAGATGCTAGGGAGGTATAAAATTGCTTGCTTTGTATTTTCTTATATACCTTTAGTCACGACCTGCGATGGTTTATCTATGGTTTGATTTTGTTAGATTTTAATCTTCTGTTTTATTGTCGTATATAATACCTTTCGTAAACTTATTCTGTGATACAAATAAATATTGGTTTTTATATCTTTGTCACGTCGTAATTAATTTGTAGATATTACCCAGGTAGAATTAAATGAACGAATGTTATTTCCTGCTTTATTTCACTTGTTTTAAATATAGTTTACTTATAGTCTTCTTGCTTAATATTTGTCTGTCGTAATGTACATACCCAAGGCGAAGGGGAAAAAAGGGTTCTAGATTGAACGTATGTATTCATACACCCTTTCTGATGCCCTCATATGTTATAGAAAGGTAATCGTATGTGCAGAAAGCAATATAGCTGACAGACTACCAAAGAACATTAACATTACAGTACAGTATGACACAGCATGGGTTCTCCTTTCAGTAAACTGTCAAAAGTTTCTCCTAGATATAATACAACCATTAGCACATAACACAATAACGTTTTCACAAAGAATTCATTTTCTGCAAAAACTAGCAGAAATAGATTACAATCCTAATAAAATGCTAAAGTGTTTTGATATTACCAGCCGTCTCACAAATGTGAAAAAAAACTTAAGAATAATAAGAACCAAACTAGAGAGGGATGGTACATTGACATTGACAAAGAAAAGAAACTATTAACACTATATTAGCACATACAACACCTATTTTCAACTAGACAATTATTTTTATAAACAAGATTTTAGATTAGCCATAAATCTTCATTATCTCCATCATTAATAGATATTTTTATTTGAGGAATTTGAGCAAAGCATTGTCTACAAACGTGACCAAAAACCCACAGCACGTTGGAGATACGTAGTTGATATATTCTCCATTTGACCTCATGCAACACGAGCACTGAATAAATTTTTGATTGACATCAACAGAAAAAAAAATCAAATTCATCATGGTAAAAGAAAACAACTCACTACCTGTTCTAGATATGTTAATCACACAGGAGGATACAGGATATGCAACTTAAGTCTACAGTAACCCAACCAACACCAACAGATCTTTAAATTATCGCTCAAATCAAAACATAAATATCAAAAAGAGAATTATTGATAGAGCAAAACACCTGCTTTAACGAAAATGCATTTCACGAAGAGAAAAACCTGTGCGAAAATGTAGGTGTGTTTATCCTTACACCTCGTCCTGATGCCGTTGTTTCGAGCGCCAGTTATAGGTCGCTGGTTTTTCCCTTGGGGAACAAGTTTTGTCCTTAGAGAAATAGGTTCACTTTTCTATACTTTTTTGAAGAACCAGCCAGAAATTTGGGACAAATAAAAGTTTCGTAAATACCGTTTTAACAAGTCTGTTTAAACAGTTACAATTACGTATTTTGGACGCCGATAACTTACTTACGACAGCTGATTTACGAAATTTAGTCGTCTTCAATGTATCAAAAATCTAGAGAAGTGCGGCTAGCGCGAACAGGAGCGTCCAGCTCACCCAATGATCGATTCGAACTGATGTCAAATCACCCGCTTGACTCTCGACGTATAGGAAGGATACATTTCGTAACCTTCAACTCTCCTTTCATTGGTAAAATTACTTGAGTAGGTTTATGGTCGATGGGAAAGGTTATTTTTCAACTTGCGTTTGCTGTTGGGGTTTTTCGAATGACTCAAATCGATAAAAACATGCTAATAAAGGTTTTATGGGATACACATGCATAATAAAGGAAACAACAGAACACCAAAAGCAATCCAGAAATGCTCACAAGAAGGCATTTAAAGTAACACCACATGTAAAAGCCGTATCAGAAAAATTAAAAAGGATAGAAAATAAATACAAGATCACAATTAAATTCAAAACAACTAGTACACTGAGATCTATTGTGACTAAAGCCAAATCAAAAAACACAGAGGAGATATTAAAGAACTGCATCTATAAAATACCTTGTAAATGCAACAATTTTTATGCGGGAGAAACCTCAAGGTCACTAAGTGTTACGAATAAACGAGCGTAAATCATACATCAAGAACAAGACTTCGACAGATCCCAGATATGCAGACATGTCGGGGACAATGAGCACAGAGTATAATGGAAAGATGCATTAATAGTAATGAAAAAAACAGACTGCAAAAAGAGAGATAAATCGAAGAAGCAGCCCTCATCTTACTTAATGAAGAAAAATTGTAAACCCACCAATAGAATGTGGCAGACTCTGGTTACTAATATTAAAGAAGAAGTCAGCAACAAGAATATACCAACCAACATTTATGGATTCATAGAATTTTAGATACACATAATCTACAGTTAACTACATAAACATAAAAATTAAAATGTTACATCAATCCGAGGGTACAACATCCCCCCGCTCCAGAATTTTATTTCAAAACATGGAGATTTGCCAACAAGATCGAGAACAATTAAGTCAACTGTCAAATTGACTGAAACAAGGCGCTAGGTAATAAACAACTACAGGTTAAAATAACTCCTTGTTTTATAATCATCTTTTTGAAAACGATTTCCGGATTGGAGATCGAAACGTCAAAACAAATGTAAAATCTAGTTTTTATTACTATCAATTGTGGTTTAATCCCATATAAATACAATATCTAACTTAACATATCACAAAAAATAGTTTCAGGCCCCAATATAATATTAAAAATCGGTCCGAACTTACCCCACACAAGCTTAACATAAATGTAATCGTCAAAATCAACCTTTTTTTACTCTAATACTTAAGCAAGAACAAACATAAGATTTTCAATTATTTCTTAGAAGACCTTTTCTTTCGCCAAATTGATGGAGTTTTCGTAGAAACCTTATATTTTTTTAATCTGAAACCAATCAATCATACTGTTTGTTCAATAAATATTGAGTCGTTCCTGCAAAGCATTTTTCGGCGTCGATCTTATTAACAGAGAAAGTATTTCATAATATGCTCAAAACTGTTTGTCTTGTTTGCAAAGTGGGTTGATAGTTAAGGAAAAAGTAAATTAAAAAAGTTAAGTTAAAAAAAGTACAGGCTGCTCTTCTATTTTTTTTTGTATTTATCTATTATAATATGACATATTGAACATATTTGTTTCGCAAATTTTAGGAAACACAGTGGTAAAAATTTGAATTCGGTTTCGCTAGGTAGAAATCGTTTGATTTCTCTTTTTGTTTTTAGATGGCGTAGTCACGTCCGTATATAGTTATTTTAATAACTATTGTCTAGGACGGGAGAGATTTTTGTTTTGGTTCAGAGCAGTAGCTATACCGTTCTGACGAGACCTAAGGAGGTCGAAATACGTATCAGCGGTTGTCGCTGCCCTGTATCAAAACAAAAATCTAATACCGTCATTATGTTTTATTACTTACTTCGTTTGGAGTACCAGAAACTGAATTCACTACGAATTTTGACCAGGATGAACGGCATGTGGAATGCAATTTTAGATTCCCTTGCCGAGTAATTTATCCAGCTGTTTGTTTCGCAAATTTTAGGAAACACAGTGGTAAAAATTTGAATTCGGTTTCGCTAGGTAGAAATCGTTTGATTTCTCTTTTTATTATAATATAGTTTATATAAGAAATATCATGCATAGGGAAATTTTATTCTTCAAATATTTCTCATGTTATTGTGCTATTATCTATAATACTGAGTCTGTACATATTTCCATCATCTATACTAAGAGACCAGAGAAATTAGCAAATAAAAAGCATTTTTCGTGACACTCTTTGATACAGACATCTAACAACTGAGGGGTACAGGGGAAAAATGAGGAATGTCACTTTTGTTTAATTTTTCAGGAGAGCATTTTCAAAGTTTAAAGACTAATATTAATTATGTATTTTGTTTTATATGGTAATTTTTTTTTAAATAATACGTTTGGTATGTTTACACTGTATGTAGTTTAAAATTTAGAACACCACATTGTAAAAAATACCTAAGAAATACAATTTCGCTGATTAACTAGGGGGAATGTCTCTTGTTTTAATGCATAGTGAATTTAATTTAAGAAAAGCAACAAAAATTAAAGGATAATACAATTTTGCTTAGTACGTATACTAATATAATAATTGCGTATAATCCAACTTGTCCTCATTCAACATGTGGTGGTGCTTTGAAATTCTCTGTCCATTCTTTGTGCAAAATCATGGACAGGTGCACAACGTCATCAAACTTTGCCTTCGAAATAGAAATCAAACCTACAAACAGAATCCTACATTAATTTATTACTATTTGATACCTTCATAACGGTAGTCTGGTAGTTCAAACTCATTGTCTTATAAGTTAGAGTGCTTTGATATTGGATGGCGGTTTGCTATTACTGCAGACTCAAAAAGACCATTATATGAAAATCGGTAATAAATAAAACGAGGGCGCGATTTCTTGGTGTAAGTTTTGTTCAGGTAGTTTGACCATTTCCTAAATAGCAGCAGATTCACCTCTATTAAATTATAAGGAGAAGGTTTTACTCTGGCTTGACGAAAAATCTCCATTCATTCATTTGGGTGCTCTACTTGAGCTTTTTGGTTAATTAGGCCCATATTCCTATCTGTTTCAAGATAGGAATGGCCTCTTATAGGAAATCATATTTTTTTCATCAAATCTTTTTTTATTGTGCACTATATTGTGGAGAAATTTTAAAACAGTATAATTCTTGTTTTGTTCTCCGCATGAATCACAGAACATGGAAATACGTCTGACATTTATATAAAGATGATTGTATACGAAATCGTGCAACATTGAGCACACATCATCACTACTTTTTTTACTGTTTCAGGATAAGTATACAATGTACTGACTTCGGTTAATAAAGTGTGGACATTAAAACTATACAAAGAAAGACACTTTTAAATTAGGATATTTTTCAATATACATTTTGTGCATTTTATTAATAAGTATATTAATAGAATTCTGCCAAGATTCTGCCAAGTTGTAACTTACCTGTAGCTGTACCTTTTCTGCCTTTAAACGAACTAATGTAGTTTATTACTGCTTCTCTTTGTTCTTTGGAGAGTTTCCTAGGTCTTGAAGAATGCTTTCCTCTTTGATCTCTTGGAAACATGCCAAATTCTTTTAAAGATTTTTGCTTTAAAGCAAATCTGAACTTCTTTTATTGTATTCTCATCATTTATAAACCTTACCCTATAACTATATACGGCATCTTTAAATTTAGCGTTCTCTTGCATTTGACGTGAACGTCGGTTTTGAAGTTGTTGTGTGGTAATAAGACCACATAAATATGAGTTTTGTTCATCAACAGAACACATTAAATTAAATTGCTTCAAAATACTGTTCCTACAGAGTTCAGAAACATTTTGAAAACATTGCAATCTTTTACAGTGACAAGTCAGGCACTGGAACATGGCTTTGTAATCTAAGTTTGTTACTTACATCAGTCATGCGGCCAAATGATTTTCTTTTCTTACTTAACTTTACATTTGCTGAACTACTTACATCCATATCACTTATTTCTTCATCACTTGGTCTGGTAAAATGATTTTGTATTAGTAACTTGAAGAAGCTAACCTCAAATATTACAACTCAAAGCAACACACGAAACCAATGAGTAAATATTTTTGCGATTAAAAATTTATGTTAAATGTTGTTAAATAGTTTTACAAAAGTTCTGTGATTTTAAGCCTATTAACATTTAAAATAACTCAAGACTCATTAACATGTAGGCAGTTAATTTTTTTTTGTTAGCATTTTTACACGAATTTATATATATATATATATATATATATATATATATATATATATATATATATATATATATATATATATATATATTTATATATAATATTGTAACCTCGGAAACCTTTTTTGGATGGTGCTAGAAAGGTCACCAATGGAGACACTGCGGACGGCAGCCAGATGATTGGTGGAGAGCGAGTCGTGGGTTCGAAACTAGCTTTTGAAACCAGGAATGGGTGCAACTGACGAAATAAGTAAATATACGATAAGAGCTATTGGAAAAGACACAGAAATGAACAAAAAGATAGATGGGTAAAATTACCAAAGATAAGATAAGATAGGGAACAGGGCGCCACTTAATTTTTTGGGGTTTAAGGAGAAAATTAAGAAACCTTAGAAAAGAAAAGAGATAAGGAAAGAGGTTTAGGTTCTGAGGCCAAACCCAAGAAAAGATATCACAGTTAATTATTGAATAAATTTGGTCAACACTCTACATAAACAAAAAATAAATATATAAGGTATTACACTTACTTACCTACGAAACTTAATAAGCCTGATCTTTCTACTGGTCAAAGGTATAGTTATATTTAAAGGTAAAAAGCAAATATATCAGGGAACGTTGTTAGGAGTCGACAAATAAAATACTTACATAAAACAATAACAATATATTAAACAACAACAAAATTACGACGCTGCTGAATGCAACACAAGTAATAAAGATACACCAACAACTATAAAATGGTGGTATACATATAAAAATAGGCAGAAATATAACTAGAAAATATCTTTACAAAGATATAAGTATAACACAAGCATGCACAAATAAAGTTTTGGCGTATCTCGAGATATTATAGCAAATAAAATTGAATACAAATTATAACAAACACAAAAGAAATTAATAAAATTTAAATTTACAAAAATACAAAAAAGTTTACTGACGTGAAAACATAAAAATTTAACCAAACCGCACTTGGTTAAGTCGATTATTTGGTTCGTAACAAAAAAAAAATATAGAATGTTCTTTAATTTACTGCAAAATTCAGTAGCTACTCTCAATTACATTTGAAGACATGTATGATCGTTCGATACGTCCAGATAATGGGAGATGATATGATGCTATACCATGTTACTTGCCCAGATAGGTGGAGATATTAAAATTATGTCACTTACAGTAATTATTCCTGAAGGCTGCTGCTTTAATTCACTGAAGTTAATACTGTACTGGTATTAAACACTGAATTTATTTACCCTTGAAGGTGCTTTACAACTATACTCAAACTAATATAGTGTAAGATAAAAAAAACTCTAATAAGCAAGTGTATACACACTTATAAAGAAAATGCACAGAGACGGTAAGGTAGCAGATACGATATTGTGAACTAAGCGTCTTAACTCGACGGATGCCCACCGATAAGTTGTTTTCTCTACGAGTGCCCACCGAGAAGTAACTTGGTTCCTCTAAAATTTTACCAAGCTACCCAAGAAAAGGTGAGGGTATCTTCCCCCCAAAAATGATAGGCCAGCTGTATGTATTTCTGGGAAGATAAGGTTATAACGGCTATCGGAAAGTTCGAGGTAATTTGGCACGTGATAAAATATGAAATCCCGAGATTGGGTCTTTACAGAAAAATTACTATACGGGCCTTTGGAATATTTACAAATCTATCATAAAAGACCCGGATTAAGACGGAAAGGATTAAAAACCTTTCGGACGCAAGGAAATTCTGGGCATTCAATAAAATTTTGAAGACGGTAAACCGAACATAAGCGTATCATCACGGGGGTAAAAGTAATAAAAATAATTAATATTTTAATTATATAAAAAAATGTTACAATATTCTACGACCCTTAGAAGCCGAGTTAGCCCTTTTATTCATTTCTCGATTGTACTATTTCAAAAGCTGAATACATAACTTCAAATTTATAAAAGTCGCAATATATTCGGTTCTAATTAACAAAATTGATTTTTTTTTTAAATTTGTCGTACCTCCTTCAATAGATTATAAAAATTCATTTAGTTAATTTTTGAATTGTTTATTTAACCGAGTAATTTGTTTAAATATGTTTGCAATAACTTTTAAGTGAAACTTCTTGAAATTTTTATAGCTGAATATTTGTGCTATTGTCTCTATTTTCAGGCGAAATTTAAGTTTTTGTGCGTTTTTTAAAAAGTTATTAATAATTTCCAACAAATCTACTTATGAAGCTATTTTTGCAATAATTCAGCAATAAATAACAACAATAACTTAACAAAACTCATTTTAAAGAACTTTCTATGCTTTTTCAGTAAAATTGTGTCAATTTTCCATAAAATTTACTGGTCTTCACCTTTAGTATTTAAAATAAAATAGCAATCTTACATTGTTTATAACTAGAAAATAACGTTTAATTTTTTTGCATATTTTGTTTATTACATATTGTTATCACCAAATTTATCAAAAGCAGTTGTGAGATACCTGTATCAAAGAGTGTCTTCAGAAAATCGTTTTCCTCGTCTATAAAAGATCTAATATACGGTGTTCCGCCTATGATTATCTGTGTTGTGATCTGAAACATAGTTGAACGCCTGATCCAGACCTTGACGATAAAGTTGTTTTTTCAGCTAACCATGCGTTGATCAAATATTCGGCCGTCATATTTTTAGTAGGTCGAAAATAACTCGGCCCTGTTGTAATATCAACATTCCGGGATACATAAAAAAACAAAAAATTATGAACTTACGATTGAGTTTGTAAAGTAACGAAACGGTTTAGTAATAGGAACGTTGACCAGTTCATAAACAGGATGCTATTGATGATGTGAATAAGGTTATTTTCTTCTGTTACGTCTACAAGTGTTATTTAGAAGTCCTTTATAAATGGTAGATATGTAATTAAAATACCCTTTCGGGCTACACTACAACAGAACATTTTTGGACTAAAAAATCCATCATCAGTGGATTTATCAGGTGTATACGAGTCAAGCCACTTAATATTTGGATGGAAACCCTTAATGTGGTACAAAATTTGTTGTTTATTACATTTTTGATGACTACCAATTTTGGGGAGTGCTGATTCTGAGCCGATATCTCGGTATGGGATCTAGTCATTTCTTTATCAGCAATTATACCAAAATGCCAAATAATGCCAAAAAAAAATGAATAACTATTATTTCCTAAAATAGGCATGTACGCCAATGAAGGCGTTATATAAACAAAAAAATTGTTTTTCGTTCCCAATAACAAAAATCTATAGAAAACTTGATTGAAGGCTACCTTTTAATCCGCTAAGCTGATGTTTGTTATTTTACCGGCCGTTGGTATATTTGGATTTCCGAATTATCGGTATTAGATTTCGTTAACAAAACATGCAAGTCAGTGTTTTAATATATTTATAGACTTATAACAATGTGTACGGGTCTCCAAATTCGGTACTAAATACCGAAGTACATACTCTTTCTGTATTTGGGAAAAGGGGTCACCTAGTAATATTTAGAAAAATGATTCCTTCGCCTATTATTAATAGTTTATTAGATGATAGGATATTGTGCTGCTGGCAAACACCAAAAATAAAATGTGTCTTCTTCTGTCGTATGCTATGCTGGTTGCAAGATGAACAGAGATCCTTTTTCTACTCTTCTTATTAAAATAATGGCATGGCCATGTATGGCGCGCCAATTTCGTATGTCTTTGAACTATGAGTCTTGTTTGAAAACTGGTCTGCTGCGACCTTCAATTTTGACCGTTAAGATGATTGAACAGATTGTATTTGTATAAAGTTATAAAGTATGAGACTTTTTTGTTTAAAAGTTGGCTCCCTTTTGCTTTTAGCTACATGGTCACCCATGAAATTTTGAGTAACCTTTAAGACACAACATTGCAAATGCTTCTATATGGTTTACCCATATTATTTTAAGTGTCCAGGCTATATTTTAGTACACGGATAGGTAAGGATATTCGCGTCGAAGAAAATAGTTAAACTTGGTAAAAGCATAATGTGTCTATGAAATGCTTGTTTATATTCGACTGTGCTTGCATGTAGAATTGTCTATAGATGAGTCAATGAAGTAATATGAGCTAACGCGCAAACTACTGCGACCACAGCCAGGTTTGCACTTGGTTGGATCCGGCCAATTTTACACAGGTGCTAATGAGATAACGCGCACGTGGCAGTTGCAGCCAGCTGGCCGCATCGGCCATATTTCGTCGATACGACCAGCTTCCTGCCTATCAGTTGCTGCGGACAAAGTTAGTATGTAATCTTATGGAACAACGCGCACGACGGACAGCCAGAATGCGGCCAAACAGTGATCTGTACGTGTATTGTATAGTTTGTGTTGTATAGGACTATTTAACAATAGGATTTACCCAATATTTTTTCTTTCGTTTTATTATACGATTATACATATACACAGCGTGACATCCATCTAGTAATTAAAAAGAAAAATTAAAATTAAACCTACCAAATTTTTGCATTTGGATAGATCTCAATAAAGCTTGTTTCATTCGATTCATAAGAGTGTCCAAAGTGCATTTCGTAGTAATGAAAAATGATAAATTTGTAATTCGGAAATAATTGACAGAAATAAGTTTAATATAATTACTCGGGTGTTTTTGGGGTCGCTTAACGACCATCATGTCGGCAATGGTGTTCGAGGCACCTGGTGCCCAGAACGGACCTCGTCCCTAAGAGTTTTGGTGGAAATTCGATATAAAATCAGTGCAAACTTGTTAGTCGAGGGTTTTTGGGATGCCTGAACACTAATATCATATCGGCAGTGGTGTGTGAGGCACATGGTGTCCAGGATGGGCCTTGTCTCCTAAGTTTTGTGGAAATTTGATACAAAATCAGTTCAAACTCGTTACTGGTGGTTTTTGGGGTCGCTGAACACTAATATCATGTTAACGATGGTGTGCGATGCACTTGGTGCCTAGGACAGGTCTCGTCTCTTGAAGTTTTGCGGAAATTCGATACATAATCAGAGCAGACCCGTTACTCTTGAGTTTTGGGGTTGCGGAACACTAATATCATGGCGGCCGTAGTGTACGAGGCACCTGACTCTCAAGACGCTCCTGGAATTTTGTATAAATTCGATACGAAACTAGGTAAAGTAGTTACTCGGGGGTGTTGGGGGTCTACGAGGCACCTGGTGCCCTGGATGTGCCACATCTCCTGGAGTTTGTGCATCGGAGACTGATTGTTTATTTCCACAAGACTCTAGGAGACAAATCCTGTTCTGGGCACCAGGTGCCTCCAACACCATCGCCGACATATTACAACTCCAACAACCCCTGAACAATGAGTTTGCATTGATTTTGTATCAAATTTTCACAAAATTCAAGAAGACCATGCCTAGGTGCACCAGATGCTTCGGATACATCACCGTCATGATATTCGTGTTCAGTGATCCCAAAAACTCCTGATTAGTAATTAATATCGAACTTATTTCCTTACTTATAATGAAGATGATGTATTTAAGAAAGATTGAGGGGAAAACAAAATGCAATAGAAGAAAAAAAAGACATTAATAACATTAAAACAAGCAAAAATCAATAATGAAAATTATGAGGCAGAGTTCACTTCATGAAACCAGAGTGAATTCCAAGACAAGTTTCGAATGGTGAAATGGAGACTAAAAATCGAAGTTACAGGCCAAGGAAGGAACGGAAAAAGGATATAGAAACGAAAGTGTAACGAAAATAACTAGACGAATTGAAATTAATGACAAAACGAATAAAAAATAGAAGTGGGTAAAAAATCCGACGTCTGAAAATGTATTAGAATGTGGAAAGCAGAAAAATATGATTTGTCAATGATTCCATCCATATATATTTTCCTTCAGCCTTTAGTTTCAGAAGTTTCGAACGAATAAAGTAATTTTTAATACATAGTCTATATGTTGAACTTGACAGTTATTGTTAATTCGGATTTGGCACAACATTCTCGATGCCACTTCAACGACGTCCCTGCACAACACACCACTTATTAACATTACCGATCAATAACTGAATAAATAAACACAAAAATAATATCATTAAAGTCAGTAAAAAATAATCCTTGGAAACACGCTGAATGCATCTGTCACGCAGATAATAATAGCAAGGATTCATTCACCTTGCAACATTAAATGCATCCGAAAAACAAATATTTTGTTATATTTAAATTTCTGCTCTTTAATACAAAGTCTAGTCGATTATTCTCAAATTCAAGGATGTTGAATGTAGGCCATTGGTGTTGTCACAAGTAAGTGACAAATGCATCATAAAACAAATTATTGTTTATTTGAGGCATAAAATAAATTAATTTGTATATATATGTTGATCCTAATTAAAAATCCTTTTACGTAATTATTACAAAATATTTATTATTATTGCAATCTTCTACTATTTTTTATTTTTCGCATCCTATAAAGATCCATGACATTTTTTTACGTATTTTTATACAATATTTCCTTGGATTTTAATATATACAAATTGTTTATAATAATCCCTCATGTGCATATATTATATATAAAACAGGTTAATCATCTATTCTATAGAAGGCTCAGTTTTGTTAGAATAATGAAACTTTTTAAGTGAAATTTGCCGTTTTATTTAAAAATGTTCTAGTGGTGCCTATTTGTCTCCTAAATTCACTTTAATCAAATATATCCGCATTACTAAATACTTCGTTACGTTATGCAACTAATATTTCGGTTATATAACCTCAAATTTCCTAGAAATAGGTGTTCTGGTACAACGTGGTTCTGTGTTTTGTTGCTGTGATACATATTTAGTGTTTTTAACTGCAAAATACTATTACAAAACAATCCTGAAATCGTTTGTTGATGAAAGCAAGTGAAATTTCTAATAAAATCTATTTTTCCGTCATTACTTTCGCACAATTCATGTAATGGGACATGGATGTTCCAGTAGTCTTTTTGCTCGAGTCATTAGTGTCCCATCAGTTTTTTAGATCGACTCTAAATAGTGACAACAGTTCTACTTTTTGCAGTTCCTGAATTATCGCCACACGTTTCGTAACACAAAAATAATTATAAAACATCTTTGAAGAGCTAAGTGACTTGTCAGAACCAAAGGAACCTTTTCCTGGATTCAACAAGATCAACAAGAACATTCTTCACAAGATAAACATTTTAAATGATATGGAAAAGATAGATTATGAAGAAGAAGAGGAGGAGAAGTTAGATCTAGATGAAGACCAGTCTGGTCTCGTAATGGGGAAACAACCATACACAAGTTCAAACTAAAACGTAATATTCCAAATCGAGTTTTCTAGTTCCTTTGACAGAGCAGCTTATAAAACATGACAGATCCAAAGCTAAAGTGAAGAGGCGCTTGTGTGGTCGCTCTGGAAGAATTTTCAAACGCCAAAAGAGCATGTTGAATATTTGGGACCATTTGCCAAAGTATATTTCTACCAGGAGAAGATGCCATAGATGTTCTCTCGGCAAGCAAGAGACAAGAACCTAAACAATTTGTATCGCTTGTGATTTGCCACTTTTCCACATAACTGTTAATTTTTTGCATATAATTTTATATTTATTTTTTCAATAAAATTACCTTCAAAATAAATTCGTGTATTACTAATGGGATACATTAGTCCTGGGCCTGGGACACAGTTGTCCCATGCCCTACTAAAGAAGTTAAGGATATTTAATAAAAAATAGATCACTTTGGGCACCATTATAAGACTATTGATCATATTTTTTTGTCTGAAAAGTTTTGGATATCTGCGGAATGTATTCAGTCCTGAAAGGGTTAAAAATAGTATCTACTGTTTTATTGTTCATCATCATCAGTTGTTGTTGCTATAGCCAAAGTCAATGCTGACAGCCCTTTGACGCCAGTGCAATTGATCCCAGTCCGAGTATACATTGAGTATACAAGTCCGAGAGCGGATGATCTGAGTACGGATGCTGAGGACCCCCATGTAGTGCCACATAGCTTTTGGACGATATTATTTCTCGTTTTCAGTTTTGCTGCCGTTCCTTGTAGGTGTTCTTGAACACATCCCACTAAACTCAACGTTCTGTCCAGAGTCACTGCAAGATATTTTGGTGATAAGTTATGAGTGAGCAGCAGTCTATTTTCAAAGTTAACGGAGAGTTTTTTGTTGGCTTGGGCATTATTCAGATGGAAACAGCACACTTCGGTTTTCGTTGCATTGGGCCGTAGTATCCATTTGCGAAAGTATTCTCCCATAACGGCAAGGTCATCCGTTAGTATTGTTTCTGTAATATCCATGTTATTATGTCTTGCTGCAATGGCCCAATCGTCAGCGTAGCCAAATTTCTGCAAAGTTGTCCTAGGTAGGTCCGCGATATATAAATTAAACTGTGCTGTTTAATTTGGATATTCATTTGGATGCTTTTAAAATTGCCCATTGTGACTTGAAAAGGTCTGTCGGTGAGCATGCTATCAATGAGCTTAGTTACCTTTTGACACGGGATGGCACGGATTGGTTTGCAGATTAGTTCTTGTCTCCAGACAGTATCGTATGCAACTGATAGGTCAATGAAAACAACGGATGTTTTTTTGCTTTCTTTGAAAACCTGCTTCAATATGTGTTGTTAGGGATAGGATCTGGTCTGTGCAGTTGCGGTTAGGTCTGAACCCTGCTTGATCAATATGTATCAATTCAAATAAGTTTCTACTAATTCTGTTGTAGATTCAGCGTTCCAACAGTTTATAGACACAGCTCAGCAGTGCAATCGGTCGGTAGTTTTGGGGCTGATCATTTGCCTTTCCTGGTTTTAATGTGGCTATAATGGAGGCCTTTTTAGTGAATGGGAGATTTCTCCTAATTTTGCCACATTGGAGTAAAAATTATGGATGGATTTTATCGGAGCCGGATGCCTTTTCAGACTTAATTTCTGATATTGCTGAAATAATTTCTTCTGGAGTAAACTCGTCAAGAGTATTCAGATGTAGGTGGGCATGCAGACTTTAGTATTTTTAGTTCTTCTTTTACTTTGGTGGTGTGGTCACGATCACTAGGTGATCTTGAGGTTGCTACAATGTGGGAGGCTACTCTGTTGGGAGCTATTGGTACTTTGTCTCTAGTTGGAAGTCTGCTACTACCAAGTTTTCTAAGTAAAGACCATGCTTTTCTGCTTGATAAAATAAAATCTAAAGTCTAATTTTTCCACAGTTAAATTCATTTTTGTCCTCTGGCTACATCCAAACTGTGCAGTAGTTCTTCCGCAATTTCTCTGTCTTGACTTTCGTTGTATTCATGATACAATTTCTCACATTTTTTTACGATATCCTCTAGGTATAGTTTTCTTGGCTGTAGAGATAACCGCACCAATAAATCTCATGTAGTTTGCACGTGTTGAGGATATCCATCCCAGACATTTGTCCAATATTTCAGTAAAGGTCGCCCAGTCTGCTTTTTGAAAGTTTCACCTAGGTAGAGGAAACGATGATATTATTGGTATTTTGATGCCAACTTCTATTACAACTGGTCTATGTTGGCTATGTGGAAAATCTGGGAGTACTGTACGTAAAGCTGCCAGTGGTTGATTATTTTCATTTGTGGAAACAAAACATAGATCTGGGTTGTATTCTCGCCTTCAGGCTGCAGATCGAAAAGTTCCCCGATCTTTAGCGTCAAAGACTAAATAAGTGTCAACATGCGGAGCCCACAGGACTGCCGGTGGTTTATAAATATTGCTGACAGTAATTTTGCCAATTTGTATAGTAACTGTATGAATGTTATTTATGTCTGATGTAGAACGTATGTGTGCATTTTCTATTTGGTTTGGAACATAGGTTGCCACTCCATAGGCTGGATTGGTACGTTGCACCCTCTTGCGAAAATGAAATAGAACTGAGCTTTCATAGTTTTTGCCATCAAGTTTTTGGTCTAATGGCCAGTAAGCAAATGGACAAAGAGACATGTTTGCTTTGAATTGATTCTTTATTTCCCAAAGAATGTGTTTACAATGGAAGTTATTGAAATCTAATAAATATAGATAATCTATCGACAATGAGTTTTTGATATATTTTAGTTTTTTATCGTATTTTTCTTCATGTTATTCTTTAACTCTCTTATTTATACATCGATGATTGAATCATGCTTTAGTTGAAACAATAATGATAGTCTCTTATACAACTGTAGGCAATTGTTGTGTGCGCGTATATTCCAGTGCTATGATTTCGGCCATTCTTCCGTAAGAAATACATCGCCTATCTTACCTGCACTGCATCCTAACTGTGGCTTATACTATAGCTCATATACTATAACCACTTTTTAATAATAAAATAATTCGATCGTGGCTTATTTCTGTCAAGGAATTTTTAAAAATAGCGGTAAACAGATTTTATGTAAGTACGAAGTGTTTATAAACGCAAACATGCGATTAACTTTGGTATTTTTAATTGATGGTAAAGATTAGAGGTGGATTTAAAGGCCGTTAGTCACGATTCAAACCTGGATTTGGCTTGCAAGGTTGCTCTGAAATAAAACAGGGTCAATGTAACATTTCGACAGTTGATAACTTTTTAATACATACATCCACACATAATCCGTTTAGGGTGCGAGACACGGCCGTTAAGAGTGTGACAATTATATTAATAAACATTTCAAAAATATTAAATATATTTTTGTGGTTTTATTTTTTCATCTTGATGTAGCCAAAACTATTTTTCTTCAAATCCTTGCTCTTGGTAATTGATGTCATTATTTTAATCGGCCGCCGCCTCGATTGTGATGATGTGATGTGAACTATTATACCTATACTTGATATTATGCGTTTATATTACTTCTCTACTGGTAAAAACTGAAATAAATTATTTGAATTTTATATCATTTGAATTTAATACTCATATGGACAATATTTCCAGTAAATCTTCTGTTAACGAACACCTCTCCACAACAGACACTTAAAAAAGGTGATTACAAAATTAAAATTGGGGCACCTGAAATCCAAATATGTACATAACTTATGGAAGCCATAAAACTAATTATATAAGTCGGTACTTATGGTCGTAAAACTACGTACTTTAGGTAGATCGAGTTTGATTTGCAAAAAACCAGTTTAGAATTTTTTCATCCTTTGTACACATTTCTAATTTAGTTGCGATATTCTGACCTAAGGGTAATGATGTCTTCAACTAAAAGAAGGTTTTTAACTTTGAAAGAAAAAATACCGATGATAGAAGCATCTAAAAAAAATAATTATATTGTTTAAGTTTTGGTCGAAAAGTTTCAAATAGGAAAAACTCCGGGGAAAAAAGGAAAAGGAAAAAAAAAGTTATTGACATTTTAAAGAAAAATGCCCATTTAAAAAAGTGGTATAGTGAAAGTGGAAATGTTCAATACAAAAAGAGGATTAAAACTGAAGTTGTTGACATCGATAGTATAGTGTACGATTGGTTTTGTAGAGAGAAGATCAAATATAAGCGCAAACAGGACTATTTTCAATAGCAGGGAACAGTGCATAGCATACGCGGATGATGTGGTGATACTAGCTAGAACAAAAGAACATTTAGAAAGAGTTTTCCAGAAATTTGAAGAAGAAGCGAAAAGATACGGAATAATAATAAACCAAACAAAAACGCAATGTATGGAAATGATAGGAGACATAACAAATATATCAAAATGAAAGGAGCAAACCCTGTGTATAGTTTTGAAAAAGTGTCATAATTTGAATACTTTGAGTAACCTTAACGTACACGGGAAAAGAAGAAAAAGAGATAGACAAAAGATTAATGAAGGGAAGCAGAGCGATGGACACATTTTATACGAAAAAACCGCAAAGAAAGTGGACGTGGTTATCACCAGACGGAAAAACAAGGAACGAAATCGATTACATCATGTGTAACAAGAAAGGTATCGTAGAAGATGTAACAGTAATAAATAATATCTCTCTGGGTAGTGATCACAGAATGGTTAGAGCTAAACTAAGGATTAAGTATAGCAAACGTAGAATTAACTTTAATAACACGATACAAATAGACACAGAAAAGCTAAAAGTCGATAAAGAAAAATATGCTAGCAAATTAAAAACCGCCCAAGCACTGAATCTAGAACAACTCAGCGTTAATAAAATTAACTCAGTTATAACAAAAGAACTATTGAATGCTAGCTCAGAAGTAGCAACCCGCCATAACAACAAAAAATCCAAAATAAGTGCAGAATCGAAGAATATGCTGAAACAACGAAAAGAGCTCCTGTCACTAAACAAAAGAAATACCACAGAATACAAAGAACTTAATCGAGCCATACGAAAACAGATAAAAGACGATATTAAAAAACATCAACAAGAACATGTAGAAAGAGTGATAGAGAAAAATCAAAGTCTGAAATATACCAAACCGAAATTAGGAAAGAAAAATATTATAACTATGAAACATCAACAAGGCCAACTAGAAACAAGCAAAGCTCAGATATCAAACATAGTTGAAAACTTCTATACTGAGTTATACCGCTCAAGAAACGATCCCCCCGACTCTTCAAAGCAAAATCTGAAAAGACAAATAACAAACGTAAATTCTGAAGTAATGCCCGAAATAAGCGAAGTAGAAATAGAAAATGCAATTAAAGAATTGAAAAGAAATAAAGCACCGGGTAGTGATGGAATTCTGGCAGAAATGTTGAAAGAAGGAGGAGAAGAAGTCATCAGGTACCTAAAAATACTTTTTAATAAATGCCTATTTGAAGGAAACATACCAAGGGAATGGAATACTGCTAACACAATATTAATACACAAAAAAGGGGACAATACAGATCTCAAAAATTATCGTCCAATATCACTACTATCACAACTTTATAAAACATTCACAAAAATAATTACAAATAGATTGACAACAAAGTTCGATGTATATCAACCAGTAGAGCAAACCGGATTTAGAAAAGGGTTCAGTACATGTGACCATCTTCACACACTAAAGGTCCTAATAGAAAAAGTTAACGAATACAATTTACCAATCTGTTTAGCATTTATAGACTACGAGAAAGCTTTTGACAGCATAGAATTATGGGCTATTGAGGAAGCACTGGTCAACAGCAGAATAGATTCTAGATATAGGATATTAATACATAATATATACCAACACGCTGAAATGGTAGTCACGATGGATAACGGAATGAAAACGAGGCCAATAAAAATCAACCGAGGAGTAAGACAGGGAGACACCATATCTCCAAAACTATTTACTGCCGCACTTGAAGACATCTTTAAATCACTAAATTGGGAAACGAAGGGACTGTCGATAAACGGAAAGTATTTAAACCATCTAAGATATGCAGATGACGTAGTACTAATACCCGACAGCTGGAAAGAACTGAAGACGATGATCGATGAGCTTCATACGGAATCCATAAAAAAAGGACTGAAAATGAATCTGAGTAAAACTAAGCTAATGTCGAATAAAGATGATCAACCGACGATAACCATCCAAGGAACAAAAGTGGAACATGCAGAAGCATACATATATCTGGGTCAGAATATCAAGGTAAACAAAGAAAACCAAACTACCGAAATAAGCAGACGAGTAAGAATGGGATGGGCCGCATTTGGAAAACTCTCATACATACTGAAAGACAAAAAGATACCCCAAAACCTTCGAACCAAAGTGTTCGATTCTTGTATCCTTCCCGTTCTCACTTACGGAGCTCAAACCTGGACATTCACAAAAAAGAACATGGATAAGATTCGAAAAACTCAGCGAGCTATGGAACGACAGATGCTTGGTATCTCACTAATAGATCGGCAAACGAACGAAGCAATCCGGAACAAAACAAAAATAAAGGACGCCGCGAAACAAGCAGCTAAATTAAAATGGAAATGGGCTGGACACAACGAACGTCTCGAAGATGGTAGATGGAACAAAGAAGTCGGAAACTGGCGACCGTACGATGCGAAGAGACCAAGAGGAAGACCTCAAATGCGCTGGAGCGACGATATCAAAAGAGTCGCAGGACCTATGTGGAAACGCCTAGCACACAACAGGGATGAATGGCGAGAAATGGGAGAGGCCTTTATTCAACAATACGGATAGAAAAAGGGCTTAAAAAAAAAGAGCGATGGAATCACTAAAATCATTACTGAAAGCAAAAAATATGTCAAGAACAGCTAAACTGCGAGTCTTTGAGACAGTAATCAGACCCACAGTGATGTATGCCAGTGAAACGTGGATTATGAAACAGCAGAGAATATTTGGAGAAGACGAACGAATAAAGAAATTATGTGATGTATGGAAAACCAGCAATTACGGCAAAAATACGAGCCCAAAGAGCTACACGGCTTGGTCACATTATACGAATGCCAGATAATCGAAATGTTAAAAAGATACTGAAGGAGGGAGGAATAGGGAAAAAGAAGAGGACGTCCAAAGAAGAAGTGGTTGCAAGCAGTAAAGCAAGACTTGTCAGAAATAGGCGTGAGAAATTGGAGAGAGAAAGCAAGGGACCGAAAAAAATGGAGGGAAATAACCACGTTCTTAGAAGCCAGGGGCCTACAAGGCCTGTAGCGCTGTTGATCATATTTATTTATATTTATTATTAATTCAATATTTCGTCTGAATTTGATAGGTCTGTCAGAAGTAAACACGGTATGCTTTGTTAATACGTTAGCAAGTGGCGTTAGGACCAAACATAATAATTTATTGAATTATTTTAATATATAATTTGTTTAAAATTTAAATAATAAAATTCTTTTCATTCAATTTTAAAAATACATGTTATTTAAATTTTAAACATACAGAAAACATAATATGAAGCTGCGTGCTAGTCTACTGTACCGCCTATTATACCATATTTTTCCTGTCTGTTATAATTTACTATAATTTTATGGCCCTGGCACAATAATTCTACTCTACAGCGTTGCGATCACTGCTCAAGAGTAGAATTTTTTTTTGGGTTTCCGGCTATGAATCTGTCAAAATATTCCCGAGCTGGGCGAATGGACTACATAAGGAAAATTGTAGGAAGAAATAATGATACTATACGATAATTATATAATACAAACAGTACAAATAAAAATATCCGTTTCCACTTAGCGGTTATTTGTATGTTTTGGTCCAAATGTTTTGACGCACATTTGTTTTAGGTTATTAAATATGTTGCTTAATGTCTTGGAACCGAAACAAGAAATAAATTTAATTTCCCGAAAATTTCCATAGATTCCACTATATCGGTCAAACATCATCGAATTTTATTTTGTTCTACGTAGAAGCCAAAAATAATGGTAAACAAGGAAATAAAGCACATTAAACGATCAGTGAATTGTTGCATGTTTAAGACTGACCACTTTATGTTAACAAATAATATTATAACACATAACACAAATAGTTTATGACATGTTGTTTATAATACGAGAGAGTATTAGCATTTCGTAATAATCATGTTTTTCAAATTGGGTCCAGATATTTTAAGAAGCAATTTTTAAATCCAACTTGCTTCTTATATCCATTTCTCCAAAGAGTGTATATTCGAAACTTTACTTTTACTCCTACAGTGAGGTGCAAAAGTATGGAATATATTCATTTTTTCGAGAATAGGCGACTTTAGATACAACACCCCAAACAGTTTGATTTGTATTTTTAAATTATGAGTTTTTGCGAATTTTGCAGTATTTTTTAAGTGCTAGATCATGTGAAAGGCTATTCAATTTTTTATTCAGTGATATAAACTTGATATAAATATTTATACAGGCTTTCCAAAAAGATTAAATTTTTGAATTAAACTAATTTACACAAGAAGTATGTATGTAATTTTATTTAATAGAAAATACATTTTACTGCTGTCGGAAAACAAACAAAAAAAATGTGTATTTGACAAATAAAAATTGTTTTTTCCTTAAATGTTCAAATTACCACGTAACTGCCTTTTGCCAATAATTGAACCGACAACGAAAATCTTATTCAACATTATCGTCTAGTGTTGTATTGCGAATTTCCAATCTAATTTTATTTTTTAAATCTTGTAAAGTTGTTGGTCGCACGATGTAAACTTTTGAATTTAAGTAAATTCATAGCAAAAAATCATGTGGTGTAAAATCTGGAGATCGTGTGGGCCACTCTATTGTTCTTCGCCATCTATCAGTTTACCTCAATAATATTTGTTCAATAATAAGACAATATTTGTTTAAAAAATTACGAACAGGAAGTGCAAAGTGCTGACGTACACCGCCTTGCCGAAACCATTTTTATTTCGAAAAATCTCTGTAATGGCGAGTATAAAGTTAATTTATAAAAAATCAAAATGTCTTTGCCCTTAATAGTTTCATGGGATAAAAAAATTATACTTTTATCCTTGACTATCCCTATCCGTACGTTTACTTTATAAGTGTTGTTGTATAAGGTTTTAATTATGCGTCTTGCACTTATATATTAGAACGTTAGTTTATCATAAATATTTGAATTTCGAACGGAAAGGCATATTATGAGTGTTTGTTTAGACAGTCTTAAATTATTCCCAATAAATCACTTCTCTGTATATCCGTTTGTATATTTGTTTCCAATAGGAATCGTGAGCAGGAATTCTTCTTCCGTCTGGAAAACGGGAGTCCGGTCAGGGAGCTGTCCATTGGTCGTTACCGGCTTTTCGCCGTAAAAGTGATTGTTTTGTTTGAGTGTTTGAAAAAATCTTTGTCTTTGGAGATCAAATAATCTTTGGCAGTGGTATTGTTTGGTCATAATAAACAGTATATGTAATAGTAAGAGGAAATTGAGTATTTGCCTGCAAGTTATTCTTTAGGGATAAAGCTAAGAGTATTATAGCTATCATCTTCTAATTTTTCTTCTTTTCACTTTTTCATTTGTTTATGTGCTATTAAGAATGATCCAAAAAACCGCGCCTACATCTCCTCCGATTCTGAGCAACGCGGCCTCGTTCATTTTGTATGCCTCAAACACTGTTCACTGTTTGATGTGTTACAAGGTTATCAGGTCGAAACGTTTGTTAAAAATATAATTTGTATTACGATTAATTATCTTATACAAGCATAATATGTAACCTACGATATGACACAAGAAAACAGTTTCAGAACCTTTCTAGTTAAGGTCGTTAAAAATGTTCGAATGTAACTTATAATATGATTTTTGAATACTCAGACCCTAGTTACTAGTGTACCGATATAATAATAATAGTAGTAACGCACACAGAAAAATATATCACAAAATCGGCACAGTACTTAGCTCTTAAGCCACTGAAGCAATGCAAGGCTGGATCCTCCCTAATTTTCTTACTACATTAATATTACCTAGGAGCATGATAACCTCAAAGTTCCTATATTGGAGCAGTCATTGTTTATGACTACTAGCAGATTTGGATATGATCATGAATGGATATAATTTGGCCAACATTTTGTATCTCGAGATCACTATGAAATCACTGTTAAACTAATACTCAATTTTGAATAACTTGAATGTCACATTTACTGGCACAGCTCCAGAGCTAACTGCCGTACGTCCAAACTTGTTTAAATATTGGCTTGTAGAAAAGCATTTTGTTATGTGTAGGCAGTTGGTAATTACTTCTTAGCAGCCAATAAATTTCTTTATATAATATATCAAGATCCTTATTTTTCTTTTTGATGTGGGGTTTATAGCAAAATCTAGCTTGAAGTATACTCCCTAATATTTTGTTGGATTAAGAATTATTAATTCTTAAATGAACGAACTAATTTTTCGAGAAGTACTGAAGATAAAGGGACGAGAAGTTAGAAGATAAAGAGAAGAGAAGTTAGAAGATAAGAGAAGGGACATATTTTGGTACCACCCTATTTTTAGAGGAACAGGGAAACCTTGAGACATATAAAATAAGATAACAAGAAAGATAAGGCACAGTTAAGATAATCACGCGAGAATAAAGTAAACCGTGAGAGAAAAGGTATTATGATTGTGCGGTACACACTTAATATTTCGACACATATACACTGTTTATATGATAAATCAAATAGTAATATAAATAAATAACATTGCCCGAAAGAGATACACCATGCACAAAAATATAAATTTATATCATAGAAAAATAATTATTATAATTAAATAATACGAAAAAGTTAGTATTCTCAAGAATAGAAAAAAAAACAAGTAATATTATAATTGTATCTACGTCAATATTCGTCAAATAAGTGATTTTTATGAGTTGAGAATACGTAAACATGTACTAAATTTTGATCGTGATAACCTCAAATCTATGCATAAAATTTATCATGAATATAACCTACACATAAAACAAATTGTTCGTAATTTATACGTATATACGTATACTGTAGTTTTATACTGATAATAGTTCGTTCGGTTAGAGTTAGCCACAAATTAGCGAAGTCACTGAACTGATGTCGTAAATCAACTTTTCAAATCAAAGATTTAGGTAAACATGTCGGTACTCACAAGTGGATAATCTGCATTGTACTTAGCCGGCAGCCAGAAGGCACAGGTAATGACGTCTTTCATAGAACGGTCTCAATAATAAAGGCACTTGACGCATTGCTCTCGCAACAGGTACATTGGGACTGCTCAAGCGGAGTCGGTGAGTGAGGTACGGTAACGAACTACGGTGTTTCAATCCGCAATCCCTCAAATTAATGTAGGCAGAAAGAAAAGGAAGAAAGAGAAGCAGCCGAACAAGAACAGCACGCAGTAGTAATACACCTGTATTACTACTGCGCAGTAAATAGTAGAGATGAACGTAGTAGTAAACAGTAGAGACGAACAGTAGAGACGAATAGGAGAGACGAACAGTAGAGACGAACGGCAAACAGAAGTGACTTCGTTTCTTCGAATTGGAAGATGTCTGTTTGACAAAAGAGAAAACAGTTAATATAGGAAGCACTGTGTGAAGATATATAGATAAGGGTGAATTGAAAATACACTCACCGCCGTTTGATGGAGACAAACCGCTTGCCACAGGAACCAACTCGAAAATGAGCTCGAATTCTGATCTTAGACAAGCTAAGGATAAAAAAAGAGTGGGAGTATTGGCCGAAGAGTGTCACGCGAAAATGATACTTAAATGGCAAGGCTAGTGTGGTCGTTTTTGTAACCTAACCACTTTCTCCCGACAGGAATTATAATTTCATCGAAAACCAACATCTCTACTTTTCTTGGAAGGTAAACAGGGTATTCGACAATAGAAACTGATTCCTTTGTTACGAGGAAGGGTTTCTATTTAACAAATGATAGATAAAAAGAGCAGAGAACATTTGGCGAATTATTTCGTTGTTAAAAAAAGGCATGACAAATCGCTTGTTGCTTTTGGGTTATTTTTAAGGCTTTTAACAAAATATATAGAGATACGTGGCGTGAAAGTAATTTTCTAAGGGGAATAATTTAAAGAAGTTTTAAACATGCTTCAATTCTCATAAGTCTCTCAGCCAGATTTTTTTATTCCGCCCGAACCTCTTTTATGTAGTGGAGGTGGTGGTTGGTGCCAAAGTTTTTCCTAAAACCTGCCCGTTCTTTAGGTTGGTAAAAATCTAATTTTGTTTCCAGTCTATTTGTTATTATTCTTGTAAACAACTTGTAGAGGTGGTTTAACATGCTCATGTGTCGGTAATTCTCCGGGTCTGTTGGGTCGCCCTTTTTGTGTAATAAAATGGTAAATGCACTGTGCCGTCTTGTAGATGTTTCACTTTGGTGCAGACGTAAGTTGAATAATTTCTTTAAATTCTCTTAAAGTCTGTCTCGTCCAATCTTTGGTTGACTAATCTTTTTCCTGAATTTTTCTGAACTTTTCTTGTAGTTACTCATCATGTTTTTTTTGACTTTGTTACAAAAATACCTTCAACATATTTTAACGTATTGAATTATTTTTTTTTATTTTTGAGATCAGTTTCATTTAAAACGTGTTTTAAGCTCTTATCCTTTTTTAATTTGCAAAGTTCCGATAAACTTCCAGTTTTTTAGTGTAGTTGAAGCTCATTAACTAAAGCAAGAAAACTGTAACAAGGAAATATTAAGTAGGCGATATAATCTTCTGACGCTAAAAGCAAGAAGCCATAAAACACTCTTGGAAAAGATTTTATATTTAAAACATGTGGTAGGATTATGTAGGAATTATGACATATGAAAATAAATAAATAAGTTTATGTATCTATCCTACGTGGTGTTTGTGGAATTTTTAGATAATAGGATTTTTGTATTTTGAAAGAAAACCTTATTTCGTACGAAAACTTACACTTCCTACTGCTGTACTAAAAAGTCTCACTAATCTCTCAGCAACTAAATCTATTCCCCACGTGCTGTTACTATAAGTCGTTGAGACAGAGTTGCGACAATAGTCATTCATCGATAAAAGATAATAAAGTTATATAAACAGTTAATTCATCTTTTAAGTGTGTGTGTGTGTGTGTGTGTGTGTGTGTGTGTGTGTGTGTGTGTGTGTTTATATGGCACTGCAAGAAAGGTCATTGGAGTCACCAGAAAAACAGTTTAACTCAAGCGAGTGTAAGTCAAGTACATCAAATACCACTTGATCCGAAATATTTTATATAGTAGGATCGTTTTAGCCTGTCGCATAAGTAATAAAAGTGTCTGTTCAGATTTGCCTCAGGTAGTCAGCGGTTCTCAAATTAAAAATGTACGGTTTTCTTAATTTGATAATACGACATTAGGGATTTTTTTAATAAAATATGATATTTCTGATTGAGAATTTAAATACCTTGTGGCAAGTCGAGGGTTTTCGGATGCAAACGAATCCTTTTATTTTCCTTACTTAATTCCTCCTCACTCATTTTGCGAATTCTTTGCAAGGTCCGTTTTGAAATTCCACAAGCTGCATTTATCCTTTTTTGAACTGCCAGTACTGATGTAATTGGTCCCATGTTGATTTTTTCTAAAGTAAAATAATTTTCCACTTTCAACACAATTCGACGCTCACTCGGAGATAAAAACTTATATTTAGGTGTTCTATTGTTTTCTTGTACGTTATCCATTGTCACTATTGAAAACCGGCGATCGTTGAATACTAATAGCGAGATTTTTCGGAGCTCTCTGAATATATACACGAGGGGGCGGGGCCTCGGTGGCAGGGCGCGTTGGTCATTGGCCGATGAGTCCGGTCAATTGAGTCTCCGACTCCGCAGACTGTTTACTATTTTTGCAAATATAACAACTAAAATTATCCAGTTATGCGACCGCAAGGAATGGATGCACTCCTCGAGACAATTTTATTTGAAATAAAATTATAAAAGTTTTTTCAATAAATTATCATCACAAAGCATTCAATTTGCGTTTTTTCACGATTTATAAAAAAATTGTTTTGGTAGCGCTGATTTATCCTCAAGTACTACAGCCGACCAGTAGGAGGTTCGGTACCACAATGCAGGTAGAAAAGGGAAAGCATAACAGAGTGGCTGTAACTAGAGTCATAAATTATTTTTCGGGCGTTAATCCGAAATACGACAGGGTAAAACGACTTCACTTTATATACGGATGATTTGGCTACACTTGTCCAAGGAAGAAGTTTTAAAGCAGTAGAGGGGAATCTCTTAAAAGAAATGGACAGATATTACATCAAGAATTGTATGAAACAAAACTATGTCTGGAGTTACTGTCACAGCAACAAATCAGAAATATTCTTGCAAAATAAGAATATACAAGCTAACTGGAACGAGTTAGAGAGACCAAAAAATTGTCCTACGCATTTCAGCCACGGCTGAATTATGTTTGTTGTGTGTTTGTTGGTCTGTGGCAAAATACTCAGCTTCAGTGTGGAGCTGATCTGTACATAAACACTAGTTAACAAGGACATTATTGACTCGATCAGAAAATATCAGAATGTCTAGAACCTTTTACTCTTTCACACTGCTCTCTCCAGATTAGGAAAAAAGTCACGTATAAAGTAGAGAACGAAAGAAGCAAATGACAGACTTAAAACACACATTGTTCGGTCAAGACACCAAGACTCAATTACCCTTAAAAGCTTAATGAACTGCATAAAGCCAATTGAAAGCAGCATCCAGTATCTTCGGAGATATCTGTGGAAGGAATGCTTACCAGTTGACGCCTCGGAACCTAAAGAACTGACAGTAGGGTATGAATAGCCTAGTCGGCTCCATACTGATCAAAAATATTCGCAAAACGATGTAAAAATAATTTTAAAAGATAATATTAAATGAATGTACGGGGTGATAAAGGACCCACTAGTACCTCCTTGACCGTCCGAAACTGCCTTAAACTTCCACTTTGGTGAATAGTATTTTTCTTCTTTCTCTTGGTGTACTAAAAACGATAATATTCAACCAATAAAGGTAAAGCAACAGTTCTTAAGGATTTATTTATAAAGTGAATATTCATCAACTCTACAATTAAAATTTCCATAGACGCTATTGACCTCAAGTAAAAAACCGACGAAGTCAAAATAATTATATAAATGTTATAAATAATAAGGTAATAAAATTCCAAAATAACATATTTAATGGGTAAAAATATTTGTATTTTTTCGATAAACTACTCGAAAATATATGGGCAATACAAGAAAAACAATCACAACTTGGCACTAGAAAAAAATGATGTTCGCTTAAAAACAACTTACAATCAATTCGATCTTAACTTCGATTACTTGTAGACTAGATGTTTTCTAGAATTCAAAATAAAAACGGCAATAAATATTAAATTGATAATGAGGTCATAATCGCAGAGCATGAGTAAGCTTTCGAAAATATTATTTCTAAAATTGTCGTTGAAGGCGAAAACTTTGGACTTTAAGTATTTGTTATGATATCTGTGATTATATCCAGTCAAGCAGAAATATTTTGTCTTCTTGTAACTAAAAATTGATTGGATTATTGGTGGTTTGATTGGAAGTTAAAACCAATAATATTGGTGTATTAACAATTCCTTTTTAAATTCTTTTAAGGACTAGTTGTCTACACAAATCAGAAAAAGTTCACCTATTTAACTACGCTGTTATTGTTTGGAAAGGAACGAGATATGACCAGGGGGGCTAAATATCTATGGCTGACACTTAAAACACGTATTAATATTATTATTAGTATTAATATTATTAAAAGGGCTACGTAGCTATTCTAGAACGCCAGAAAAGTTGTAGATAAAACCTGAGCATTGAAACCAAAGGTGACCTGTTAGTTGTACAAAGCCAACATACGAATTAATAATACATACGGTTGAAAATCAAAGATCAAAGATCATTTGATCAATCAAAAGATCATTTGATCAATCAAAAGATCAAAGAAGCAACAGGCATCTATAAATCAAAAAGGCCGGGACACTTAACAAAGGCTCAAGGAAATCCAATAGTTGACATTGAAGAAACAAAAACAACACGGATGAACTATGTGACAACAACATTTAAGACGATAGGAATGTCACCATCGCACAAAATAAAAATGACGATACCGGACCACCTATTCTCTAAGCGGAAGTAGAAGCTGCTATAAACAACATTAAGGAGGGAAAAGCCGCAGGATGAGATGAGATCTACTCAGAATTTTTGAAAATTATGGATAAAGACGAAGTAAAAAGACTTATCTTGATTTTCAACAATATATACCAAAGTGGAAAAATACCCCAACAGTGGCTAAGATCAACTTTTATAACAATCTCTAAAATTTTTAACATCTCCTGAAAACTTTTTTAAAAATTATACATAAAAGAATATATAAAAAGTGTGAAGAACAAATGACAAACACACAATTCGGCTTCAGCGATGCATTGGGTACTCGAGAGGCACTTTTCGCAATACAAGTTCTCTTTCAAAGATGTAGAGACGTGAATTATGATATATATGTATGTTTAATAAACATATGATATGATAATATGATAATAAAAATAAGAAAGTTACATTATCTGGGACACGTAATGAGGGGACAGCGATATGAACTGCTGATAATACAGGGAAAGATAAAAGGAGGAAGGAGTATAGGAAGAACGAGATTGTCATGGTTGAAGAATTTAAGGAACTGGTTTAAATGCAGTTCTATAGAACTCTTCAGAGCAGCAGTAGATAGAGTAAAGATAGTGATGATGCTATCCAACCTTCGATCGGGAGACTTCACTTAAAGAAGAAGATGTATGTTTTGTTGATTACCAGAAAGCGTTCGATAGAATAAAACATGACGAACTGATGAAAATATTAAATTCAATTGGTCTAGACAGCAGAGATCGCCGTATAATAAACAATATCTATTACGAACAAACTGCAGCTGTTAGAGTTGGGGATCAGTGAACAGACGACATAAAGATAAAAAGAGGTGTACGACAGGGATGTATATTGTCCCCATTATTGTTTAATACATATTCAGAGCACATTATGAACCTAGCGCTAACGGACATAGACGAGGGAATACTTATAAACGGAGAACAATTGAACAACATAAGATACGCCGATGATACTGTCATTTTTGCAGACAGTCTTAAAGGTCTGCAGACACTTGTCTCCAGGGTGGCCAAAGTAAGTAGCAGGTTTGGGCTTGATCGCTTTACGTCCCTTTAATGAACCAAAAAAAATGCAATAACAATTCACGAGTTTGTTGATCTACCTTATGAGGTATATTGGTATGTTTTACAGTTTTCCCTATCGATCGGCGTATTTCCAGTTGTTCTTAAAGATGTTTTTATTGTATGTAATCGGAAGGCTTTAATTTTAAACAGGGACTGAAACGATTTAAAACATACTGGTACCTCTACTACACTGCCATTTCTAATAACTCTTACTTTGTAGCTGTATAGGAGCTTTCATTCGATCTAGCATAACACAGCAAACAGAAAGTGTGGAAAGGTAAACCGGTTTTTTTTATTTTTGGAATGTGTTGGTTTTTCTCAGTACCCTTCAAATGTTTTATGAAATATTAAGACTCTGAAATGGAATTGCGCCGGACACGTCACAAAGATGTCCGATAGATAACCGATGGGCAGTAAGCATCATCGACTGGAAATTAAGACAGGATTCTTTCGTAAACAAGGAATGTGTACTAAGAAGATGGTTCGGCTATATAAAACACATCAGGAGAAACTGGATGCAAGTTTCTCAATACTGGGAAATGTGGGAAAAGCTACTGTAGACCTACGTTCAGCAGTGCAAGTTATAGAATGTAAGCCAAGTGGAAAAACTTCAGAAATTCCCTTTTTTTTATACTCTGAAAATATTTACACTACTTTATCTTGATATTTTTCCTTATGCACACAATATTTTTCAATATATTTATACATAATTATTAAGCTTTGATAAACTAGAAAAAAATCGAATCTAATTTGCACACGTGCGTATCTAATTTTACTATCTGTTGTATATCTCCGAATTTCCTTTAAACATTTTTTCACGAGCTGTTTGGGTGGCTAGCCAATGTATTAAGCCAAACTTCTGGCCATATTTTTTGCAATACTACAACGTTTGTTTGAATGAACTCATTTCTATTTTTAGTCGGAAACATTGCGTGAAAGAGGGTTCTAAAACTACAAACTACAAACAAAAGGCAAATTAATATTGTAGTGCTTATCTACTCCCTAGAAATGGATTTAATAGCGCCGAAAATGGTATTTGTATTTGTGAGGGAGGTCGATAAACTTCAGAAGTATGTCAGGAATATTAGTATTTTTTTTAATTTTTTTTTAAACGTTATTTAAGTTGAGAACAATATAATATTGTTGCAATTTACTTACCATATAAAAGAATAATTTTAATTTATTTTTAAATGATTCTATTCGGTAGTATGCTAGAAACCAATTGAGCGATAGAATAGATAGTTCTCCTTAACCTGGAAGGCAAACCAGATACACTCAATATTATACAAGTTTATACGCCAATCAGTACAACAGACGACACAACAGTCGAGGAATTCTACGAAAAATGGGAAACAACAATTACCAACATTGCAAATAAAGAGCTAACCTTAATATGCGGTGACTTTAACGCAAAATCGGCAACACTACACAGAATGACGACCTAAAAAATGTACTGGAAAAGTTTGGCATAGGTCAGAGAAACGGAAAAGGAGACCGCTTAATCGAGCTTGCTATCACAAATAACTATTCTTTTATGAATACTCGATTTAAACACCATGTATGCCGACTTTATACTTGGAAAAGTCCTGGAGATAGGTTTAAAATTAAATTGACTACATCCTCACTTATATTCGCTGGAAATCATCTATCCAAACAGTCAGATCATACCTTTTAGCTAAAGCAAAACTTAAATTGAAAGCGCCCAAAAAACGTATATAGACAAAGAGAATAGAATAAGAAAGAAGGACGAACTTCCCAAAGAAGTGCAAAAAAATGTCACCTTTGTTGGTAAGGATACATTAGAAGAAATATGGGAGACTATTATACATTGTGTAAAAACACCAATTAATCGCCCAAAGGTAAATAATCCAGTGAATCAAAAACACTGGATAATATTTGAAACCCTTTAGATAATTGAGAATAGAAGAAATCTTTGTCAAAGTGGTGTACATAGTGGAAGGGAAAAAGCTAGTTCAAGAAATCTCAACAAAGAAATAAAACGAAGATGCAAGGCTGATAAACAGCAATACTATCACAATATATACAAAGAAATTAAGAGCCACGATCAAAACAATCAGCCAAGAGGTCTATTTAGAAAAATAGATACATAACAAGAGACTTTTAAGCCAGAACTTGGTCCGTTAAAGATCACACAGAAAGCCTGAGAACCAACAGAAACATGGAGATTATATTGCCCGGATCTATATAAAGAAATCAATGCCAGGAACTTGTTTACCAAACTCCTGAAGAAATCAAAGAAGAACCTAACATACTCGAGAATGAAATAAGACTGGCGATCAGTAAATTCAAGTATAACAAAGCACCAGGTCCAGATATGATAACAGCAGAATGCTCAAAGCTACAGAAGAAACCGGCATAAAATTGCTTTACTTGCTCTGTAACAAAATATGTCATTCCAAACAATGGCCTGACAACTGCACAAAATCTACAACAACCACAATACATAAAAAAGACAGCTTCCAAAAATGCGACAATACTCTTATCTCACATGTTACACATAACCAATGAGAGACTGAAGACTTTCTTATAAAGAGAAATACCCGAAGGGCAAACTGGACTTATCAAAGGTAGAGGTACTCGAGTACATTTTCTGAACATAAGACAAATAAATAGAAAAATCTAGGGAATTCAATATCCCACTAAGAATACATTTGTTTTATAGATTAATATAGATGTATACTCTCTTCACAAGTATTTAATATATATGTTGGGCATTTTATGAGAAGAGTGCTTATAGGATGGGAATTAACAATTTTTCTCCATTGGTCTCTATCTTCAGTTGCTCTGAGAGCTTCGCAGAATGAGATTCCAGCTGAATTATTAATTTGGTTGGACCATCTAGTTGGTGATCGTTCTTTTGATCTTCTCCTTGGAACGTTTCCAGAAACAATTAATCGTCACCTCTCCAAACTATCGAACCACGTGACCGAAACCACGTGACCATCCGACCCACCGAATGAGTTATTCTCCAATAAAGTCGTTTCAGGAACGCACCTGGAAAATAATACCATATCATTTTAAAATCACCTACTTTAAAATGTATAAATATACACATCAAAAGAATCTCTGGAACAAGTATAACAATAGCTTTAAATAAATGTTAGCTGCAAATACAAAAATAAATTTATATTTTAAATCTTTTCTGTTGTTTTGTCAATTATTGTAATAACTTGGACGGTAATGCTGATAAAATGGCTATAAAAAGTTTAACAAAACTTCAATATGCGTTTTTTGTCTATAACATAAAAGTAATATTTCTTTATTTGTACTTGATTTTAGATGTCTATGTGTATTTTTATTTAGTTCAATTGTCAATAATGGAGAAACACTTAAATCGCGAAACGCAGTGGCGTGGTATAGGGATGTTTCAAGCTGTCAGAAGTCAGAGAGATGTTGCTAAGGTCCTCCATACGAACGGAAGGGTCATTAATCGTTTCTGGTTAAGGTGTCAAGAAACTGGTGATGTTGCCGAATGTCATAGAAGCCGTACAAGTATAAACAACCAGATTAAAGACCGTTTTATTAGGTTGCAGGCTTTGTGAGATCGCACTGTAACTTATCACAAGTACAAATTAGACTGGAAGAGACCCATCAGGTGTTTGTAAGTGGCCAAACCATGAGAAATAGACTGCATAAAGTAGGGTTAAATGCTCGAAAACCTGTGAGAGTGCCTGTGTTATCCAGAGGAAACCGCGCTCATCTACATCAGTGGGCACAAGAACACGCAAATTGGGTCAGACGTGATTGGGCCTCTACTTTGTTCACAGATGAGTCCCGATTTGGATTTGCACCAGATGCAAGACGGGTAAGAATTTGGAGCCGCTCTGGCAATGCTGAACGATTCGCCACCGTGCAGGAGGTTCATAGACAGTAAGGCGGCAGTATGATGGTATGGAGTGACATCACTCTAGATGGAAGAACCAATCTCGTTTGTCTGGAACGGTTTCTAAATGCAACAGACTACCGTGATATTATTCTTAAATCTATTGTATCCTTTGCACAACAAGTTGGTCTCCAATTTTAATTAATGAACAACAATGCGCGTCTGCATACTTCCTGAAAATAATGAAATTGAGTTTTTATCATAACCTGCACAATCGCCAGATTTAAAACCAATTGAGCATGTATGGGACATATTGGGCAGACGCAGTTTACAACAAAATATTGCGTTCAATACAGCAACTATTTAAGGACCTTTCAATGGAGTGGAACATAATACCTCAGCAGGACATTGACCATCGGATCATGAGTTTGCCTTACAGATGTAGGACAGTAAACAACAACCTACACCATATTGTTGGTTCGCTATTCCCAGACCGAACTGTCTAGTGAATTTAGTAATTATTTTTTTGCGAAGTCAGTTATTTTTGGACAGACTAGAAGTGGCTGGAAATTACTATACAACCAAGCATACGTACTTATAACCAATATTAATAGTAAATAAAATAGAACTTTACGAATTACCGACAATCAATATTTATTTATCTGCACCATATAATAAATAGTTATGTTAAATTATAACAACTGAAATATATTTTTTAAATATATACTACCCAAAATTTTATGGGTTTAGTATACACTTCCACTATTCATACTAATTCTTCTTTTTTTAATGAAAGAAATCTGTAATAAAAGTTTATTTAAGCTGTTAATACTGTGAGCTGGGAACTTTTGTGTTGTAGGTTTCCAGCTATGAATCTGTCAAAATATGCCCCAGTTGAGCAAATGGACCTTACTATAAGTTGAGGACCTACACTATCCTAACTACACTAAACTTAACCTAAGGCTACTTTGTTGAGTTGAGGGGCAACAAATTACTTTTTTATTTTTTTTTTGTTGCCATTTTTTGACTTTTGGAGTTCTCTTTTTATAGAAAGAAAATGTTTATTTTACATTCAGGACACTTATTTATAACCTTTTATTAAAACTATTTGAAATAAATTCTTTGAAATCCTTCTGTAATCTCGCATTTTTTTTATCCCCTAGATTATTTTGATGTGTGTGTATGTTTGAATTATCAATACGAATGAGCATTAGAAGAATATGCTAGTGCACTAGAATATGCTGGTGTCTGATCGGCCTATGGTGGAGCAGTACGGCAAGAGATAAGGGCTTGCGGCTCGGTGATACTCCTCCATAGATCCCTACCGGAAGGGCGTGACGCCTAAAATACCGGGTATATATATATATGAGCATTAGAAGAATTTATATTACCAAGTATCACGACAATGTAACTTGTTTAATTTGTATTTTAATCAGTAACGTCAATATAAACATAATTTCAACTGAAATTTTGGTTAATTCCATTAGAGATAATAAATAATCACTGCTAAACATTGTCTGCTTTTTTGTGTAACAGAAATCGATATCTCAGTTACCTTCCCTTTGCCTGTCATGTGTTAATTTGTTTCTCAGAATGCGGGTCCCTTACGTTTTTAAAACTACCATAACACGATACGATTTAAAAATAGAAATGAATGCATTGGGCGTATAAATATGTTTGTCCGATGGTAAAAAACCAATAGTTTTTTAGGTTATTTTACTTACTATATATATGGGAAGGAGGATGTCAAGAATCAAGCTTATTCTGCAAGATTTCTCACAAGATTTCATTTAGAATTGAAATTATCACATGATAATGATCTTTTAATTATAATTGTATTTCATTGGACATGATTTAATTTAATTACTATTTAAATGGGAATAAGCCACAATTAAAGGTTAAAGTACGTTTATTGACGTTTCAATTTCCACTTCGGAAATCGTTCTCAAAATACAAACAGTAATTATGATTTAATTCTTTTGTTTTTTTTTTATTTTTCCATCGGGCTATTTTTGTTTAAATGCTTATATTTTTTCCTCTTTGTGATTTACCTCCATTTTATTTTCTTTTAATAAAGTAATGATTAATTGTATTAGACATATTATTTATAAACACACTTCTAATCAAATCTAGCAGAACATTAAGAAGGTCGGCTAGGTCATATTTAGATCAAAATTGGAGAGGTCGCTAAGTACATTTTTTTGAATTGTCAAAATAAATATTTATGGTTTACTTAATATGTGCCAACTCAGTTAGTTTCTAGAGATCAATTTAGGGTCATCAGTTTTGTATCATCATTATTGTGTATATTTACAAGTAATTAGCAAAATATTTAAAATGTTGCCTGTTTTCATTTGTCAAATAAACGTGATTTAATTAAACTATTAAAAAGCTATTGTTAATACCTAGGTATGTAGGCCATTAAGCCATATTTGTGCTCTTTATATCAAAACTCTAGACATGTAAAGTTAACTGGATAATCTTTATTTTAAACATAAGAGTCAAAGGATGTTTAACATTACCGAATTTTCATAAATAGTTAATGTCACTTTTCAATTTTTACAAATTGTAAATTATTGATTACCTCTACACACATCATGCTCTGACAACACACATGATGCGTGTTTTCTATTTTCGGCATAAATATATCAATAATTATTTTTGTTGTGATAGCATCACATCTCAAAACTCTTAATGTTTTCGTATCGTTCTGATGGAGAGTCCATGCTTCTACACTGTAAGTAAGGTAGTTAAATACGTATTTTAATACAAAATAGAACTGACAATTTCCAAACCTCTTTGGATTACAACGGTATTCAAACCACTTTTCGATTAAGGAGATATATTTATTGTAGTCTTTGTGTGATAAATTAAACTCGTATACTTATTTTCAAGTTTTAAAGATCATATACTTAGTTTTCTTGACATTAATCTATTTACCCTAATTATGGCACCTTATTAATATTTTTAGTAAAAATTAAAGATCTTCGAATGGTCTTACCGATACCACAGTACATTCTGTATATATAAAATTAAACCACAAAAGTCCTAACCAACAAAATCAATAAACTAACAACTTTATCCGATGAACAACAAGGATTCAGATCTGGAAGAAAATACAAAAATTTGAATTTTACAATAAATTGTTCTCTCTGCACTCAGAGAAAGATGCTACAATATGTTTCATTCACAACCAGGACAGACAAAATGTGCAAAAATATCGCGTTTTCCGTCTTTTAGAGTATTTGCAATTTTCTCTTTTATTTGTGGTTACTTCTAATGGGCCTGGCATAGGAGTATTTGATAATGATTTGGACGAAATAATACAAGCAGTACTTAAAGGTCAAGGTTACAGAATGGGGAACAAAAAAATCCAAATATTACGTTATGCAGACGACGCCGCATTAATCGCCGAGACAGAAGACGAGCTCCAAAGATTAACACACATCTTCAATACAATAGCCAAGAAATACAATATGACAATTGGCAGCAGAAAAAACCAAATGTACAACATCTAAATATTCCCTACGATGTAAAATCGAAATTGATGGGAACATATTAAAGCAGGAAGCAAGGTTTAGATATTTGGGAATAGACATAACTAGTTACGGAGATCTTAAAGAAGAAGTACTACAACAAAGCTAAAAGCAAGTAAAGCGGCGGGATTTCTTAATGACACAATCTGGAAGAACAAACACCTAAGACAAGACACAACAACAAAAATCTATAAAGCAGCAATTAGACTTATATTAACATACACGGCGAAGACAAGACCTGACACATATAAAACGAGACGACTACTAGCAACAACAGAGATGAAAATACTTCTACGAATATCAGGAAAAAGTCTGTTGGATAGGGAGAGAAACGAAAACATAAGAAGAGCATGCAATATAGAAGACATAAATGGATGGGTGACAAAACGAAAACAGGAGTGGAACGAACACATTAGTAGAATGTCAGAGGATAGGATAGTACGAATAGCACGAGATAAGTCATCTAATGGACGAAGAAGTATTGGCGGACCAAGAAAAAAATGGTGCGATAATTTAAACAATTTCTTCTTCTGATGGTGCCTATCCGTTACGGATGTTGGACACTAACAAGGCTATTCTGACTTTGTTGACTGCTGCCTTGAAAAGTCCGGTAGTGGTTAAGTTAAACCATTTTCGCAGGTTATGCAGCCAGGATATTCTTCTTCGTCCTGGACCTCTTTTCCCATGAACTTTACCTTAAAGTATGGTCCGAAGTAGGTCATATCGTTGTCCATTGCGCATTACATGGCCCAGGTATTCCAGTTTGCGACATTTTATGGTTACGACTAGTTCGCGTTCTTTACCCATTCTATGTTGTACTTCTTCGTTGGTAATTCTGTCTATCCAGGAAATCCTCAACATGCGTCTTTAACAATTTAGGAGGCTGATATTGAAGAAGAAACAGGCTTTAATGCCTACATACCAGAAGGAAGGAGCAGAACAATGATATTTAATTTCCCATTGACGACAATTGACTATTCGTTCAATTTATATAGAACTTCCTGGAAAATTATAAACATTGCCATAAAACAGCAATGGCGACAACAAAGATCTCTGGTTTACTCTCTCTTTTCTGATTTCTGAATACTATTTTTGTGAGATATAAGCTGAAACTAGTATCAAGCTTTATCTTCTATGCGGTTATGAATGATTATAGAAATATCTTCAGCAAATGACTCATTACGAAATGGTTTGGTGATTGAAACATTCTTTGCATTCAGTTTTTTAGCTCTATTGATGAACCTGGACAACAGTCATTCTAGAGGTATAATAGTATATATTATAAACATAATCATGTTAAACATGTGTTATAGTGAACCTGTAGTTTGTGAGTTTTAACAATTCTGTAGGGATTTTGTCAGCTTTGCATGTTTTTTCAAGTGTACCGTTTTTTATTTGATTTCTTTATTTAATCTAATTCACTCTGTATCTGTTTAAGTACACCGATATGACAAAAATCTGAATTTGTTTTCGAAAATTAGTTTACGGATTTTATATCAGATGTCGCTATTTGCGTCCATTCGAAGCTATGTTAGAGTTGCTTCCTAAGACAGAATAGATTTATTTTCACGTTCAGAGCGACTGTGAAAGCCGTTCTGAAGAGGCCTATTAGGCCTAAGTATGTATAAGCGGAAACACAGACGCACTATACGTGAAATCAAATCTTAACTGTCTTTTCCTTTTTATTTCGATTTACTCTGTACGAGTGCTAGAAACCAATTCGCTAAGGATTTTTGCTTAGTTGAGGAGATACGTTGTGGAATGCAAATTTTAGATTCCCCATGTCTCTAATAACATCTTTATCAGCGTCTGTTTTGCCTTGCAATTCTTAGAAGGCACAGATTAAAGCAAAAATCTTAATTTGGTTTCGAAAATTGGTTTAGGGATTTTATTAAAAAATCGTTTAATTACAAATGAAAATCAATTTAAATGAAATAATCTATGAAAATAGTAAACTATGAAAAATATTGCATTAAAAAAAAGTTAGAGACTACTTGTCACATATCTGCACTAGATCTCGCCATAGATGTCATTAGACTACTTTTCTGACTAATGTTTTAAGTAGAAATAATTCAAAGTATGAAAATCTCCGTGTTGGAAGGCTGAAGTCACAAGGAGAAGTATAGATAGTTTTTTAATGTAAAATAAAATGTAGGCCAGCTCGAGATACAAAGCTAATGCTACAAAATTCAAATCATTTTCATGTATTCATTGAACGTAAAAGTGATAAAATAACGATCTCCACGTTGGAAGACTGAAGTCACAAGGACAAGTAAATATAGTTTTTTTAATATGAAAGAAAATGTAGGCCAGCTCAAGATACAAAACTAATGCTACAAAATTCAATTTATCTTCATGTTTTCGTTGAACGTAAAAGTCATAAATTTAGGATTATTCAGGATTAAGAAATTAAATATAAATAAATGATACTGAGAAGATCAGTTCTTTTGTTCATAGACTGTTGTTCTTTAAGTATATGACACATTTCTAGATTTCAAGAAGTTTATCATATTTCTGGACGGAGGACATTAGAAGTATTTTCGAATTAAATTTGGTTGTTGACAGAAATAGCGTGAGTAGAAAGGGCACAAAAGTTTTTGCACTTAATATCACTCGTAAGGTGTGAGGTGCGACCTTTAGGGTATGACAATTCTTACAAGGTATTTTGTAAAGTACATTGGATTTTTCCCATATAGAAGATTCCCAGGATTGGATTGTAAACATAAATTACTGACACTTTTAGTTTTTTAATGCCAATTTTAATTGGTAATTTCCTAATAAGTCTAATTAGTTTATTTTATTTATAAGTCATTTGAAACTCGCAGAATAAAGATATTTATTATTTAGAGATTTCGGATATGGATTCTCATTATTAATAATTGTAAGAAAGATAATTGGTTCATTTCTGTATACAGCATTTGTTATCATCTGTAACCTTAAAGCTAAACCCTTTCGAAGGCGTTTTTATCTTACTATCTTACTTGCGATAAAAAAAATAGGAACGCAAAAAACGATTATTAGCAATGGCTTTTCTATAAAATTTAGTTATATCCAAAAACGTGATAATGCCATTGCCCTTCAACTTACAAGTAAATTTTAAGTGGGCATAATACTCATTAAAAACTAAGACTATCTGGCGGTATGCCAAACGGTAACAGCAGTATGTGGTGTTAACTAGCATCCAGCCATTTCTATTTCAGATTGTTGATTTAGTATTTTGTAAAGCTTTCTTTCTTTACTGTATTATTACATATGTTTACGAATTTTTTACAATCTGATATTTGATTGCAATTTGAGTTTGGTAATTTCTATTTTTTGATTGTCATTACGTTTTTGCTTCAAATTGTAGGCGTTGGTATTTTATTGTTATATTCACTGTTTGTATAAGTGATATATATGGACTATCATAAACCAAAACCAATATTTTTTTAAACATTTAAAAATACTAGATTATGGGAGCCATAATGATTCACATAATTTCCTTGTTTTTAAAACTTCGCCGTTATTATTTTGATATGACCAGTCCTTCCACGTGACAAAAAAGTGTATTATTTATCTTACTGCATTAATAATAATATTAAACGATATCTTACAATGCTGCCAAGTAGTTTTTTAGCACAATGTTTTCGTCCAAAAGCCATTAAATATGCAAAATTAGGTATGATTAAGTGTTTTTAAAATAGATAACATTTTTTTTGTTTAGGAGCGTGTTATCTACTACCTACTATATTTTCAAAACTAAAAATGTATATCAAGGTTTTGCTCATCAGTAGCACACAGAACCTAGTACTCTTACATGTTTATATAATGCTTTCTTTCAACCCTGGAATAGCTGTTATTTTATCTAACTTATGCTGTACAGTGGAGTCTCGGAGGCCCAAGTGGTTTTTACGTTGTGTAAATTTTATTTAATGCTTCTTTTTGTGTATGTAGTATAAAACAAAAAAATAATGTCTTATTCCCAATATGTATATATGATTCTTTACAAAAGTGTTGTTTATAGAGTTGTGAAAAAAACAAAAATGGTCCTATAAACTTCTTTATAAATATAAAGGAATGACGAGAGAATTTAGACGAAATTCCAATAAAATAAAACTTCTTTAAGTGCTGCCTCTCAAATGGAGCGCGGAGGTAGGATATCATCGTCGTCTAGTGAACTACATCTAAACCAATCCCTTAAATTTTTCAACCATGAGACTCTCCTTCTTCCTCCTCTTACCTTTCCCTGTATTATCAATCTTAGCATTTCATATCGATGTCCCCACATTACATGTCTCAAATATTTTAACTTCTTTATTTTTATTGTATTTATTATTTCGTATTGTTTGTCCATTTCTCTCAATACTTTCATGTTCCTCCAAGCTATTCTAAGCATCCTTCTTTAACACCACATTTCAAATGACTGTAGCTTATTTATGTGTTCTTGCTACAGTGGTCGGCTTTCATGTCCATATTATAGTATCATCTCGATATAAAACACGTAACATCTCGGAGCTCTTCTCAGCTCTAATATAAATAAGGTCTTGGTTACAGAGAACTGTTCTCATTTTTGCAAACGCATTTCTTGCTATTTCTATCTTCTTCTTCAAGTGCCATCTCCGCGACGGAGGTCGGCAATCATCATAGCTATTGAGACGGCTGCTCTAAAAAGTTCATTTGATGTACATCCGTACCACTCTCTCAGATTGTGCAGCCATGACATTCTACGCCTCCCTATGCTTCTCTTTCCTTGGATCTTTCCCTGCATAATCAGTTGGAGCAAGATGTATTTCTCTCCATGTGTAATGTCCGATATATTCCAATTTTCTTGTTTTAATTGTATTTAAAATTTCTATTTCTTTATTCATCCTTTTCAGAACCTCTTTGTTTGTGACGTATTCTGTCCACGATATTTTAAGAATTCTTTTATACACCCACAGCTCGAATGATTCCAGTTTTTTTCATTGATGTCGCATTTAAGGTCCAAAATTCCATTCCATAAAACAAAGCCGAAAAAACATACCACTTCGCCAACCTAACTCTTAGTTCCAATTTTAAATCCCTTGTACATAGCACTCTGGTCATTTTGTTGAAATTTGCTCTAGCCTTTTCTATTCTGATTTTGATCTCCTGAATGTAATCATTTGTGTAGTTAATCATTGTTCCCAGATATGCATATTTGTCAACTTGTTCGACGTTGGTTCCGTTTATTAGAAGATTCTCGTTATTTCTTTGAGTTTTCGATATTCTCATAAATTTCGTCTTCTTGGCGTTCATTGTTAGACCATAATCTTTTCCATACTCCGCTATTCTGGTTACCAGTCTCTGAAGATCTTAAATATTTTCGTCTAAGATCACAGTATCGTCCGCATATCTAATGTTGTTAATGGGAACTCCATTTACCTTTATTCCAGCTGTTTCACCCTCAAGAGCTTTTTTCAGGATCTCTTCGGAGTAGACATTAAAAAGGATTAGCGACAATACGCATCCCTGTCTCACTCCACGTCTAATTTCAATTTCTTCTGACAGCTGTTCGTTAATACGTACTTTTGCTCGTTGTTTATAGTGTAAATTTGATATGATCCTGAGGTTTATAGTATAAGTTTGATCCTTCAGGACATTTATTAATTATTCATCTCGTACTTTGTCTAATGCTTTATTATAGTCAATAAATAAGTTCCTAGGCCTTTGTGAAAACCAAATTGTGTATCATTAACGTCTATGTCCAGTTTGTGATATATGTATTCGGTTATGGATGACTTTTATTAGTAAATCTAGCACATGAGACATCAAGCTAATGGTGCTGTAATCGCTGCATTCTCTTGCCTTTTTATTTTTGGGGAGACAAATAAAATGACGTTAACCACTCTTTGGGTAATACGCCTGAACTATAAATTTGGTTCAAGAGTGTCACTAAAACATCAATGTGCTTCTCATCTAGAATTTTTAGGATTTCTATAGGAAGCATGTTAGGTCCATTCATTGTTTTTAATGCGTATAATATTTCTTCTTTTGTAACATATGGACCTATTTCTTCTGACGTAAGTTCTATGTACTCCAGATCTCCTCTTTCATCATCGAACAGTTCGTCGATATATTCTGCCCATCTTTGTACTTGGTCGTCCGTCTGTGTTATAGTAGTCCCGTGTCTATCCAGAAGTGCACCAGTGGGATTTTGTTTTCTTAGTCCTACCAGTTCTTTACCTTTCTTGTGTAGGTTAAACATATCACATTTATTTTGAAGGTCTTAGATCTCTTTGCATTTCTCTCCAAAGTATTTTTCTTTTGCCCGCTTTATCATCTTCCTGATCTCGTGATTTATCTTTCCGTATTTATTGTTGTCTTTATTTTTAAATTGTCTCCGTTGTTCTATCATAACGAGTATCTCGTCATTCATTTATTCTTCTTTTCTCCTTGTGGAAGTCTTTAGAATTTCTTTACAGGGTTCCAGTAAACAATGTTTTAGTCGATCCCAGTACTCGTCAATATAATTGGGGTATGGCTATTTCTATACTGGCCCTTATTTCCGTTACTTGATCATCATTTTCTGAAATACAGGTTCCCAAGTATTTATATTTTTTAATCCTTTATATCGGTATATCTAGAAATTAAACTAGACAAACCTTTTCACTCATCCAGTTTTTTCATCTCATCCTGGATGAAAGTAGTGCAAGATAGACGCGAGGAAGAGGCCTATGTTTAGCAGCATTTTAAAGCTGGATGGTGATGCTTTTAACTATTTTTTTTATACAGGTTCTTCAACTTCGTTCTGATACTCGATGTTTTAACAGTATACACACTATACTGCACTTGCAGTGCACTGAACAATCAAAACTCATCCTTGGATTCTTCCCTGATAGACGAAAGTTGTATGTAATCATTTTAAGCAAACTAATATCAAAATGAAAGCTTTAAGGTACATCTACTCATATTATTTCTTTTTTTTTTTTTAATATAAGGATGCTTGAATGTAAAAATAAGGTTAGGAATGTTAAAGCACTACTTGAACCATAGTACCAATGATGATGATGATAATGATAATGATGTTTGCAAACTTTTTATCATTCTCTTAGTTGCAGTTCAATGATTTTAATCGAAAGTTTTTTTAGAAATTTTTTTATTGGCCATTCGTCAACGAGTGAACATAGTACCACATTGCGTTTTATCCAATATATCGAAAAACATTCTGCAAACAAGGTGTGTTTCCTCTCTAATGGTACAGTTATCATATGCATGTAATATGATTTTCAGATATTTATAAAAATATCAAATTAACAAAATTTTTAGTATACTCATATTAACTTGTACGCTTATTTTCCAGCATTTTTGTCCGTTTATTCATCAAACCTTAAACAAAGAGCAATAACCCGAATTCTATATCGAAGTCATATTTGCTCGAAATAGTTCTAAAGTATAATTTGGTATTTAATTTGAGTACAATTCACCAGCGATATGAAGCAAATCAATAAATATTTTGACTCGCATCGTGTTTTTTTCACTCTGTAAAGTTAGATAGGAGTCAAAGTAAAGGTAATCTGACACCTTCTAATAATTTCTTTATATGTAAGCAATGTATGCAATGTGTCCAAAATCTTTCCGGTGAACAGCGAATTCAATGATAATAGGACTGCACATTTCCTGCTCCTTTTTTTGGATCAGACAAATGTAAAACAATGTTTCCTTGGATGGTGTTAACGTGATGATGTCTCTGTTCTTTATCTTAGCTTGCCACGTCGCAATGCACTTGAAGTGCCTCGACCTGCCTCATAACCTCTTAATTCTTACCTGTTATTCGCTGTGTTCTGTGAATTGTTTTCCAACGATGTCAATTTTTGTGAATATTCTTATGGACCAAATACTCTGAGAATTTTTCTTTATGAGACAGTGAGAACTCTTTGTTCTTCTTTCAAAGCATGGACACAGTATATTGCTTATAAAGAATCAGTAGGTTCACTCTGCCGCCAGTCCTTTGTTCTTCATGTTCCATTTTTTTCACGCGCATTACTTCCACGCGCAGATAAATTCCAGTTTTTGATACACTGCTTAATATAATTTTTAATACACTGCTCGAAAATAAATAGGAAAAAAGTGACTTGTGGCGAAATAAAATTTAATTAGATTTTCGGAATAATGAATACTTTCCTAAATTTAGCGTTTTCGACAATTATCAATAGTTTCCCAAAATAATTATTACTGTTTGTCCTTCAAAATGTATTATGTTGAATCCATCAGTTTTGATTAATCGAATATTAATTTTTTGTATTCATTAGAAAATCACACTGTATTCACTGTTACTGGTGAGAAATCTCATAAAACGAAGAGCTAATGAGGAAACTAATTTCTATAGATGAAAAAATAATAATACATTCGAATTATAAATTATATTTTGAAAATTTGAATTTTACAATACCAGTTATAATAAAAATAGGATTATAAAAACACAAGTAGCGAACTATGAATACAAGTTAGAATAGAATATATGTAGTTTCACAATCACAACTTATTAATAACAAAATAATGAAATGAAAAAAGTCATATAGCCTAAAGATCCCACTGTAGGATCACTACGTTCATAACGTAGTTAGTCAAACTCATATTTTTACGTACATTTAAAATTGGAAGAATCTATCTATATAAAAGGCTAGGATGAAAAGTCACACTGTTTATTCAGTAAGGTAACTACGCCACCTAGAAAAGAAATCTGAACTACCAACATCTACCAAAATTAAATGTAATTAATTAAAAGCTGTAAAAACGCTGTTGAGGCAGAAAAAATACACTTTCGACATTGGAGCGTGTGATACGTTAAATGAAAGGGCACTACACAGTATCTTCAATATTAATGAACGTATAGCGACATACGAGATATGATAGGGTACTATGAATAAAAATAGATTTACCATAAGACAAATTTTGATTTTTTGACTTAAAGAAGGCCTCAGGTTCAGTACAAAATAAACAACTGATTGAATCCTAACATGCGACATGGCAAATGAAAGGGGAGGATATAATGAATATATTCAGATAGAAAAAATAAACAAGGCGACTATTAAAAGGGCACTACGCAGTATCTTCAATATTAATGAACGTATAACGACATACGAGATATGATAGGGTACTATGAATAAAAATAGATTTACCATATGACAAATTTGCCATTACAGCTTAGTAAGACCCATCTAGATTTTTGAAGTAACTTCATAAAACCAGCACATAAACAATTAAAACGTTAGACTCCAATTTCAAGCATTAAGCTTAGGAAGAGGCTGTATGAAATCTACCCAGACAAATGCTCTATTAGCCAAAATAGATGAATTATTTCTAGAGTTTAGATTTAGACAGTTATCTACCAAATTCATGGCCAAAACTTACAATTTCCCACAAATATCCAACAATTAGTTTTAAAAATATATGCATACCTTCAATTCTATATGTCAATGATTCCGGAGTACTCGCAAATGTTTGTAACTTCTCCACAGGTGTGCCTACAAAATTACAAAAATGAGTTCTCTCATTATTCACCTGAAAGAAAGAACATACCTTGAACTGGAATGTTTAATCTCACAAGATGAATAGATGGTTTTGCGTTTTTTTTCAACCTGCTTTTAAGCATTCCTGCAAAGGCAGGTTCCTCAAAATGTAAACTGCATATTCTAAAGTGATCATAACAATATTGAGCACATTACATGGCAAGTTTTTCACATTGAACAATTTTCTTCCATTCTGCAAACCTAAAAATACAACACCGATGAGGTCAATTATATTAAATAGAGAATTTAGTTCTTACCGATTTTCATCCTTGGGAAACCTGAAGAAACTCAAGTTCAAGTTGTTATGGTCCCTGGAATTTTTTCTACATACACAGCAATAATAAACACTTGTTTTAGCTGAATTCATCATAATCCGTCGTTTAAAATAATAAAACCACTTAGAAAACTGGAGAAATATCACAGTAATATGTATTAAAAACGAAATAAACTTATAAAACCAACTAAATAACAACAAATAAATGAAATTTATATATAAATTACTGAAATAACTGTAATTTCTAGTTTCACAGCATAAACACAAACACGTGTTTGGGTAAAATCAATGTTGAGAATGAAATCAATAATTATTTGAGAATATATTAAGTCAATTAGGCAATATGATTTTTCAAACTTTAGAAGTGTGTATAGTGGCTATGTAAAGAATTTTACCATTTATGAAATTTATTTTCCTCTTTTTGAAGAACTTCTATAATAATTATTTTATTATAAATTTGAAATATTCTTTGAAACTGATGGAATATTTTAAATCTTGCAACAGCGGCATTTTTCGCCAAATCTATTGCGCATATCTTCCAGGAGTGGATTCGAAATTGGAACCGTGAAAATGCGAGAGTGAACTTACTGATTCTTTTTAAGCAATATACTGTGGCATGGATAACAAAGCCCATCTTTATTATAATTAATGTTTTATAATGTAAAATAAGACATACCTTGTTTTGTTGGAATGTGGGGACATCTGCAAAGCATAAATGTCGCTAAAAGCTTACCGTAGGATGGGGACCATGTAAATTAGCAGGAACTGTTTGCGTCGATTTAGGATTATGAATAGTTTAATAATTAATGTTAACGTAATGCGAATGGTCTCGGAATGGAATGCGAGATCCTCTCACCCCTCTGCTATTTAATTCTGCACTGGAACATGCTGTAAGGAAAGCTCAACCACAACTGACAAACGGATTTGCCGCCCAAGGATTAAAAATACTATTGGCGTTTGCGGATGACGTGGACACAATTGCACAATCCACCAGATATGCAAAAGAAGTTTTCACCCTATTCGAAAACGGAGCCAAGGAAGTTGGTCTGAGGGTCAACGAGGGCAAGATCAAGTATATGGTGGTTACGAAGAACCCAAACCAAGGGTTAGACAAAACGTAACAATCAATGAATACAACTTTGAAGTCGTCAAAGAATTCAAGTACCTGGGAGCGATCATAACATCTGAAAATAAATATGAAAAGGACGTGACAGCCAGGATCATTGCAGGGAACAGGGCACATTACTCATTAATGACCGTACTTAAATTAAAAATACTCTCAATACCAGCAAAAATAAGAGTGTACACGGCAATAATCCGTCCCACAATAACGTATGGAAGCGTGACATGGACTCTGGACCAGCGGGAAACGACAAAATTACTGGTACTGGAAAGAAAGATACTGCGGACTATTTATGGGCCTTGCAGAGAAGATACAACAGGAGATTGGAGAAGAAGACACAATGATGAACTCCAGACAGTATATGGAGATGAAAACATAGTACGCTACATTAAAGCAAACCGAATAAGATGGGCGGGCCACGTACTAAGATCGAGTGACGAAAGACTCCTGAACGCCACATTCTGGGAAAGGCCCGATGGCAGAAGGTCAGTTGGTCGCCCAAGAAAGAGATGAAAGGACGCAGTAGCCAGTGATCTACGCAAAATGGAAATACAGCAATGGGAAATAGCCGCTCAGGACCGACAACAATGGAGGCAAATAGTAAACGCGGCCAAGATTCACATAGAGTTGTAGAGCCAAATGTTGATGATGAATGCGAATGGCGTTTAAATAACAGATCGATAGTATAAACTGCCTATCAAACCGCGATAGAAGGAGATAGCCAAGTCAGTTAGATCAGATAGTTTAGATCTGAAAGAGGAGCTTTACTCTAGTTCGAACTCGGATAGAAATGACGTAAATAGTATATTGCTGATGATTGAATTTGTTTAGTAATGTAGTAAATGTTTATTTCAATTAAATAAGTTTATTCTCAAGAAAAATAGTAAATGATTTGATGATCGACTGTGTGTTTATTAAAGTTAATTGGTTACACATGTAATAATTGTAATTATATGTAATTATTATTTAAATTGTTTTTCTTGGCCAAATGTAGATATTAACCCAAATTTTAGGTTTTTGTTTATACCTCAAATAACAATGAAAATATTATTATAATATAAATAAAAATGTGATCTAACAATGTAATCTAGGGGAAGCCTAATCTAATCTATATTCTTATTCCATTTTCTGTACAATATTTAGTCCATGTTGTTTAACCGCTTCCGTAGGAAAAATGATTCTGATTCGTTTTCTTTGCGGATTCGTGTTAAAAAATGTCCCCTTTAAAAAATCTCTGAAGGTTGCTGGGCAGAAATTGTTAAAACAATTTTTTTAAACAAATTCCAAAAATTCTTCCTACGTATTATAATCTAGTTTTCCATCTGTAAAGTATCTCGTGTCTGTACCAACTATATTATCTACCCTGTTAATATTTTTTGTTACATTTTGACAAGAGACAGTCATTTTATACCTGAAACTCCTGGTGTAGTTTATGTGTTTAAAATCAGGTTTAGCGTACTTCTCCGATAAGTTTTGTTATCAGGTCCAGGTGTGACGAATATTCTCATCTATTACCTTACAAATTGGTGTACAGTTAAATTTTCGAGTAATTAACGATTGTATATATATCACAAGAAATGAGTTCTTAGGATTATCTTGTTATGTTTAGCCTTTCCCGCAATTTAAATAAATACCTAGTTTAGAATAAATTATGTGTTGATATCATTGACAAGGAAAACAAAATAAATCGGTTATATATCAAACGCTAGGCCATCTAAAACGTGCTAGTTTTGAAACACAAGCTGAGAATATTAACACCAAACATGTTACGTCAGTGCAATGATTTACACTTTTTTTATCGATAAGTTCCTGATCTTTCAAACATTCCATATTTATTGCATACGAGTATAAATGCGCTTGGTTAGCATTTCAATAAACAGGTTAAATGTATTTTATTGTTTTGTAAGTTTCCATGACCACGTTCAATTTTTCATTATTTTAAACGCAATAAGAATGTGCAACTTTAAGTTGCTATACAATTATAAATAACACATTGTGACAGTGTAATAAATTTTGTTTAGGTTTATTAGGAGAAAGTAAATCCACACATGAATATTTATTATTTATCTTAGGTCTTTATAATAATCAAGGTCTGATTTCATTGATATTTTTGATATAATCAAGCGTAAAGACAGAAAAAATAAGTTTTTTAATGTATACTACTACGTTTATAACACTTTTATGTTCTGTGAAATTTTTGGGAACAATCTTATATTCGATGTGTAAAGCTATATTCTGTCCTCTTGAGCTTGATAGCACAGCACCTCATTATAAATTAAATAATGTGTCCGAAATACTGGAGGGTCATTCAAAAAATTAAAGTCTTAACATATCCCTAATAATCCCTCATTATTCTGTTACAATTATTAAGAAAACACGAAAATATATTATACCTATTTTCGATATATCTCAACTCAAATAAAACGAGTTTTTGTCTCATTCAGACTCCCGCTAAAAACAGGTTGCTTCTTTTGGTATCCAAACCACTTTAATAAGTCAATAAATCTTTTAGTTTTATTGTTTTTATGCAGTTTCTTCGTAATATATAAAAAAGTGGCTTTTTAGAACTTACTGTTTGTGACATGTAAAGTTCGTTAAAAACGTTAAAATTCGTTACAACCGTTGAAAGATTGGCGGTTTCTTTTCCTATAAAAGGTTGAATCAAAACGGCACTTAGAGACTTCTTTACCGGTAGACCCTAGTAGTTACACTCTTGACTTAGTTCCCGGTGCTTTTACCGGAAAGTAGTTACTTCAAGTTTAAGACTCCTTTTTCAGACTTTACCACCGGTCCTCGTGCCGGACAGTTCATATTCGAGACTTCGTACCCAGTCTTCGTGCCGAACACTAGTTAAATATCAGACTCATTTCTTAGACTTCGTTCACATAGCAGAAAAATAAATTTTTGTTACTAAAGTGCAACGTAAAATAAAGTGCCATTAACTACAACAAGCATTATTATTACCAGTTCGACGTAGAAAATTGTTTCGACGAAGAATTATTTAATTCAAGTCCACATACTTCCACATAGTTCCAACGTCTGGCCCGCTTCTTGTGTTGTAGAAAGGAGACAATTCACAACACATTTCTTCATTAGAAATGTGTCTTTACTCGCTGTCTTTCGTTGTATCCTCTCCATATTATGAGATTCAGGTAGCTGATACAATAGGTTCGAGGTTAGACCATAAAAACATCCGTTTTTATTGTCTAAGGGTTCGGGGGTTAACATAAACCGAAAACGAAGGATTTGCCAATTCAATGCCGGGAAATTGGGTATGAATGTTTGTTTGTAAAATGAAATTTTATTATAGGTAGTCTTTTATTATAGTAGTAAACCAATCAAGTTAGTAAACAATAAGGTTTTTTTTGTCACAACTGTATAAACGGGTTTGGCAGTTGAAATGTGTAGTATGAGATATTACAAAAAGAGTCTCATCTAGGGATTCGTCAATTTTTTAGAGGAAAAAGTTTTAAATAAACAATCAAAACGTCAAACTATTTATTTTGTTCATAACTTAAAAACTTGTTTATTTAGAGATTTGACGTCAACAGACAACTTTTTCAGAAAAAAATATTCACAAAATATGATTACGCTAAATTAAAATCGGTTAATAAAAAACAAAGATATTGCAAAATGAACAACAAAATCACTGTCTTTAAATATTAATAAAATTAATTTTTATTTATATTAACGTTAATAACTTTTTTATTATCTATTAGAATTTATTTAAATGTACCTGAGCTAGACGGTCTTATCGTGTTTGAATTGTGTGCAAAAGATGGGCCAAATCGGTTGAATAGTTCTTGCGAAATTTAATTTATAACATTTTTTGAAAAATGAGCTAATTTGTATGGCTGGTGCAGATAATTTGACTAAATGGATATCAATTATCAAACGATCAGTTTTTTGGTTCGACACTTGCTCCAGCTTCCTTTATTTTAAAAAATCGTAAATTGTTGCTTCCCCAACTCCTGTCATAACTGATCAACCAGCAACGACTTCCCGAACAGTAATGTTTGGAGTTTTGTGAACTAACGCATCATGCACATTTAATATAGTTTTTCCCGTTGAGAATAAGGACTTTTACGGACCAGTTTCTGTGGATTAAAAGTTGACGTGGTTGCCATTGTGGAATTTAAATCTACAACACCTACAACATAACTAACGTTAAATAACTATTTGGCAAATTATACCAAGCACCTGACTGTAAGCATCGATTGCACATATATATCAAAACCTGACTTTAAATCAAGGACTTTCTCATTTTTATACCTCTATGTACCTATCGATTTTATACCTTCCGTAAAGGAACTGGATTAATTTAAATTTCTTAGAAGTGAGTTGCCTTCTTAGGTGCTTTTATTCAGCTACCTCGGCGCCAATTGAATTTTATTCTGAGGTGAGTACATACTATGTAAAATACTGGGTGATCCATTTAAAATTACCAATGCATTTTAACTCACCCTGTATCTGACTTATTAATATTATCAAAATTAATCATTTTTTATATATTTTAAATATTATTAAAAACTAGCGTTTAATACAATTTTCCATTTTCGCATTCGTAAGATATGCTGCGCCTATGGTTTAAGGATGATGATGATATACGTTAGACGTTACAGTATTCGCGCTATCATTCTCAAGAGGACAGAGTATAAATAATATTGTGCCTTAAAATTTGTCGACTTATCGACAAATTTTATATTGTCGAAAATCATTATTTGTGACCGACACTGTATATACAATAACTACTCGTAGTTTCACATATCAAATTTATAACTATCTATTGAAAAGTTCGTGACCAGAGGCTATAAAATATACAAAAGAATTATACTTGCTAAATCTATTTATTAATAAATAATAATCGGGTTCAAATACAATGACTGACTCATGAGCGAAAAGGTCTCCGACAAGCAAGAAAAATTAACAATAAAAGTGACGTACTCAAGGTACACCTTGTTTACTGTTTTTATACACTATTTCAAAGGACAATGAGACTAGTGTGGGCGGTTAGAGGTCAAGACGGTGTGAAAAATTTGAAATTTATGGAATATATAAAATTATTAAATATATATAAATTGTGAACATTCTGGTCCAAATAAACCTTGTACTTATTAATGCAAAAAAGATAAAGTTATATCGTGACCGCAATATCTTGTTTTTAATAATACAGCATAGATTTTTTGTATAAGTTTGTATAATTAACATCTTTAGTGGTTGTTGATGGTACTTAAAATAATTTCACACCACAATGAATAAATAAAAAACAAAACCACGCCGAATAATAAATAAATAAATAATGTTAATGTATTTATATTATCGTTATAATATTAAAAATTAAAAAAATAAAATACAAAAACTGTGAAAAAATTAAAGATAATATTTTTATTTTCCGGAAAAATTTTAACTGATGAAATTTGGATTTTGCTTCTATCGCTTCATGTTTTGCATAGATGGGAAAGAACATGTAAAAAAAATTAATTTTACAAGGGACCAAATTGTTAGAATAATTAAATTGTGTAGATGCGAAATTCACATTCTCCAAATTTTCATATATTTAAGTTATCTACATATATTTAAGTTATCTGTATATTATTGAATTCGCCGTTGAAGACGAATCGAACCGTGATAATATTTTGAACCAAAACTCACATCTTAATATCGAAAAAAACATACTGAAAATAAAGTTCTGAAACATAAGTCACATTATCCAAAAGATGATTTGCAGCAAAATTCACATTCTCCAATTCGACCAATCACAGTGCGTAGGGAGCATCATGTAATTGTCGTCACCCTGGTGATGTTTTGTTTACCTCATTTATTGCATTTTCATGGGCTTGTTAAGGTTGCAAGTAGTAAAGGTTGGCCAAGACAGTAGACTGGAAGGAAGAAAAGGATGTGTTCATGAAGAAACCGGCACAATTTCATTTTCAACTGGGGACCTGCAAAAGGAAATACATGTTTGTATTTTGAGAACGATTTCCCGAAGTGGAAATTGAAACGTCAATGAACGTACTTTAACCTTTAATTGTGGCTTATTCCCATTCAAATATCAATTATATTGCTCTTGTTGAACACGGTCGAAATGAGATATAAGCTGTAAATTTGATTTTAAGTTCATCAGTCAACTGCATCAGGAGTAATAGCGAGATCTGGAGAGACATGAGAACATGATGTAAGTCAAGTGTAGAGTCGGCTACCGACAAAGACACTTTCAAACACTAGATTTTCCGAACTTCAATTTTATGGATTCTTGAAGCCATAAAAGACCAAGACAACTTTCAAAACTCTACCGAAACTGTAAATTTAAGGGTAACTTGACAAACATTTACAAATTTTTCTAGCCATGCTGCCGACACTCCTCGTCTTTCACCACTGATCAGAAAGCTCCGTGTACCTAGGGTAAGAGTCACGAAAGAACACGCGGAATAAAATGTAAAGTTTGTTTAGCAGAAAATGGTTGACTTCAATTAGAACGGTCGTAAATATTACTAAATTTATCTGACTTGGCCCATTGTTAAGACCTTGTACCTCAGTTAAACCATTGTTACCTGAAACCGGGCCTTTTATACTATTATCGGTTACCCAGGATGTTTATATTCGGTACTAATTGAAGTCAACCATTTACTGCTAAACAAACTTTTCCAGATAGGGGTAGGTAATGTATTTATTCAAAAATAGGGATAGCCCTAATATACACAAAAAATAATCAATTTACAACAACAATAATCCATACAATTAGACAAAATAAAAACAACAATTACACTTTAAAAATATAGTTACAGGTATTAAAATTATAAAACATATAAAACCATATCTATAAAACACGGCGACAATACTCCTAACCTAACAACAACTACCTAACTATTGAGGCTTTTAATATGGTCCATTAAGGTGCATTTAAACATTTGTACAGATGAACAACTATTAACTATTTGAGGTAGTTTATTAAAAAGATCAAAACCCTTAAACAACAAATAGGCCTTTGAAGCCGTCCTTTTTGTTTTCACAATGTGTAAATTGCAATTACCGCGAGTAGGGTAATTGTTGATGTCACAATTCCGCGTAATAAACTCACACAAGAAAGCAGGAGCCAAATTATTTAAAATTTTATAAATAAACACCATTGTGAGGTAAAAAACCCTTTGTTGAACTAAAATCCACTGCAGGATGCTAAGCATTGTTGGAGGAATGGATTAGAAGCATGTCACAACGTTGACGTGATATGATAATAGCTATAGAAGACAATACACGTTATTAAATTAAATTTGTTTTTATAAAAATTGTTGAAATTATTTCCGTTCATTTAATAAATAAAATTTAATAAAACAAAACATTTATATCACTTTATATCTGTTATTAATTTAAATAAAGAAAGAACTTAAACTATTTTAAAACATTCATATAACTAATTATAATTACTCTATATATTTGCAACGTTCGGAAATGATAGTGATGAACTATCGCTATAATTTCTGATATAAAATGATATCAATGTTGTATGCATGCAAAGTTTATAAACTTACAATAACAGTGCATTTTCAAATTGATCTTTAGATATATTCTTGAATAGTTTACATCGGACATACAGAAAGAATTTTAAAAAACAGATACTCGAACACTAAAGATGATTTTAACATATTTGAATGATTATATTCTATTCATATCTGAACACTTTCGGTCTTAGCCCAATATCAGAGGTAAGGTGTGACTACATAATCAATTTACGGTCCAAATAATTCATATTGTAGAAAATAAACATTATTTATAAAAACAGAATAGTAATAATAAAGCCTTAAGCCAACTTTGATAGAGCTTATGCAATTAGAAATCAATTTAATAATTTGGAAACCAAACATATAATTCCTAATACTCGTTGAATTTAGATTGAGATAATTCCGATATTCTATTGAATTCCATTTTGAGTCCTGTTACCCTTTAACCTTTATACTACTCATTTACACACTATTAAAATAGAAAACATGAATTTTAAACATTAAAAAATATGCTGACGTACATATATCTTATTAGCAAAATATGATCAAGGTTTACAGTTTTTAGAAACTATTTAATCATATTAAATGCAATCAAACATCTGTATACAGGTCCAATTTCTAAAATAAAAGAAGGTAACTGTCAACAGAATTCAATGTTACTAAAGGACTCTGACTTGCTTGTCCTTCGATTCATTGTAGCGTTGGTTTTGTGAGTGTGTGTTTATCTTCTGTGCTGGGTGTGTCTGATGTCCTGCTTTAGGCTTGTGCCTCTTCAGGACGTGTTTTCTTTTTTGGTGGGTGTGGCACTGGGATTTTGAAGTGTCCACTGGTGTTGCGGTGTTGTTGGTGGTTGTGCTGCTTTGCTAGACCTGGACAATCGGGGGCGAAAGGGTTAGAAGTGAACGGTTCCTTTCAGAATATTTTTTTTGGTCTAAAACAGAATTAGTAAATATATGAAATTTCTATGTTTATTAATTTAAAAAATCAATTTAATTTTTGAATGAATATCGCGGCGCGTGAGGGCAGCTGTGGACTGGTAACCTCGCAAACGACGGGGTATCGTTGTGCAATGGGATCGGAAAACCACAGAAAACCGATCCCCCCCCCGTCGGTGTCAGTTCGAAATGAACTTTCGGTATTATAATATACGGCGGTAATAGAGTGGAGTTGCCTCCTGTATGTCAATGTATTCGTCAGGGAGCTCGTTGCTGGCGAGTTCCAGCAGAATAGTGGGTAGGAATGGGAGTTTGGGTTTAGGTCGTCTTCGGAATACATTGCCGAGGGACGAGCAGGTAGTTTTAAGAATGCTTTGGGCTCTGAGGTTTTGGCCCCGGATGGTGCGAATTGTATAACTCCTGCTCAGAGAGGAAATCCTCTCATTGATGGGCTGGATGTTCGACAGGCGATGAATGAGTGCAGAGGGATAGTCGCGTCGTTTTCTGTTGAGTTTGCGTAAGATTCTCCTTTCCAGTGAGATTAGTCTATTGTTGAGGTGCTTTGGCATCACAGCACAGATGCAAGATCTGTACTCGATGACCGGTCTGATGAATGTTTTGTAAGTTAGGATAAGTGTACGTGGTTGAGTGCGGCCGAATCTGCCAGTAAGAGCGTTGAGAAGTCCGAGTCGGCTCCTAACCTTACTACAGGTTTTTTCAGTGTCGTCCCTCCAGCTAAGTGTTTGAGTAAACACCACGCCGAGGTAATCGAGCTGGTTTCGGAGTCGGAGTCGTTCTCCCCATAGACTCAAATTGTGCCTTTCGGTTATGATTGGTGTAATGTATTGGCTGCGGTATGGGTGTCTGAAAAGGATCATCTGTGTTTTGTTAGGGTTAGGTGTCACTCTCCATCTCTGGCACCATTGTTCAACAAGGAGCAGATGATCTCGAGCGAACCTAAGTACAGAGTCGACGTGTGGTGTGGTAGTAAGAAGTGCCGTATCGTCTGCGTATAATAAAGTAGTTGTATGTGTATATCTGGGATTGGGAAAGTCGCTGTTGTATATTGTATAGAGTATTGGTGCCAACACGGAACCCTGAGGGACTCCCGCAGTGGGAGTGAAGGATGTAGAGTATCGATCACGCTCCTTGACTGTAATCTGCCGTTGAGAGACGTATGAATGGATGAGTCTGACGAATGGAGTAGGTAGCCCGATGCTCACAAGTTTCTTGACCAGTCCCACATGCCAGACTTGGTCGAAGGCTTTTTGAACATCGAGGAAGATGCCTAGTGACACATTGCCGTCGTTCAGACTTTGTGTGAGGTGAGTGACGATTTCAGTCAATGCCGTTTTGGTAGAGTACCCTTCTCTAAAGCCGAATTGGTAAGGTGGGATGATGTTGTGTTCTGTGGCGAAGTCTACGAGTCTTTCTTTGAGGATCCTCTCGAAGACTTTCGCCAATGAGTTCAGGAGAGATATCGGCCTGTAAGAGTGTGGGTTGGTACGCGGCTTGCCCTTTTTCAAGAGCATAATTGTATGTGCTACTTTCCAAGGTTTTGGGAAGTAGCAGAGTTTAAGAGTGGCATTGACTATGTTCGTCAAGTATAGAGTGACGCTCAGCGGGAGGTGACGCACACAGTTCCTGGCAATCTTGTCAGGCCCCGGTGCGTTTGATTTGCCGATTTGGCAGAATTGTATGAATGTTTGGTGATCCACAGGCGCCATGATTGGATGTTCATGGGGTGTCTGAGGGTCGAAAGGGGTTCTGAGCAGTCGTGTTATGTCTCTCTCTGCGCGATCACAGAAGGCATGATCGAATCTCGGATCGTCTGGAGATACTAAGGTGTTCTGAAGGTGGGTTTTGAAAGCTTCTGCTTTCTGTTCGTTTGAATTAATAATTTGATTGTTCACCACAAGGTGAGAAGGATTATTGGTTTTTTGTTTGGTTAGGCATTTGAATTTTTGCCAGAATTTGCCGCTGTCGCGGTAATCAAGACTGGAGGTCGCTGCAGCCCATTGTCTGGACTGCAGATTGTTGACCTGCAGTTTGATCGCCGCAGACATACGGTTATATTCTGTTTTGACGAGGGGATTGCGTGTGCGTTGGAATTGACGGAGGAGACGTCTTTTTTGTTTGATTTTATCGATGATGAACTGAGGTAGAGGTGGTTTGTTAGGGTTGATTACCCTATTAGGGACCGACAAATCAATTGCTTGATTTATCAGGTTAGTAATTACCGTGATACCTCGGTCGATATCATCGGGGTACATAAAAAGATTGCCTAACTCTGGAGTGTTATTTGACAGGTGTGTTTGGAAGAGTTCCCAGTTGGCGCGTTTGTAGTCTCTTATTACTTTAGGAGGGTTAGGAGGTGGAGGATTTAGTATCTGTTCCTTAACCAGCAGAGGAAGGTGATCCGACGTTATAGAATCGCCCAGGAAGCATTCGTCAGCCAGTCGATCAATTAGGTCGTACGTGCATACGATATGATCGATGACTGACAGGCCCTGCGGACCCACAAACGTCGGCTCACGGTTACGAATGCGGTGTAGGGGGAGGTTAAGGAGCAAATCCGAGAGAACATTGCCTGCACGGTTCACCGCCGTGTCGCCATATCTGGTGTGTCTGGCGTTAAAGTCACCTAGGATGATAGCCTTGTTCAGGCTGGAGACGTAGTCAAACAATGTCTCGGATAGCGGTTGTGGAGGATGCTTGTAATAAGAGACTATGGTAACGGTCTCGTTATTGTCGAGGTGGATGTCAACTGCCAGGAAGTCTTCATCATTGAGAAGGATGCGAGGAGGAATGGTATGTAGGGAAAAAGGGATGCCATATTTAATCAGGAAGCCTATGCCGTGAGACGTTTGGCTTTTTGGACGGTGTAGTGTGCAGTATCCTGGGAAGATGGGATCGTGTTTGGCGCGGGTGTCGGAGAGGGCAAGGATCTGAATATTGTGGTGTTGGAGGATATGTTTGATGAAGGGGCGTTTTCTCGCAACACCCTGGCAGTTCACAGCACCAATCGTACTGTCCATTAGAGGGGCAGGAAGGTGATGGATGCTTTGTTGCTATGGGCGACAAGAGTGCTCTTGTGCCCAAACATCAAAGTGGTAAAATGATTTGTAATGTCTAAGATAAGTTGGCGGCGGTCAGGAAGGAGGTTGATAAGGATGAGCGAGGTGAACTCCATGACCGTCTTCATGTCTGAAGTTAGTTCATATGGAGGATCTCGCTTTTCGGTTGAGATTGGTTGTGTCTCTTGCGGGGTCTTGGGTGTTTCCCTTCTGTGGGGGCATTTGGCCGAATAGGCCGCATGGTCTCCGCCGCAGTTGGGACATTTTGGTGATTGAGGTGTGGGACAGGCCGTGGATTTATGGTCTTGGCCACAGGTAGGACAGCGGTACTGCTTTTGCGGGCACTCCTGAATGGTATGCCCGTTCTGGCTGCACCTGCCGCAGTATTTTGGGATGGGAGGAACTGGGTTAGCGTTAAGTGGTAACTCAACGTGTAATCGGAGGCCGTCCATAAAGATACCTCTGGTCAACATCTCTGTGTACTTAAGTTCACTCGACGTGACCAGCTTTACGAACGTGGTGGGTAGGTTTGACTTAGATATGATCCTCCATAGACGAACTACGGGGATATCCATGTCGGTGAAGGCACGTGTGAGGTCGGCGTCAGAGTAGACTCTTTCGACTCCCTTGACGACGACCATGTATGTAGGTTTGGAAGAGCGGGTGGGATTTCTGGGTGCAGGAATGTGTTTGGGTGAGACGAAGACTTTTGGATCACCCAGCGCATCACGGAGCTTGCGTTGTAACTCGACATGATTTACCGGATGGAAGGTAGTTAAGTGTGCAATTTGGGTAGGAAGGACCTTGACGGTCGAGATTTGGTTTAGAAGGATCTCTCGGGTGTTTATGATGCGGAAGAAATCTCTTTGGGTCGATTTCTCTATGGGAATGTTGGTGATAGTATAGTTGAAGGATTTGGGTTGGGTGGAAGTAGTGGCCTGGGAGGCAGGGACGGTAGTTCTGGGAGTGGTGGTGGCGTTAGCGTATGAAGCGGTTGTGTTTTGTGTGGAAGGTGGGATGATAGGAGCGTGTGTTGGTTGTGGATTTCGTGTGTTTGTTGGTTGTGTGTTGACTGTATTAATAAGTTGTGAAGATTGGATGTTTGTCGCTGAAGCGGCATGGGTGGATGTAGGTTGGGTGGTATTGGTATGTATGGTGAAGTTTTGTTGTGGTTGTGAGGCTAAAGTGGTGATAGGAGGAGTGGGTGTATTAAGGATTGCAGATGATCGGGTTAGCTGCAGTTGCGCTATCAACCGATCGATCTGTTCTACGGGTAGGGTGGAAATAATATCTGACATGAAAGTGTCAGATAGGTTATTGGTGATATTGGATTGGGTGGTATCTGGGATGTGTAGTGTGGGTGGGAAAGAAGTGATCGGTGGCATGGTGGTGTTGGTAGGTGTGATTAAGGTCTGAGTTGCGGGTGTCCTTTGTGAGGGTAGCGGAGGGAAGTCGTAATTCCGCACTTCTCACACTTCTCAATATATAATATAATAGTTGTTTTAACTTGGTTCTAGAACCTCCCTCCTTTCAAGAAACAGGCGCGACTTTTATTTCTGTTTATTTTAAAATTGTGTTTAAATTTTTACAAAATCTCTAATAACAATTTTTTGTTTCAGGTGAGCGTATGATGCAAATAATGTGATTGTAAAATCGTAGCTGTAGTAAGTATTCTAAATAAAATTAGAATGGAACAAACGCCTTTAAATTGTATAAACTATAAAAAAAAAATCTAATTCTATTTTTTTGTTTTGTAAAAAAATTCAAATTTTATTTTTGCCAACTTGTCCATGGCTTGATAAAAACGTAAGCCTGGTGAAAGTGACCGGGACTGTGATGTGAAAGCTCCCGATTCAGTACATATTTCACGAAGGGAGATTTTTGTTGTTCCATTGAGGATGCTCCATTCTTTTTCGTCCACCAATCCCCTCAGAGATAATAAATATCGATGCCATTCTTTATAGAAAGTCTATAAAAAATTATATAAGTGAAGAATGGTCAACCTTTCTTGACAGTGTGCCACTATCTGTTTATCAACAGTTATTCTTTATCTTGGAAAATGAGTATAACCGTCGAATTCAATACTAAATGTAGTTACTTATGATATTGGACTTGACATTGACCGAGAAATCTCTGTTTTTCTTCTTTCACCGTTGACGGTGACGGTCCAGGTTTCCCGTTTACATAGGTATTTGAGCTAAAATAAATTTCATATACTTAGTCAAACCAAATTAGATGTAAATAATAATTGAAGAGCTTATTTCCAAAGTGTCTTATCCAACCTTTCCATTTCTCGATGTGTTTACCTTATTAAAGACGTTCTAGATTTCTTCAGGCCTAAAATAAAGTTTTATGCACCAGAACAGCTTATTTCAAAGTGCATTTGAAAATTGTATTTATTTTCAAAAAGTCTTATCTCCCTACTGCTTTTATTTGCAAGGCGTCTTAAATTCGCCTGGCCAATCTATGAGCTCATAGAAGTCACGTGACTCATCATGGGCGTTTTCTTCTAGTTGTTGTGTACCATGGTACAAAGAATAACAGATATGATACTCCCGAGTGCGAAATTGGGACGAGTTCGCGTATGACGTCACAATGAGAGTGATTTTAAATACCCACGTGCATTGTTTTTTTCTGTTTATTTGTGTGAATAACGATAATGGCTAGTTTTGAAGAAGAGGTCTCGCGTGGATCGTACCGTTAGAAAAAGTTCACGAACAAGTTCTTTGCAGTAGATCGGGTTTTTATTTGACATTTAATACATTATATTTGAAAAGTTTGGATATGTGTTTTTCCTCGTCGAGGACTGTTTACTCATGACTGGAAACGATCGGTTAGGAGGCACATAAAATCCAAAATGGACTTAAAAATAACAGAAATGAAATCCATAGAAATAACAGGTAGCAGGTTTAGCTACTCAGATCTTTTCATATGTGTACACTGTTAAAAAGGGAAAATTAATGGTCATGTCTAAAGTTAAACACAGAGACTTATGCCATGAAAGATGTTAAATTGCTTGTAAGTAAGTTAGGAATTTTCGAACAGCATTCTGCCTTTTTTTTGGCAGAAAATTTTATCGGCTGATATAAGTAATGCTGTTGAAAATTCTTTTTTTAATGACGATGATGAACTTTTAAAACCACTTGATCTGCAATAAGGACCATATACCTCAAGTTGTTCAGAAACTCCCCATTTATGTTAAAGAAATGTAAGAATAACAAAATACACAAAAAATCAGTTCTCTTCTAAAACACCCGAAAATAAAAGATTTAAATTTGAGAATTCACGAAAAATTAAAAAAAAAGCTCACCAAACCTAAAATGGTAATGAAAAATGGGAAAATTTTAGGGACAATAATGATTCTATTAAAAAGTCTTTGGATAAACGTAAGACCTACGAAAGTAACACTATAGATGACAGCTGAGGTACTGCAACTAATAGCAAAAGAACACTATGTAAAAACAAGAATTTGAATAATAAGAAAATTATGACAAATGGAGACAGCTGAAAAATGGAGATTGGAACAATTATGAATGAAAAATACCATTCAGTATTTCAATAAACCGCTTTTTTGCTCGTCACTCTCTTCACATCAAGGACAAGAGTTTAATTTTGCAACATGCTAGTAAACAATTTACTTTTAAATTATATTTTGTACATAAAATTTTTCCCTAGAACCAATAAGTTCTGAGATACGAGTAAATGACATAATGTTATGAAAACGGTATTTCCGCCCCTTTTCACCCACCATGAAGGAGGATGCACACTATAGAATTTATAAGAGAAGTCTCCTAATTTATTGTTGCTTAAAAAAAAGTCAAAAAGGAAATATAGAAACTGTTTTTTGTTACATGAAAATCACCAAAGATGCTAGAATAATGGGCTGATGACATCCACAGATAAACGTTTATTAACTACTGCTTCTTAGAAAACATATTTACTTTTTGCGGTATTTCTTCGCGGTGTGTGCTTTAAAAATGCCAATGAAATTATTCTACATTTTTATTTTTCAGTGAAACTCTCTACTTTGTAATACATTTCTTTGAAATCGTTCTAGATCTTGAAAAAACTCTAATTATTCTGTGGTATTGTATATATCGGGCATTCTTTTAAACAATAAATTAGCAACATAATGCTATTCTTATCGGACTGAATCTTTTCGTAATTTTTCATGAAAATTCAACTTACGGGTAAATCGTGAGAAACAGCTTCAATTATTTTAATAAATTGTTGTAACTCTTCTTTTATTAATAATTACAATTAAAAGACCGTTAAGTGATTAAAAAATAAAGCATTGCGTTGAGGTGATCAATTTATTGAAAAATAAGAGTTATAAAAGAAATAATCAAAGGTCATAATATATTCTTTAAAATGTAAATATTATCTCTATAGAATTGAGATTTTTTGTGGTATTGTTTTATTTTATTGCTTCTTCGTGTGCCGTCTCTTAAACAACGAAAAAACATCAGTCGAAAATTTTGCATATCAGTAACTCCAGTTTTATAGAAGAGAATACCTCAGTCAAAAGTTTGTTATTAATATACAAAATCGTAACACTACTCTCTACTCAAATATCAGAAAACTGAACGAAGAAGATTTAACTAATCGATATTGGAGACTTAAGAACTCACCTCCACTTTGTGAGGCTTTTAGAAGCCTGACCAATTTTGATTATGACTTTAAATCAGAGGATAATCTTAACATCGAACATTTTTATTCGTGCTTGCAACCCATTACTGTGATACAAAATTACCATGTAAATTCTTCTGTTAGCTCGAATATTTTGAGTTCCTGTTTATCTAGTCTGTCAGACTCTTTAGTTATTTATACGGATGCCTCAAAGTCTATTGTTGGTACTGGGTGTGCTTTCTACATTCCATCAACTAATACAGAAAAACTTTGTCGACTAAATCCTAGTTTTTCAATCTTTAGTGCTGAAGTTGTAGCAATATATGAAGCATTAAGATACTTTGAAAACACTCACAATTGTCATCTGTGTTGCTTCCTGCCAAGTCTTACCCTTACTCTGCAGTATCTGAGAGATGTCACTGTTCCATTCTTTAATGGGTCTTCTGTTCTTCCCTATTATTTTGGCGTCCCACACTCTTTTTACTTGTCTATTATTGTCCATCCGGGTTAGATCTCCGAACCATGCCAATGTTTTCTCCTTGATTGAGTCGAGTATCGGTTTGATTTTGGGTCTTTCTCTTATTTTTTCATTTCTGATTCTATCAGTTCTTTTTACTTCGATCGTTCTTCTGAGGTATTACATTTCTGCTGCCTGAATTCTGCTCTGATGTCTTTTGTTTAATATCCAATTTTCTGCTCCATATGTCACTGTATATATTGTTTTGTACATTGTTATCTTGGTCTTTGTTGATATTTCTTTGTTATTAAGGAATCCTCTAATTTAGTGCTTGGAATAGTTTTCCTGTGTTTTCCATTCTGTTGTTAAGATCGTTCTCGATGTCTCCTTTGTTGTTGATTACTGTTCCTAAGTATTTGTATGAATTTGTCTGTATTATTTTTTGTTGGTCTATCATTACTTCTATTTGATCTTCCGTCCCTTGTTTCCTTGATATTTTCATTATCTGAGTCTTCTCATTGTTTACGTTTAAGTTGTATTTGCTTGCTTCTAGGTTCCATTTCTCTAAGTTGTATTTCAGTTTTTCTGCAGTTTCCGCAATTAATACTATGTCGTCTGCAAATATACACATCCCAGCGTTTATCATTTGCATTCTGTTCCAACCGATGCAGTATTTCTTGAATGTTTTCTTACATTCTTTCACTATCTCATCTATTACATTTATGAATAGCACTGGGCTGAGACTTCCTCCTTGTCTAACTCCTCGAGTTGTTTCAAATGGTTCTGACTGTATATTTAACATTCTTACTGTATTTGTTGTTTTCATGTATATACTCTTTGTTGCTTCTATCAGTTCTTCACTTACTTGCTTCTTCTTTAGGCTTTCCCATATATCTTTTCTTTTGACTGAGTCGAATGCTTTTTCCATGTCTATAAAGCTCAGATATATTTCTCTATTTTTCTTTAAGGCTTTTTCTATTACTTGTTTCATGGTAAATATATTGTCTTGTGTGTTGTGTCCTTTCCTGAATCCACTTTGTACGTCCTCTAATTGATGTTCTATTTCTTTTCTCATTTTCCTTTCTATTATGGTTTCGTGTACTTTTGCTGCTACACATAGTAGTGATATATTTCTATAGTTCTTACAGTCTCTTGTGTTCCTTTCTTGTATATAGGTATAATTACTGCATTCGTCCATTCTCTGGTTATTACTTTTCTCTTCCATATTAGATTATATTTGTATAACAATTTTTCTTTTGCTTTTACTTCTATACATTTCATCATTTCTGGTGCTACTTCATCGCTTCCTGGTGCTTTTCCAATCTTTATCTTTCTTATTGCTTCTTCCAGTTCTTCTTTTTCTATAGTTTCTGGATTTTCCGTGTTTCTCATGGATACTCCTTGTTGTGGCTTTCTTTTTCCATTGTATTCGCTTGATTTCCATTCAGTATCAGCTGGAAATGTTCCCTCCATCTTTTCGTTATTGTCTTATCGTCGTTTATTATTGTTCCTTCCTTGTTCATTATTTGTTTAAGTTTCGTTTCTTTGTTGCTTCTTAGGTTTTTCAGTGTTCAATAAAATAATTTTACGTTTTTTGTAATGTTTTCTTCCATTTTTTCCCCGAATTTTTCCCAACTTTTCTTTTTCTCTTTCTTAACTATCTCTTTAACTTTTGTTCTTTGTTTCTTATAATTTTCATATTTTTGTTGTGTATGTATTCTTTCCATAATTTCTTTTCTTTTATTTCTCTTTTCACTTCATCGTTCCACCAAGATATTCGCTTCCCTCTGTTGTTATTTCTTGTAGTTTCACATATTGATTTAACTGTTTTTATCATCGCATTTTTAAATTTTCCCCATTCTTCTTCTATTGTTTCTGTTATTTCATGTTCATTGTCCATCTCTTTCTCTAGCTCAAGTATCTTATTTTCGTTGTTTTTTCCCTTAGGTTATAAAGTTTTATTATTTCTTTGTGTTTTCTGTTTATGTTCTCATTTCTTTTTATTTCTTTTCTTTTGCTTTTGAATGTGGTTTCTGGTAGATAGTGGTCACTACCAATTTCATAACTCCTTTTTACCCTTACGTCTCTTATCCAGTTCTTCTCTGTTTTTTTGCACTATAGTATAGTCTGTAATTGATTGTTCGTCTCTGGATTTGACTTCTCTTGTAATCTTGTGTATCCTTTTATGTTGGAAGTGTGTGTTCATAATCACCAGGTTTTAAACTAAAATTTTGGTTAATTCCTGGTACAAATAGTAAATTACATTAAAATATCACAAGAAAATACACAGCTTCAAAGCTTTTTTAGTGAAGTAAAAACTCTAGAACAGTTTGTTCTGTATAAAATAAACCAAAAAAGTTAATTAATATGTAGACGAGAAAAACAAATTCTCTGAACCAGGTGCCTGCTTATTAACTACAGTCAAATTTTGCTTTCATTTTCTAATGCCCGGAGTTCCTTACTATCATGGTTCTTTTATTCTTCTCAGAATGAAGTGGCTTAGCTAATATAATAATTTTCCTGTTTTCACCATTTACCTTTTGGCTTAGACATCACCCCAGATTTTGAGTTACTCTCATACTTCTGTAAGAAAAATTTCTGTAAGAAAAAAAGAGTTGAATAGAATAAAGAACTTTTAGTCCTTAAAATTCCCGAAAATAACTGTAAGTCTAAAATAATATGTTTTGCTACGAAGAATAATTCGCTTTTTGGTTGTCCTTGAATATAACTAAGAACAGTGTAAAAACAATAATTTATCAAATGTTTTCCAGCGAACTAAAAACTCTTAGAACAGTTTGTTCTGTATAAAATAAACCGAAAAAGTTAATATGTAGACGAGAAAAACAAATTCTCTGAACCACAGGTGCCTGCTTATTAGCTACAGTCCAATTTTGCGATCATTTTCTAATGCCCGGAGTTCCTACTATTATGGTTCTTCTATTCTTCCCAGAATCAAGTGGCTTTGCGAATATAATAATTTTCCTGTTGAAAGTTGAAAAAAATTAAGAACTTTTTAAAGTTCTTAAAATTCCCGAAACTAACTGTAAGTCTAAAATAATATGATTTTGCTACGAAGCCCAGACATCTGCTTCTGCAACATTTAATTTTGATTATTTGTGTTCGATGTATTTTAAGATCGTTGACCTATTATTGGTAATAGCTTGTTCTATCGGCGTCTATTTTTGTGCGGTCAGTCTAATAATGGTTATTAACATTTCTTTATACATAATTAAAAACCAGCCATATTTACTGTTTTAATAAGTTCTAAAAAAATGATAAAATTTGGAGGTGCATTGTATTATTGATTATTTCGTCGTGCAGTTAACTACTAACATTCAATACTTGTGATTGAAAACAATAATTATGTAAAGGAAAATCTAGTTTTTATTTTTTATTACTTTTTTATGGATTTAGATTAGACTAATTCTTTATGTAACGAGGTCAAGTATTGGAACATAAATAATTTTACGAAATTAAATTAAACGAAACAGAAAACGAAGCAGTTTATTTATTATTGTCTTAAGGCGGGTACACATATGCGAGCAGAACTGTTCGCGAACCGTTTGTGAACGCTAAAGGCGGGTACACATATGCGAGCAGAACTGTTCGCGAACCGTTTGTGAACGCTATATTCGTTAATTTGTACGACGGGACGAACCGCTTGCGAGCTGTTCTTTCGTTGCTCGTCAGGAACCATGGCCTGTCGGTTTTTGGGACGAACACAAAGAATGTTCGTTCGAGACTATAAATTGTTTCTGCTAAGTGTGCGATGAGATAATTCGTTTAAACAAAATTGCTGAACGAGCGCGGCTTATTCAAAAGTAACGAGAGCAATTAATAACAGATAATGTAAACAAAATACCGAAATGTTTAGAATAACGAAGTAAATTAATTCTCGGTTTGTTATTAGATACTTAGGGTATTGGATAGCCTGAACATAAACATATTTTCAACGAACTGTTCGCGAACAGCTCACGAGCAGTTCGCGAACAGTTCGGCTCGCATATGTGTACCCACCTTTAAATGAACCGAAAGTCCGAGTAGTTGTAAAACATTTTCAAAGAGCTTTTTTACGTAATTTCCGGAAAAAGTGTACATGCGTCACATACAACAAAGCAATAGATATTGGTATGTATAGAGCAGGTACTTATTTCCTTTTCGTGTCCGGACCAATTCTTTAAATCTTATCTGCCAATATTTCGTCACTTAATGACCTTGTCATTAGCTCTCAGTAATCACACAAGGAGGATGCATTCTTCCTTAAGTTCGTGTAAATCAGTAAAAGCTCAAGATTTTGTATTTTTCCACATCGCATATCTTGTTCTCTGAATAACTTCATCTTTTTAAGTCTGACTTACACAGAATACTATAAGAATGAAGATTAAGGATCCTAATACCTCTCTTCAAAAAGAGAGACAAATCGAACCCGGAGAATTAAAGAGCAATTCAATTATTAAACACAACACTAAAATTAACAAGCAAAGCGATAACAAATAAACTAAATGAAAATATAACACTAGCAGAAGAACAAGGTAAGCGAAGAAGCTGAAGACGATCAACATCGGAAAAACAAAAATAATGATCGCAGACAATAATAATCTACCGCACATACACCGAGTGGTGAATTTCGAAGTGGCAGACAGATTTGTATACTTGGGCTCCCTGATAACCAACAATGGCGATTGCTCCTGAGAAATCTAGCGTAGAATAGCAGTGGTCCGAACCGCAACAGCTAAACTGATTAAAATATGGAAGCACCGAACAATAACAAGGAATACATATGCAGCTGAAACGGGAATTCTCAAAAAAATCGATAGGAGTACGATCGAAGCCTTTGCAATGTGAGTCTATAGAAGAATTCTACTCGTGTTTTGGACAGAACATAAAACTAACCTGTCAATTCTGGAAGGCCTTCATATAAAAGACAGGCTATTAAAAAAGTAAACCGAGCATATCTAATTTACTTTGGCCATATAGCTAGAAAAACGGGTACCATGGAACTATTGGTAGTAGAAGGAAAGGTAGAAGGCAGAAGACCAAGAGGAGGATCTCGCAACACGACAGGCAGACCAAATGAAAACTCTGGTGGGAAAATCCCTACATGAAGCCCTCCATATGACTCACTATCGCAGCCAATGGAGACAGCAAGCTAATGCTATTTAGGGTGCCATAACGCCCTGATAAGGGCACAAGGAATGATGAGGAGGATATGATTTAGGTTTATCGATAAATTGCAGTCATCTCTTCTTTCGAATCTACATCAACAGGCAAGGTTTCCCCTTAGAGGTGCAAACGAGGTCATTCAGAAGTGGTTTCAATTGTAGTTCAATTGATTTGATCTTATAATTTAAAAAGGAAATTGTCAGTGTTTGGCTGTATATCATAGTTTAAAAAAACTTACACTGAAGTGAAAACTTCTTTTTGTATGATGGTATAACATTTTTATTAATCAATTAAAAAAAATGATCCAAAATGGATTTAAACAATTTTCTTAGAACCTTTTTGATCCTATCAGATCATCCTCAGTGAAAAAAGTCTATATAGTATTTGAAACTAGCCACATGATGAGGTGAGATGACCCTTAAGTTACATAATTTAAGTAACTAACATTGTAATTAATAAGACACTAGGTCGACCATAAGGGATTACATTTTTTAAGGAAACGGACAATTTCCAAGCTCGAAAAAGGGATCCTTATGCCCTGAGAGGTAACAACCAACTGTTGGTCTAAAAGTTCTGCAAAGTCTAAAACCCAAGATTCAACCATCAGCTATCAAATTATATCAATATTATGCGAAGTATGTTAAAACATATAAATTTCGCTCAATAAAATACCTACCTTTATTTTTCACAATATTGAAAATTGTTATTGTGAAAAGTTATTTGGAATTTCAGTTCTTAGTATGTGACCAAAGTAGCTTAGTTTCCTTTCTTTCATGGTGTTGAATAATTCTTTTTTTTTTTCATCTTAATGTTTTCGCGCTTGTTACGTGTTGTGTCCATGATATTTTCCATACTCTTCGATAACACCACATCTCAAAGCTAGCCAGTCTTTTTCAGTTGCGTCCGTAATTGTCCAGGTTTCAACTCGATATAAAAGGACAGAATACCTAACATCTCAATATTCTAGTTCTAATTTTTTCTCCCAGTTTTCCATTGCATAATAATGATTTCATTTTATTGAAAGCGCTTCTGGCGTCTGGCCATTTCAAGCGTCGTTTTATTTTAAGTCTGCGGTCCCATTGTTCATTTAGCTCACATCCCAAATAATTGTATCTCTAAAGGTTTTTTAATTAACGTAGATTGTTTAGTCTTCAATCTTGTTCTCACTGGCAATCATGATTTTTGTTTTTTTGTGTTCAGAGCCATTCCAGACCTATGATATTAGCCATTTTGCGGAATTTCCTGGTATAGTAAATTTTGGTGAATAATTCTACTACTATATCCAGGTAATTATCTGTTAGCATTCTTAAAATTTCTGTAGGTATTTCATCCGGTCCCATGGCTTTATCATTTTTATACGTTTTAGTGTTTTTTCAATCTCCCTTTTGGTAACTGCAGGTCCATTTCTACCTCTTGATTCTATTATCTCCATTTGCAATATATGTATTAATAATTTAATTCGTTTTATGCAAAAAATAAAGTAAAAGTGTAGAAATATATACTAAAGTAACCAATGTCTTACCTTTTTCGTGCCTTTAATTAACATCCAATTCTGCCCAATCGTCACAAAAATTTCGACCAAGACTGCAACGTCATAGGTACCTGATATACAAACGGGTCTAATACTGCAGAAGGCTCGCGTGCGTGATATTCAAGCAGATAGCTAAGCAGCCATGGGAGCACTCATAAGCCTTTAGGTGGAGTGTAAGCTGGTGTGGGAATGCCGGGAGGAACTCAACAGGCTGGCGGACCACCAGTGAGAACTGTTATCTTCCAGTATGGGTTCCAGGTCACCTAGTAATACACAGCAATGAAAGAGCTGATTCACTTACCAGAAGAGCATCAGCTACAAAATATTTCGGTCCAGAATCGGCTGTGAGAGTGCCAAAATACCTGGATACGAAGGCCACAACTCTCACTGTGAAAATATGCCCGGTTAAACCAGTAGCAAAATGTAGATATATTGGATGGATATGTGCTAATAGGGCTGAAGTACTTTTAGTACTTCGACTAGTATTTCTAGTACCGAAGTACTTCTACTTCTAGTACTTCGACTTTTTTCCATCGCTGCAAACAAAGCCTTTGAAATTATATGGACTCAAGGATAATCTTATGTGGCAAAGAAGAGTACCACATTAAAATATAAGATGTTAAAAAATATTTTGAACAATTATTTTAAGAAATCAATGCCGAAAAGTGGCGGAAATATGTAAATATGTATGAAATTAGTATTTTTTTAATATTTTTCCACTTTGTAAGACTTCTACATAAATGTATAATTAGTTAATTACCATAATTTCAGTTCTATTTTGTTTCATAAATATTTTAAATGTCATCATTGTGTTGGTATTAAATAGCGTTTCAACAACATGTATTAAAAATTTCGGTGTATCTATTAGAAGAACCAACAGAGGGTTAGTAAATGTCTTTTACCTGTAGGTCAATAAAGTTCGTTGTACGCTCTGTGTAAATCCATGCGTAGCAATTATAGAATTTGGTTATAAAAAAACGAAGTAACTATGATTGAGATCTGCCTACTAGAACCACCACGTCACATAGCTTTTTATTTAATATAATCCTGCGATTGGCTTTTATGTACAACAGACAATCTAAAATTATAATTATATAATACATAGTTACAAATATTGTTTTATCTACTAAATGCGATCTCACTGACTTGAAAATTCTGCCCACGCCTCTAATAACATATATATTAGAACGACATAACAGGTTCTTGAATATTTTAAATCTTGTTTTATGGATGTCAAGATTAGACTGATTCGCAAACAACAAACAACTATTATTTTTTTACTTTGAATGCCAACATTGATATTAAATAAACTGTATCAAAATATACCTGTTCTGATTGTTTTTTAGTCCAATCGTCAGAGATTTGACCTCTAAAAATCATTCGGACAAGCTGAATGTTGCTGAGAATGCCAATTTTGGTACCCCAAAAAGATGCAAAAATGTTAACCACTAATACTCACCGTTTTCCCGATAAAACCCCAACATAGGGAGGAGGACGGAAAAAGTTGATTTACAAAGAATCTGTGCGTCGTAGAAAAAAATGTTTTAGGTAAAAAATGTAGCTGAGATAATTTTAAACAAAAATGTTTATTATCACTTTTTGTGTAGAATGAACCGTTTTCTCAGAAATAACACGACCGGCAATTTTGAGGCTTCCTGCTTGTATGTAGGCTTTAAAGCCTGTTTTTCTTCAATATTAGCCTCCTAAATTATTTAAATTATCGCACCATCTTTTACTTGGTCTGCCAATACTTCCTCGTCCATTTGGTGACTTATCTCGTGCTATTCGTACTATCCTATCCTCTGCCATTCTACTAATGTGTCCGTTCCACTCCTGTTTCCGTTTTGTCACCCATCAATTTATGTCTTCTATATTGCATGCTCTTCTTATGTTTTCGCTTCTCTCACTATCTAACAGACTTTCCCTGATTTTCATCGAAGTATGTTCATCTCTTTTGGTTCTAGTAGTCGTCTCGTTTTAGATGTGTCAGCTCTTGTCTCCGCCATGTATGTTAATTAATATAGGTCTAATTGCTGCATTATAGATTCTTGTTTTTGTGTCTTGTCTTAGATGTTTGTACTTCCAGATTGTGCCATTAAGAGATCCCGCCGCTTTATTTGCTTTTAAGCTTTGTTGTCGTACTTCTTCTTTAACATCTCCGTGTATATATATATATATATATATATATATATATATATATATATATATATATATATTCCCAAATATCTAAACCTTTCTTCTGCTTTATTACTTTCCCATCAATTTCGATTTAACATCGTAGCGGGTATTTAGATGTTGTTATACATTTGATTTTTTCTGCTGATATTATCATATTGTAATCTTGGCTGTTGTATTGGAGATGTGTGTTAATCTTTGGAGCTCGTCTTCTGTCTCGCCGCTTAATGCGGCTTCGTCTGCATAACATAATATTTAGATTTCTTTGTTCTCCATTCTGTAACCATGACCTTTACGTACTGCTTGTAGTATTTCGTCCATTATTATATTAAAGAGAAGTAGGCTTAACGAGTCACCCTGTCTGACTCTGCTTTGTACTGGTATACACTGTGTTAGTTTTCCATTTACCTTTGCCTTTATTCGATTATGGAAGTAGATGGTTTCGATGGTTTGTATAATATTGATCAATATTTCTTTTATACAGTAGGTGGAAGACGTCTTCGACTTGGATGCGATGGAAAGCCTTTGTCACGTCTATGAAACATAGATATGCTGGTTGATTGTACTCAATGGCCTGTTCTATGATTTGTCTAAGTACAAATATGGCGTCTACGCAAAATCTTCTAGATCTGAATCATTGTTGTTCATCTGATAAAGTTGTTAGTTTATTGATTTTGTTGGTTAGGACTTTTGTGGTAAGCTGAAATGCAGTGTTCAGTAGATTTATACCTCTATAATTTTTGGGCTCTTCTTTATATCCTTTCTTGAACGTTGGCATCATTATGCTGTTTCTCCATGCGTCTGGTATCTTGCAGTGCAATATTGGTTTTTGTATAAGTTTTGTAATCTCTAGGCTTATACTTTCTCCTCCAAATTTTAGAAGCTCGTTGTTTATTCCGTCTGGTCCTGGTGACTTTCTATATTTGAATGAATTTATGGCTATCTCTACTTCCTGAAAACTGATTTCTATTTCGTGTCTTAATTCAGGTACGTTATTGTGTTGATTTTTATTTTCCTTTCCTTTAAACAGTTCCGTCAGGTATCTTTCCCATTCGTTTGCTGGTATGTTATTGTATTCCTTCAATGTTGCCATTTCTTTCCGTTGGTTTCGTATGAATCTTCATATTTGTTTTTGTGTACCGTAGAAGTCGCTTTAAATTCAAAGTTTTTTAGGCATAGTTCATATTTGTTGCCAAAACTCAAAATCGAACTTTCATGCTATAGGTTTGGAAGACTAGGCTCTAAAAATTGAAATTGGATAAAAAAGCTGCACTCATTACCTTTAAAACGCATTTTGATTTTTGTCGATAGGACACTCTGATCAAAAGATATTGAATTTTTACTATCAAGCCTGATACAAATTTTATTTAAAAAATTGATTTCGCGCGTGTAACTGACATTATATCGCCGGTCGCTTCAAGCGTTGTTTCTGAGAGATCAGTTCGTTCTACAGAAAATGTGCTAATATGTAAACATTTTTGTTTAAAGTTATCTCAGCTATATTTCTTGTTTAAAACGTTTTTCCTACATCGTACAGATTCTTGGTAAATCGATGTATTCCGTCCCTCCTCCTCTTACGAGGGGGGATTTAGGATGAAGCCCGAGGGTTGGAGTGGCAAACTATTTTGCATCATTTTTGGGAACCCAAAATTTATTCTCAGCAAAATTCAGCTTCTTCGTATGATTTTTAGAGGTTCGGTGGCATTTTCGTCTTTGGCAACTGGAGTATCAGGGCAAAGAACGAAGCCACTGCCTTTTTTTTTAAGTTTATGAAGCTGTGATGGATCTCCAGTTACTCTTTTTATACCTAGAGCACATATTCCGTTTCCTTTTTCATAAAATCCTCTACCAATTATTATTTCATAAAATTTTAGATTTTCAATTCTTTCCACCAATGTTCAAAACTTAATTATCAGTGGCCTTTTAGTTGTTGAAATATCTCTTGACAAACTAAACATTATAATACGGTTGGTGTACAATTTGTATTATGTTTATCTTAAAATAGTATTAACTAAACCCAGTTCCTTTTTTCTATTACTCGTCCCACCTTTAGGTTTTCTTTGTCCCAAATTTTTAATCTCATTTATTAATATTTTTTTTTTTTTTATTTAATTTAACGTGCTTGTGACAGCTTCGGCCATTAGCACGAGGGACCGTGGATACAATTATAAAGGTACAATTACATATTATTTACTATAGTTATATACTATTTAATAAGTTTTCTAGCTTCAGGAACTGGATAGCTGTGATGACTTGGCTCTGGTTCGATAATATATCTTTGATGTCGCCTTCCATGCCCAGTTCTTGGCGTCGTTTATTGTAGTGAGGGCAGTCCACAAGGATGTGTAGAACGCTTAGTGGAGATTGGCAATAGTGACAGATTGGCTTAGGTGCAGAATTCATTAGGTGACCATGTGTACATTTGGTGTGACCAATACGCAATCTTCTAGCAACAACCATCTCATTTCTAGTTATACCAGGGATAACGAACCGCTCAATCGTCTGATCTATTTGGTGTAAAAATGTAGTGGATTGGTTCCAATGATTCTGCCAGTAATTTCGTACGAGTTTCTTTATACTAGTTTTTAGGTCACTGGCAATTTGTATATTACGTGGTGTACAATTGGATACAGCAGCTTCTTTGGCAAAGCGATCGGCGTTGTCGTTACCCATAATCCCGATGTGGGAGGGAATCCATATGATAGTGATATGGATGTCGTGGATGATAAGATTTTGGTAAATATCATGGATTTTTTCTACAAGAGGGTGATTAGTAAATAGATTATTGATGGACTGGATAGAGGCAAGGGAGTCTGTACAGATGGCAATATGTTGATTGGGTGCTGTACAGAGTTTGAAGGCTTGGTAAATAGCATACAGTTCACCAGTGTGAACGCTGCATGTGGCAGGTATTTGACATGAACTAACGACTGTTTCCGTAGTGGTAACCGCCCAACCAACCCCCGTTTCGCTCTTTGATGCGTCAGTGTAGAGTACCCGATCGAATTTCTTAAAATTAAGAATTTCTAGTAAGGATTTCCTAATCAAATCCTGGTTGGTTTCTGCCTTACTAAACTTTGTAAGTGACACATTAAATTTCGGTAAAGTTTTGGTCCAAGGAGAGTTCTGCGGGATCGGGAGAGGGTTAGTTAGGGATAAATTTATATGTGGTATTAAAGTTGGAAGTAAGAGGGCGATAGTGTGTATGCGTGGAGCAGGAGGGTGAGTACTAGTATAGTTGGGTAATGTCAGCAGTGTGTGTACTGGATTAGAAAGGTTAGCTGAAGTAGAGGCAGCGTAAGAAAGGAGGAGATATTGGCGCCTAAGCCAAAGAGGAGGTTCGTTGGCTTCGCGGTAGAGGCTCTCAGCTGGACTGCTACGAAAAGCTCCTAAACAGAGGCGGATAGCAGTATTATGCACAGAATTAAGGGTTTGTAAAGATGTTTTGGATGCTGACATATATATATAAAGCTGCCGTAATCGAGTTTAGAGCGAATGAGAGACCTATATACTTTTAATAGTGTACATTCGTTAGCGCCCCATTGGTAGTGGGAAAGTGTTTTGATAATATTTAAACGTTTTAGGTACTCTGCTCTAGTTTCCTGAATATGTAGTTTCCAAGAAAGTCGGGAGTCGAATATTAGTCCTAGAATTTTGCGGTGATCAACGACTGGGAGAGGGTGGTTATTCACTAAGACTTTAGGGGCAGTGGAGAGTGTTTTTCTGGTAAATTTAATGAGTTGTGATTTTGTAGATGAGAGGGACAGGCCGATGGCAGTCAATCTATTTTGTAATAAGTCCACAGATGTTTGGAGAAGTTTGCAAGTAGTAGTGGTCGCAACACCATGGCAATAAATTACAAGGTCATCAGCATATGAAGTAAATTTGACTGGGGAGGGAAGACTGTGGCATATATGGTTAATTGATAAAATAAACAATGTGGGGCTTAATACAGAGCCCTGAGGGACTCCGTCTTGTTGGATGTGTGGTGATGATATACAACCATTTACAGAGACTCTGAAAGATCTAGAGCTAAGAAAGTGCTTGATGAATTTAAAAATATTACCATTAAGGCCATATAATAATAGTTTATCGAGAATAACCTGTCTAGGTATTTTATCGAAGGCAGCTTCAATATCAAAAATGCAGGCAATCACTTCTTGACTGTTATTAATAGCTCCGGCGATGTGGGCATGAAGGAGGACGAGGTTATCGCTTGTGGAACGATGTCGACGAAAACCGGATTGTTCTTTAGGTAAAATTTGGTGTTTGTCAATAAACCATAAAAGACGTCTGTTTATCATCGTTTCCATTAATTTGCACATGGTGCAAGTGAGAGAAATCGGTCTATAGGACTGAGGAAAGATTGGTGTTTGGCCATGTTTTAGGACAGGTATAATTACGGATGTGTTCCATTGAGTAGGAAATATTTGAGAAGACCAGATAGAGTTATATATGTCTAACAGGAAAGTGAGGCAGCGGTTGGGTAGGTTTTTAAGAAAAATATAAGGGATATCATCAGGGCCGGCAGAAGTATTTTTGCATGAGGATAAAGCAGATGTAAGTTCAGAAAGTGAGAAAGGAGAATTAATATTGTCGATATCTTGTAAGTGCTGTGAAGTGAGGTTGTAGGAGAGCGGTTCTTGTGTAGAGGATGAAATTAGGGGTTTGAGTTTGTTGTGAAATTGTTCCTCAAATGTATTAGCCAGGGTATTGCAAATAATTTGGCTGTTGCTAGAAGAAGTGCTGTTAGAGATTAAATGGGTAATTTTGGTGTTAGTTTTTTGTCCCTGAACTTGTCGGATTTTTTTCCACATTTGGGAGGGATTTGTGTTATCATTCAAAGACGATACATAGTTATGCGAGGATGTTTTCTTGCTCTGTTTGACAACGTATTTGGCTTTGGCTTTCAGCTTTTTATACTTAATTAGATTTTCAGGACTTTTATGTTTGCGGTATTGATTGAGCGCAGTCTTTGATTGTCGAATTGCGAGTTCACATTGAGAGTTCCACCAAGGAACAACTTTATGTCGGGAGCTAATTGTAGTTTTGCCAATATGAGTTAATGCTGCTTTAATTATGGCATCTGAGAATAGTTTTATGGAATCATCGATATTATTAGAGTTAGGTAATTTACATATTAGGGATTCCGATTTTTTGGAGAACTCTGGCCAATTAGCCTTGTTGAAGCGCCAATAACTTCTCACTGAAACTTGGTCATAGGTGTTGTCACGTATAATTATAGGGAAATGGTTGCTGTCGTGAAGGTCGTCCGCTGTTTGCCAGGGTAATTTGGGGGCCGATTTGGGATCACATATGCTTAGATCGATGGCAGAAAAAGCACCTGAAGCAATGTTAAAGTGGGTGTGTGATCCCGTATTAAGGATACATGAACTAGTGCAATCAAGAATATTTTCAACAACTTTACCACGTCCGAATGTACGCGAGGAGCCCCACATAGTGTTGTGGGCGTTGAAGTCTCCTACAATTATATAGGGTTGGGGGAGTTGGTACACTAAATCAAGAAGTTCTTCTTCCTTTAGAATGTAGTCAGGAGGGATGTATATAGAGCATATTGTAAGTTTGTTAGGGCAGTAAGTAGTGATGGCGACGGCTTCGAGATTGGTAGTCAGAGGAAGAAGAGTGGAGTAATGGTCTTTAGAAGCAAATATAGATGTACCTCCACTAGCTCTGGAGCAGACAGATCTGATGTAATGATACCCTTCAAAATCTTTGAGTGTATGGAGATTAGTTGACGTGAAGTTAGTTTCCTGTAAGCAAATGAAGGTGGGGTGGTGGAGAGATATCAGTAGCTGCAGACGTTCTAAGCGCGGATAATATCCGTCGCAATTCCATTGAATTATAGTGAATATAAAAGTTATAAATTAAGGCAGGTCGGTTTTGTCTAAGGATGGGTCACTGTCATTAGAGCTAACAGATGCAAGACTAACAGTGTCAATAACATCATTTAGATTCATCGTAGCCTTAATTTTTTTTTGTAGGCGAGTTATACGATTTTTAAGTGATCTATCAGAGATATTATGGTATATTTGTTTAAGGTCATCAAGAAGGGCGTTAATGTTCGTAGTAAATTGGTATGCTTCAGCTAAGGGGTCATGGCAGTCGAAAGAATTTTCCAAGAAAGCAATTAGTTGTAGCGAGTTAATTGAAAAGGATGATGGGTTTGCTGCTATAAGATTTTCTATGATTAAGCGGGCAGACGGGCTGATAGTGGCTGATGGTTTTGTATCTTTGGTTTTCGATTTTTTTTAGGGGCTGATTTGGGGGCCCGGAAGGAGGTGTCATCGAGGGAATGTGGATCTATTGGAGTGTGAGTAGTAGGATCTGAAATGGCAATTACAGGGGGAGAATCGAGGCTTGAGTCAGTTGAATGGGCTCTTTTCAGGAGGGCGATAGTAGGAGGTGTAGGTTGAGGTTGATCTAAAGGTAGAGGTGTGACGTTGGATAAATTGTCGGAGGCAGAATTTGGGTCAGAAGTGTGAGAGGTGCCGGAAGGTGCGGTGGGGCTATTGTTGGTGGATTCATTAGGTACTTGGGCGAAACGGGAGTGGGTAGTGGTATCCGGTGGGTTTTGACAGGTTTCAGCCGTATGTCCGGATTTTTGGCAAAGGAAACATTCTAGTTTGTCTGATGTAACGAAGATTCGGAAGGAAGTGTTTTCAAAATGTATTAATACGGAGGTTTGTATTTCGAAATTGTCTTTATCTGGTATTACGTAGATAGACCGTCGAAAACTTAATATATGGGAATAATCTTCATCGGGTGAGCCTGTACGAATCTGAGATACAGGTGAGGCTAGTTGCAGACCAAGTTCGTTTTTTAATGCCTGCTCGATAAGTTGATTTGGAATCGATGGACATACATTAGATATTAACAATCTTTTAGTTGGGGAAATGAGTCTGCGGATGTGGACAATTTCATTTTTAACGGAAACGGTGGGATTGTTTTTAAGAAGAATATCGACGTCAGAAATAGAAGCAAGAAAGATGCAAATGCGTTGGTTAGATATGCGGGAAGCGTGGGTAATACGCTTTGGTGTTACGATTTCACCGATCGCCTTAATGTAATCGAAGAGAGCTGTATCCGGAAGAGCATTTAATACTATTGCTTGCTTTCTGCTAGGATATGATGTGGTCGCCGGTGTAGGTTTTGTTGTTTTTGATGTGGTAACAGCTGCGTAGCTTGGAGCGGTGGGTTGAAGAAGCATTTTTAAATATTCTGGATGCCAAAATATTTAATGAAAATCAGGCGCAATGCCTGGCCTATTTATTGTGTTTGTATCAATTATAAAGTTTACATAGGTACCAAGTTGTTTCACAAAAAACTTTTCACTTTCAATAATTACTTGATAACAAAACACATTAACTGACAAGTTTTTTTTATAAGAAATACTATTTGAAGAAGCCGAGGTGTTGACTCGTTGGCTTTTCGAATAGGAATCCAATTATTAATATTAAATATATGCTAAATAGATTAAAGTTTTGCTTCTGTAGCTCTCGATTATTGAAAAACGAAAGTCATTTGCATAGTAGTTTTGTGAGATATCATCTAAAGTTAAAACGTTCCTTAAAAGTTTAACATAAACTATTTTGAAGATAACATATTGTGGATACTTCGCTCATTAAAACAAAAATAACTAAAAACATACAGCATGGCGTCACACTGATATGGCGATAAATTTGTCTAGCTATAAATATTACGTCAAAGTGACATTCCCCTTTTAAAAATCATATTATTTTTAAAGATGAGAAACGCTAGTGATATTTTTTGCCTAAATGAAGATTTAACAGATGGAAGACAGATATTTTCAATAAACGGATACTCTCCTATGAAGTTACGAAGACGCCCTACATCTTCACAAAATAATGGCTTTATATACGGCTCTTCAAGGCCTATTGACAACTTTGAAGGAGGAGACAAAGTTACGGAAAGACATGATTTAGAGAAATTAAATGTATCAGATGAAGGTATAGAACAAGATGTTAATGTTGTTGATAATCTTAACGAACTCAATTTAAATGAAGAAATTGATGAAACAGACGAAATACCACCTATGCACGAAGTGGGTGATGACACTAACGTTCTTCAATCTTCAAGAAGTGTTCCTGTTACTCCTATAGATACTAGAGAATTTAATATTGTTTCGGAACGGAGCGCTGCAAGCACAGCTAGAAAAAGTATTAATAGTGGAAAGAAGAAATCGTCAAGAGAAAAACCATCAACGTCATCTGAAGGTGTTTTATGCTCTAGTATGCTACGCAACCCTATAACTGGTGTTGGGATGGAGACTACTGAGTATAGAAAGGCTAAAAAGGGTATTGGTAGTAAAAATCAGAAGTGGGTTTGGTAAATGTATCTTATTATTTATTCAGTAAAGTTTTTATTTTATTTTTATTTCTAATTATATTGTTCGTCTTCCAAATATTGTAAAACTGGGGTAGTATAAATAAATGTTTTCAGAACAATCATTGTTTGACTAGGCTTATATACCTTATATAATTGTAGTGAATATATGTAACTTTACTATGCTCATTCCTTATATGTAAATATATTATTTTTATGAATAATCCTTGCACCAGCATGTAAGTACCATTTATATATTCCCTTAAACCATACATAAGTAATATTGGCACTATTTGAAACATACCTGATAGAACTCTTTTAGTTACGATTTGTAATTGTTTTAGCATTTTAACTTAACCTGTCTGGAGACCTGAAGATAACCAGAAAATTGTTTAATAGGTTTAATAAAATAGATTGTTTTCTTTCGAAGGTTGGCGATCCAAATGGCAATTGTAACTTTTCTAAACTGCTGCGCGAAAGATCTCTGCGGATGAGCAGTCGAACCATCTCCTCAGGTCTTTCAGCTACGAGTTCTGGCGTCTTCCTACTGATCTTTTGCCCTGCACTTTATCTTCCAATATGATTTAAAGTAATTCATATCTTTCACCTCTCAACACATGACGCAAGTATTGCATTTTTCTCTCTTTGCTTATGCTGAGTAATCTTTTAGTTTACTGATACGTCGAAGTACCTCACCATTGGTAACTTTTTCTATCCATGGAATTCTCAGCATCCGGCTGTATATATACATTTCAAAGGCATCTATTCTTTTTTCTGTTTCAGAGTCCATTGTCCAATTTTCACGGCCATACAGCAAAACAGAGAAAACTAACATCTGATCATTCGATTTCTGAGCTCTAGACTAAGTCCTGATCTTGTAAAAAATGTGTTCATGTTCACGAGTGTGTTTCTCTCTTGATCGATTCTTGATAGGATTTCTTTTTTTGGGTTAAACTGGCTTTTGATATTTGCTTTCAAATATTTTATGGAAGTTACTTATTCTATTATTTGTCCCTTGGCATACAAATGTACGTTTGTTGGTATCTTTGAAAATACTAGAATTTTAGTTTTGGAAAAATTTCGCTATGAGGAACTACCGCATTTATTATATTTTGTAGTTCTTGTGCGTTGCTTGCTATTAGGACGGTATCATCAACGTACCTGATATCTATGCTATTGTAAGTTTGTCTAAAATTTATTTCAATAAACCCTGTTTTTATATTATCTCTCTCTACTGCCTTCCCTCCTTATGTAATATTGAGAACTCTTGCGTTTCTGAGCGAAAAGTTGGTTGATTAACTGGATCAACGCACTAATTACATTATCATCTTCATCAGCCAATCGCGTCCACTGCTAGACATATGCCCCCTTAGTCCTTTCCAGTGTTTTCTACATTGGGCCGCTTGTAGCCAGTTTCCCGCTACTCTTTTTACGTCGTCGGCCCATCTTAGGTGGTCGTCCTAGGCTTCTTTTATAGTTTCTGGGTCTCCTATCCATGAATCGTATTGTCCACCATTTATCTTGTGTTCTAGTTAAGTGCTCTGGCCAGTTCTACTTCAGTATCGTGATTATTTCGATAACATCTTGAACTCCTGCTCTTTGCCTGATTTGTTGGTTTGTTATGTGGTCTCGAAGCTCACATCCAGCATTGCAGGTTCCATAGCTTGTTAACTCTTAACTTTGTTAGCGGATTTTTGCTCAGTCTCCGCTTGTTAAGTTTGTACAGGCAAACCCATTGATTATAAACCATTCGCTTGAGACACATGGAAATTGCACTTTTTAGAACATGGCTTAGTTTGCTAATTGCTGTCCATGTCAGGCCTATTCGCCTTTTTAACTCGTGTGTTTCGAAAATACAACTAATTTGCATATTATAGTGTACCTCAGTGACCAGTACAATGAACATGTATAGAAAAGTGTGGTAGCACGTCCTAAAAAAGTTAAACACAACTGAACAGAAATCTGTCACATATTTCTTTACTGTGCATAATCAGGATGTACTAGAACTATTCTTGGATGTTGTCCTTGTGAACATACTAGAATAGAATCCGAATAAGATATATAGTTTTCTTCTTATTGGTAACTGTTTAATAAGTTACTTGAGTAGGTTAGTTTCAATATAAGTGGGCGCAACCACTCTTCTACGGCCTAAGAGGTCTATCATGGGTAGTTACTTAAGTACCGGCCTTTGTTTTCCTACTATCTTGTTAGAACTCAGAACTTTTCGTTCAAAATTAGCTTAACAGTTATAAACACTAATAATGTGACACATACAGTGTGTTCCAGCGAAAATTTAACCACCTCCTCCCCCCCAGAAACTCAGAAACCAAGAGTTTCTTAAGAATTTAATAAAATACGTCAATTTGTATTGGGAGGAGGAAGAATTTTTGTGCAAAATTCATGCCCCCAAATGCAACCCCCTACTGCCCTGCATCAACCCCCAGCTTTTTTTTTAAATAGCAAGTGTGGTCGAGTGGCACATCATTTGAAAGGTAATTTTTTTCTCTATACGACACTTTTTTTTTTAATTTACGTAATAACTTTAGGTAATTTTGGATTTAACTAGTTTATTGGTTGAATATCAGTAATAGTAATAACAAGGATCTTTAATACGAACCACCCAGAAAAAACGAAAGTCATCAATACGTTAAACATTTAACTGATAAGTTTGAAGCTAAAGGTGACGTTAACAACACAAAGTACGAAGTAGACCGTCCAGTGCGAAATGAAGCAATTAAAGTGGCGGTATTGGGTCATTTACAAATGGATAATCGACAGTCTATCAGACAACTATCTCGTGAATCTGGTGTATCTTATACATCTTGCTATAATAATAATAACATCTTGCTATTCAGCTTGGAAGTGAAGATTATCTTGAAATTGTACGAGTAAATGTATTCCTTAAGAGGGAAGGTGATTCTCAGAAGTACCTTAGTTTATAGAGCTTTCCTGTATCTGACATCGTTTAGTTTTTAATACAAATAAAAATAACGTACTGGGGCCTGATGATGGTGCAAATATTGTAAGCCTTGAAACCGGTAGCCCAAAATTTGCCAACTTTATTAAATAAAAATTAAGATTGTGAGTACTGACTCATTTCCCATATACTAGTGGGTGAGTATTGCTTTTCTTTACCAACTTTAATGTGTTAATGCCTTCAATAAAAATGTTAATGTCGTTCTTCAGCCACACATTAATTTCGCCATTTTCTTCTAATGATCACTTTAAGAAGGCTGTAGTTAAAAATTTACCATTTCATTGCATTATTTACCACAAAACCGGTTCCCAAGATATAGTTCTTAGTTTTGTAGCTGTAGAAAATTGTAAAGTTTAGCTTTTTTAGCTTCAGTAGCGTGTAAAGAGCTACTGAAAGCTACTACTCTCTACTAATTTGTAGAGAGATCAGATGTTTCATGTCGCAATACTTAAACTTTTTTCTCGCATATTCGCCGTCGTTTGATGAATCTAGTTCTTTTCTTTGTGCTCTTTTTACAGTTTTTTGTTTCTAAGGTAAGGTTGGTAACCCTTTTCCCCAACCTTCCTTCTTTATCCGGAATTTGAACCGGTAACCATGCTTGCTGAGTTATTTAATCTAACTTACATCGCAGGTGAGTTATTAGTTTTTGAATAACAGTAACGAATAAAAACTGAACGTTGTCCAGGGCATTATCCTATCCCACTGTTCGATGTTATAATAACCAAAATGTTCAAGAACAATTTTACATATCCAAATTAGGTTCGTTCACAAACACGACAACAAAATTAAGACAAGAACTCTAACATGTTTCGTCAACAAGCATATTAATGTGTAGAGTACGGATGTTATTGTAAGGATTAAACCAAAGATAAACATTTTTTTTTGATAAGTGTGGATTAAATATTATCGAGCTTATGATATGACAAACAAATTTATATGTAGGAAGATATGTAATTGTTTTATCCCACATATAATTGATGAAGTAAACAATAAATTTGATAATTTATTTTTAAGTGGGAGTTATGTCTAGGATAGAATGTATTTTAAATCGAATGAAAAATGGGAAATGTTTTTATATTTTTAAATAAATTCAAATAAATACAAAATAATTAATTAGTGATAAGCATTTTACAACATTAAAAGAATGGTGAAAACCTCTAATTATCCATGTCTGTGTGTCCGTCCGTCTATCTGTAAACTCCTTTATTAAAATAGATAAAACGACAAATAAGGTGTCGAATGAGGTTTTATAAAAAAGGGAGTGAGAAATATGACCTCGGACTTCATAAAAAAATCAAATAGTACAGGCGATATATTATTCGACGCATCTTAGGAATACGAGAACAAAATATACCCTTCTATATACAAATTTATAGTTAATATTTGATATATCAAAATATATACAAAATATAGGTAATAAATACATGTTGTGTCTTCAAAGCAGTTACCATAAAAAGCCCGGTGTTCCAAAGGTAGGATGCTGAAAATGGTGATAGTTAGTATATAGTAGTAATAAGTATAGTAGTATAGTAATAATCTTATTTTTAGTTCACAAAACCCATCTTGCAACTCACCTTAATATTTAAACAATAATTTATTACTAAATTATCTTTTGATTCATTGCGCCACTTGCCATGAAGCACAGAAGTATGTGAAGAGTTCTTCCGTAGGTTAGAGGGCTTCGGAAAATGGGTCCCTAATTTACTCATAACTATCACAACATTTCTAAATGTTTTTGCTTAATTAACTCTCAAATTATTTTGTTGTTGGGATTCATCTTCTCTTTCATTCATCGTTTCAAGTAAAAACAGAAGAAAAAACAGAAAAACTAAAACTACAGAAAGGGGTTAGACAAGGAAATTCTATATCACCCAAGCAATTTACTTTAGCTCTAGCAGATATGTTCCAAACTTTAGAATGGGGAAATAAAGGAGTGACGATAGACGGCGAAAACCTGTATCACCCGAAATTTGCCGATGATGTTGCGTTAATAGCAAAAGACAGAGAAGAACTGTAGGAAATGCTATTCTCTTGATATAAATAACGAATCTCTAGATATAACTGAGGATACAACTGTGGATAAAAATAATATAGAAAAGATTGAGTCATATATATATATATATATATATATATATATATATATATATATATATATATATATATATATATATATATATATACTGTAATTTATCAGCCACATACCCAAGGGAAACAACCCCACCCCCCCACCAAACGCAATCGTTAATCAGTTAGCCGAGAAAAGAATAATTAAAATTAATTAAATAATCTTTGCATACTCCAAATTAAATAAGAATAAATTCGACACAGTTTAACGTATACATTTCAAATTAAAAACAAACAATTGACCTAGTTTTGACACAAGCCTGAATGTTTAAAAAATTACGACACTTGTCGTAATTTATTGTCGTAAAAATTAGACCTTGTTGGAAAATAATACAAGATACGAATTGTAAAACAGTGATAAGAATTGAGCTGAGTAAGAAGTTTAACACATGGAGTAGATGGCATAATCAGCGAAAAACGTAGAAACAAAGCTCCACTTCGGACGTGACGAAATAATCTAGGGTACGAGTTGGCAGGACATAAAAACAAAAAGAAGTTGGTCAAGCGGGCAGTAAAGTGCTGGCGACCGAGCCAGGGAGTAAGGTTCTGGCGACCGAGCCAGGCAGTAGCGTTCTGGCAACCGAGCCAGAGGGTAGTGCTGGCGCGTTCGGTGCCAGTGGTACTTCGGCAGTCAGCGCGGGGCAGAGTGTCTCTCGGCAAGCGTTCAGCTCAATTATCGTGATATCGTGTCCGACGGAAGGTAGAGAATCGAAAATACGAATTTTTCGTCTCGCTCAGTACCGCCATAACGTACAGTGAATTCCAGCGTTCATCCAGACTGTTCCTGAATTCCAGTTTGGACTACGAGGCGTATTCGTTAGCTAGGGCCTAAGTACGCCAAGGGAACGAACAATATATACTAACCATTTGGGGAACAATTGAAACGTCAATAAACGTATTTTAACCTTTAATTGTGGCTTATTCCCAGTTAAATAGTAATTAATTGTGTAGTAGTTGTAAATTTACGTTTTGTTAAATACATAATAAGTTGGAAGTGGCTTGTTTTTTTTTACCGTTAGATAGAGACAAGAAGAGAACACATTTTTGGTTTGTACATCTTCCCGGCTTCTAACGCGGCTTCTAACGCAAGCCAATAACCTCTGACTCTTTACAGGGCCTGCATCGGAGTACCCTTCAGCCCCTATCCTGTTTTTTTCTATTCCTACCCTCTTGTAAATCCGCGAGGGCGAAATCATGACCTATTCGAACTAGTGGACCAGTATGCCTCAAATTCGCTCGGACAGCTAAATCTCCTTTAAACACAGGGGATATTTCAGTGGTGACAGCCTCCCTTAGATTCAACCCTCCTTTATTACAATACTTAGGGCAAAAAATCGAATTAACAAAGCTTAACTTAAAGGCTGACTTAAGTAGATAATTTTCTTAGAATGGGCAGCATTCGGAAGATTACAAACAGTATTTAAATCAAACTTACCAAATACTTTAGAGACAAAAATTTCGATCAGTATGTGCTGCCGGTACTGACATATGAAACTGAAACATAAGCTTTTAACAACAACATAGTCCACAAACTCCAAGTAACTCAGACAGCTATGGAAAGGAGAATGTTCAACATTAAGCTCACCGAAGTCCAATAAAGAAATAAGAAGACGAACAAAAGTTATAGATGTAATCCAAAACATTGCTATGTTAAAATGGAACTAGAAAGAATGGAAGCGAATTATTGAATGGTGACTAAGACCAAACAAGAGAAGTAGAGGCCGACGTCAAACCAAATGGACTGATGACATCAAGCGAATGGCTGGTTACGAATGGATGTAAAAAACAACAAACAGAAATGAATGGAGATACCTAAGGGTGTGGGATATGTATTCCTTCCATTACATCTGACGATGGATGAAATATCTGTTGACAATGATGATGATTCATCATGTAGATTTAAGCTAGATTCAAGCTATTATTTCACTAACCACTAGAGCAATTCGGATTTAGGAGCGGCTTTAGAATGAATGACCATCTACAAGTAATAAAGCCCTTGATAGTGAAGCAGCAGCTTTTAGAATAATTTGTGGCAACATAAACACATTTCCCTTGAAAAACGTTATTAGGCAAGGAGACACCATCTCTCCTAAACTATTCACCACTTTGTTGCAGAGTGCTATGAGAAACAATAATTGGGAAAATATTGGAATCAACATAAATGGGGCATTTCTGAACAACTTGAGGTTTGCAGACGACATAGTCCTTATTGCAGACCGAGTAGATCATGCATGCCAACTTCTTCAAGACTTTTAGTCTTGTTCTTTTGCACGAGTTCTTTTGCACGAGTTAGCCTTAAAATTAACTTTTCTTAAACACAATACATGATCAACCTTGTACTGGCCAAAAACGTTTTTAACAAATTGAGCAAGTGTATAAATACGGGTATCTGGGCCCCGAGATTAAATTCGGAATAGACAATCAAACATCAAGCGCGTCCAACACAATTTGATTCAAGGTGCTCAAGACCGGAAGCAATGTAATTATTTACGATAGGCCTATATTCAGCAGTGGACTCAAAAATTGATGATACTGATTCATCTTCTACATCTTTTAATCAACCAACTCAATTTAACCATATTAACTTCTTGTTTTGGCGACATAAAAGGATAAAACTACATAAGGTCGAATTACAAATATTTATTTATTTTTATATTGTTATTTTTATGTTGCCTACATAAATAAGATAAAGCTAGGAATATTTATTTGTAGTTTCATATTTCTATGTCGTCCCGCTGTTCTGAGCCTTCTCACATCTGAGTTCTTACACTTTCGTTGCTCTGCTTGCAGAGTGAAGATAGAAGGTATTCGGAGAGAAAGAGATAGATGAACACCAAGACTCGACTATGTGATTTTTAAAGGTATTTTTTAAGTATATTTTACTTCTCTTATTAAGATAATTTCCGGTAATTTTGCTCTACATCAAGTCAGATTAAGGTAATTCCTAGGTTTGACAAGCCTGAACTGGTTTTACACCAGTTTATATAATTTATTACCAGTTTTACTGGGACACCACATTATCCGAGATCACATCTTCAGAAAAAATGAAATATTCACGGGTGTCTTAGAATTTCATGTTATATGGTCCAGCTTTATTCGAAATATTTATCAGATATTTATTCATTCAATAAAATGAAAAAAATTGGCGTACCAAAGTAAAATTGCCTATTCTTATTGCCTTTAAAGTAATAAAAAATTAAACATTTATTGAAAAACTGAGCTAGCGAATTTGTACTCACGTAGAATATCACATAAACATGTGAATATTTAAAAGATCAGGAACTCATCGATAAATAGTGTAAATAATTGCACTTACGTAATATACTTGGTGTTAATATTCTCAGCTTATGTTTAAAAACAAGCACGTTCTTTGGTGGCATATCATTTGATTTATAATCATTTTTTGTTTTTCTTGCCAATAATATGAACACATAATTTATTTCAAAATATTTATGTAAACAATAAGAAAAGTCGCATCATAGATATCAAAATAATTTTAAGGAGATATTTCTTTTGTGAGATATAATTCGTTATTTCATGCAAACAATCAACTCAAGCTGTAAACTTATTTATAACCCATAAAACAAAATTCTGTATCACTGTCTTACTTAATGTGCTTTATAAAGGTGGCCTGACTACGCCTTTTCTTAAGTAGTTTTATAATAATAATAGTAATAAACGGTGAGTTTTTTCAGTTTTTCTGGGATGCTCTCTGAATATTTATAGCACCGATACTCAAAAAGTAGTAGCGACACCTGCCGTGGAACAAACACATGACACCTAGTAGTAAGTATACAATGCAAACCCATGGTGAAACTCCCAAGAATGCAAATCCAAGAAGCTGTAGAAGATGTTGAAGCTGGAATTCGAATTAACGGAGAATGTATCAATAACATCAGATACGCGGATGACACGGTGGTATTCGCTGACAGTTATGAAGCCCTCCAGGAGTTAATGAATAGAATCACAGAAGTGAGTCAGAGATATGGTCTTTCACTAAACATTAAGAAAACAAAATGAATGAAAGAATCAGTGTTAATGGTCAACCAATAGATAGAGTAAAAACACAGACCTACCTTGGTACGAACGTCAATGAAAGTTGGGACCATTCCCTAGAAATAAAATCTAGGATAGAGAAAGCAAGATCTGCATTTCAAAAAATGGCTAAGCTATTCAAATGCCACGATTTATCAGTGCCCATAAAAATCAGGTTAATACGATGTTATATCTTTACTATACTGTTATACGGAGTTAAGTCGTGGACAAACGCTACCTGTAAGAAAATTGAGTCTTTCGAAATGTGGCTTTATCGTAGAATCCTGAAGATATCCTATACCGACCACGTTACTAATCGGGACGTTTTATTAAGAATGCAAAAAGGAAAAGAGTTGTTAACCACTATAAAAGCAGTCAACATTGAATACCTCGGTCACATCATGAGGAATAGCGAAAGATATGGGTTGCTGCAATTAATTCTTCAAGGAAAAGTAGAAGGAAAACAAGGACCAGGAAGGCGAAGAATTTTCTGGCTGAAAAATCTACGTACGTTGTTCAACACAACAACCATAAATGTTTTCAGAGCCGCAGTTTGCAAAAAACAGATTGCCATGATGGTCGCCAACATCCGAAATGGATAGGCCCTCCAAAGAAGAAGATGGTGAAAAGGGTGAAAAATAACGTACTTTTAAGATCGCTGAACTCAACAATAACAAGAGCTCTACTCACTAGCCGTGCTGTATTTGAATATCAACCAGCAGCGCTCGTCTAAGCCAGACCACATAGACAATTGCTTCTATTACAAGATAACAATCCTCGGTCAAGAAACGATCGGCTATCGACAACTTCTGCATGCCGAACTGCATGTCGAATGTTGCGGGAAGTACCCATAGGTTCAAGTATCTAACAGAGAAGAGAGCATCAAATCAATATTGCCTAATTTTAAGAAATAATCTTACTACAGAGGCTAGACGCGATATCCTTAGAAGCGAAGTCTAATAAAATATTAATAACCAACAGAGGTAGTTGTAGATCAGCGATGTCGTGATTTAAACGTTTAATTTTTTTTTAATTTGTTTTGCTTTCTCTAAAGAGCGAAGAAGAATTTGTAGATCAAGTCCGTAATGAAAAACGTAAGCAGAACTTCTGAGCTTTTCATTCAAAAGCTCAATCGGATAATAAGGCGCATGACAACAAAGAGTTTCACGATGCTCTATTAAACGGAATAGAGCATGCTATACAAGAGTTCAATGGATCAAATCCACTTAATAAATCACTGTTAACAAAAATAAACACTTGTACTACGGCTTTCTGGAAAATACGATTGCTAAGGAAGATTAAATTATTGCGTAATGGAGTTTTGAACAAATTACGGAATATATTCGAGGAGATAGAAGTAAAAAAGTAATCACAATAGAAAACAAGACAGCTCAATAATGACTGGATACATTAAAACAAAAACTCCCCGTTTATTCAGGCCTACTCTTCCGATTCAGATATATGAAGTTAGTAACAACTCTTGAGCACTCAGAAAATGCGTTTTATAGGAAATTCCTTTACACTGTATAGAAAGTGCCAATAAATTTACACAAGCTAAGAATAAATTAATGAGTTTTGGGAAAACTTTCAATGTCAACAGCTCTTAACACTAATGCTGGATGGGTCAAAACACGACGATCTACTATCAACCCTACAGTGCTAACTGTCTACGAACCTTTCAGTACGAAAGCAGTCTCAAGTAGAACTTCATAACTCAAAATCTCCTGAACGATACGGAGTTCAAAACCTCTTCCTACCTATACCTATTTAACATCGAAGAAATCATCCAAAATCTTACCGCGAGTTCCTAGGTATTTATCGGAACTACTTATAAGAAACGGCATGACCTCTAGGAAAGACACTTCATTAAGAACTAGCCAACAGACTGATAATTCTCTCTTGATATAAATATATCAGACGCAATGGGAAATGAAGACACAATGGGAAATAAACAGTTCGGTTTCAGAGAAGGATTGGGGACAAGGGAAGCTTTGTTCTTAATGCTAACACTACTTCAATGATCATGGGAAGTACAGAAACCAATTTACGTCTGTTTTATAGATTTTGAGAAGACGTTTGATAGGGTTCAACATGGTAGGCTGAGACTTTTACAATATCTATATTGGAATCAAGAAGTTTCTATTCTGGTAGACGGCAAAGAAACAGACAAAATTTGTATTCAAAGAGGTGTTAAACAGGGTTGTGTGTTGTCCCCAACTTTGTTTAACGTTTAATCAGAAATAATTTTTAACGAAGCCTTGGAAGGGCAATGTGGAGTTCGAATCGGAGGAGAAACTATTAACAACATCAGATATGCAGATGACACCGCGATCATGGCTGAAAGTATCGAAGATCTCCAATTCCTTTAGATCTAGTCACTAAAGAATGCTCTAATAACGGACTAAGCATAAATACAACAAAGACAAAGTTACTTGTGGTTAGAAAACAAGACCTCGGCGCTATACAACTAATTGTCAATAATGAGCCGATAACAAAAGTTAACCATTTTAAATACCTAGGATGTTGGATAAACGAGACACTAAATCCGGATGAAGAAATTAAAACTCGTATAGAAATTGCAAGAGGAGCATTTATGAAACTTAAATCTATTCTGAGCAATTCTCAGCTGAACTTAGAGCTGAGAATTAAGTTCCTAAAATGTTATGTGTATCCTGTATTACTGTATGGATGTGAAACCTGGATTATGAAGGTTAACATGATGAACAAATTAGAAGCCTTTGAGATGTGGTTATATCGTAGAATGCTCAGAATATCATGGGTTCAACACATTTCAAACAGAGAAATCTTGAACAGAGCAGGTCAATGTGAAGGCGACTTAATAAAGATGATAAAAAAGAGAAATGGCTCCGAAACCTTCGTCAATATACTGGCTTATTAGCAGGTGAATTATTACATGCCGCGTAAGATCGAGAACGATATCGACAAATCGTCATGGAAGCTACCCACGCCTAAAACTTGGGCACGGTACTCAAAGAAGAAGAAGATAAATATATCCCTGATACATAAAAATGACAACTTATAGCAATGACCTATAACTACCTACAAGCTATATTAGGACCATGTTATGTTCACAGATAAACCAGTGATACTAATTAGACCGAATAGCACACTAGTTAATACACTTTATTGATGTGGTACCTAACAACTAACAACAACAATCTGCGTGTTATGCACGATAAGATCACAAAGTACAAAGATCGCGCGATACAAATAAGGAGACAATTTAAAATTGAAAGCACCCAGACCATACCTAGACTACAAGCCCATGGGACATTTTTAATGGGTCATTTGACCCAGCATAAATCACATATAAATCAATACTATAATAACTAGTATAGTAACTTTAGAAACTATGCCGCCAATTCTTATCGGTACACATCCAAAATGCACTGCTTGGTGTGTGATCACCTGTGTCAAATCACCGAAAAAAGGAAAAAAATTTTCCGAAAATAAAAAAATTTCCCTGCTCCTGGTACCAATATTTTTGTACGGCATTAGTTCTCAGGTCAATATTTTTGTATTACCTTCCTAGGTAAGTTATAAATGCGTACAAAAATGTTTGGCCAAAAAAAGCTTACCACCTTGAGTGAGAAGTTTATCTTACCTATGACTCACATGTACCGATAAGAATTGACGGCATAGTTGTAACTACATCATCATTCAATCTTCGCTTATCCACTGCTGGACATAGATCTCCCTCATAATTTTCCATCTATTTCGATCTTGTGCCTCTTGCATCCAATTCCTATGACAACGTTTTAGATCGTCAGTCCAACGTGTTGGTGGACGACCTCTACTTCGGTAGGCATCATCTCTTGGTCTCCATTCCAGTATCCGCTTTGTCCATCTATTGTCTGTCATTCGAGCCACGTGACCTGCCCAGTTCCATTTTAGTGTTGCTACTCTCTCTACTGCATCAGCCACTCCTGTTCTTTGTCGTAGCTGGCGATTTGGGATCTTGTCTCGTAGTGAAACGATCAACATAGCACGCTCCATCGCCCTTTGATACACACGGATCTTTTGAACTGTTCTCCTTGTCATGGTCAACGTTTCGGCACCGTAAGTTAACACTGGCAAAACACACTGATTAAACGTTTTTCTTTTAAGGCATATTGGTATATCAGACGATTTGAAAATATGGTTCAGCTTGCCGAAGGCTGCCCAAGTCAGTCTTATACGACGGAGAAGCTCAACGGTTTGGTTATCTTTTCCTATGCGAATCTCATGACCTAGGTATTTATAGGCCATTACCTGGCCAATGGATCTTGTTTCTACGCATATATCTTCGCTGACTACAAGATTTGTCATCATCTGGGTTTTAGATATATTTATTTTCAATCCCCCTTCTAGCGAGGAAAGGTAGAGCTGATTTAAAAGTTCTTTGGCCTCATCTATCCTATCAGCTATTAGTACAATATCATCTGCAAACCTTAGATGGCTAAGCTTTTCTCCGTTTATGTTTATGCCCTTGTCGGTCAGTTTTGCCCTTTTACATATATATTCCAAAAGCGTAGTGAACAGTTTCGGCGATATGGTGTCCCCCTGGCGTACTCCACGTTGTATCGGGAATTTCTGGGTTTAACGATCACCCACTCTAACACTGGCTGTTGCGTTTTGGTATATATGTTTAATTATATTTATATACCGATAGTCAATTCGGCATTCTGTCAAGGCTTCCAATATTTTTTGTTGATTTACGGTGTCGAATGCCTTTTCATAGTCGACAAATATTAAAGCTAGTGGTTTATTAGTGGTTTATTTTATTCAGTGCATTTTTCTGTAAGATTTTTTATTACCAGTAGGTGATCGTTTGTTCTATAGCCTTTTCTCTGTAACTACATATTGTAGTATTATTTAATATGTGATTCATACTGGTCAAATGACCCATTAAAATTCTCCCATGGGCTTGTAGAATAACCCTCGTGACATAGTTATATGTCGCTCGTAGAAGGAAGGATCCATTCCATCTTGAGAATGAAGCTTACTAGTGCGAAAATATAACGGTTGACCATATCTTGAGGAAGTAGGTATATATAAGTCAGTAGTTTAGTGCAATTATCTAGGTAGGCTGATGATTTACGGAGATTTACCATTAAAGGTATCTAAAGATGCTATTAAAATAACTTTGGTATCGAGACGGCTATCAAATAAAACGGAATCACTTGATTAGTATTAATTAACACATAGAAATCTTGGGATAGAAACGTGATACCTATTTATAAATAAATACGAGAAAAGTAAGCTTAAAATATACATTTTTTATTTATATTGCTATGGCTATTTGGAAGGTTTCTAACAACTGTCTACAATGAAGAAGTTGTCAGAAAATTATAGTAACTATATGAAGTGTTGCTTATTATTGGTGACTAATCCAATATTAGTTTAGTTATATTGTGTAAAATAAAGTAAAAGTCCACAGCATTGTTGAATTAATAACATAAGGTAAGATTACATGCTACCAAATATTGCATCCGCCAAAAGAAATGATTTTTGACTTGCCGGTATAAACCGATCGAAGTTCAGCCAATTGTCTAATTAGACATTGTGTTGGTTGTAATGTATAAAGAGGTTATAAAGAAGAGAAAATAAATGATTAATTGTTGTTATCTTGACTTGACGTTTGGTTTAAAATTTTAGTCAATATAGTTCTTTAGACTGAAGAAAAAATACTTACAAAGAAGTAAAGACTTCTGCTGTGTGATGGTATATTTTATTAAAATATTTAAAATTTATCCAAAAGGATTACAAATTTTCAAAATGTTTTCGGTCAGTGAAACCCAGAAGTATATTTCCACTTTAAAATGACACATATATAAGGTAACATGGTGAATGTTGATTACTAAACATGTGGAAAATACTTGCATTTATAAGTAGTTAAAACTAGCTAAAAAAAAGGACCATTGACTATTGAGAGAAGATGACCATTTTTGTGTCATCAGTTGTTTTCACTTCTTTATAAGTTTTTTTTTAACTATGGTATACAGCCAACTATTGGGGTTTTTCACTTTTACTTTGTGAAAAAAAAAGTGTTCATAGAGCAGTATTTTTCGTAATACAGGGTTTACAAAACAATAGAAAAAGTTTAAGTCTCAAAAAATACTCTCTGTGCTGCCACCCGTGCACCCTAAATAACTCTTTTATGGGTTTAACTTGAGGATTATAACAGGTACGTATTGTTTCCGCTGTTATTTAACTTATACAGAGGAGCAATCTTTAAAGAGACTAGAAGATTGCCAAGATATTTTGATTATAAATGGAGAAATTATTAACAGCCTGAGGTATGCATATGATACGGTCATATATTTACTTGAACTATAATTACATACCTTTAGACGTACAGACTATTACAAAGATGGCATATTAACTTAAGGAAGACAAATATTATGCTTATCACAAAACATCTACGAGACAACGAAACATTAAATATGAACAATATTGAAATAGAAATAGTAAACAGGTACAAGTACTTGGATACATGGATAATAACTCTCGAAGCGGAGAAAATTCAAGAGATTAAAAGTCATATTGAAATTGTTAGAGCCAAATTTGTAAGTATGAAGAAAGTTTTATGAAATAAAAATCTAAAGATGGACGTGAGAATAAGATTACTGCGATATACTACTTTATATCGTGGGTAGACAGGATTACAAAATATTGAAGTCCTACGCAGATTTAATAAAAATAAGGAAGTCGTTCAAACTATTAAAAAGCGAAACTTAAATATTTTGGACCTTTTCTGGGTCATTTCATGACATATATTTAAATATATGTCATGAAAGGATCAAGATACAGGCTGCTACAGTTGCTTATGAAAGGTAAAAGGGATAGAGGAAGAAAATTCTCTTGGTTGCGAAATCTAAGAGAATGGTTTAACTTGAGTTCCATCCAAATTTTTAGAGCTGCCATAAATAAACTGAAAATTGTCATGTTAATATCCAACCTTCCACAGCAGACGGAATTTTAAGAAAAAAATTAGTCCAGTCATCAGAGATTTGACCTCTAAAAATCATACGAACAAGCTGAATTTTGCTGAGAATGCCATTTTTTTTGGACCTTAAAAAATATGCAAAAATTTTTACCAATATTACCCCAAGGCTTTCCCCTAAAACCCTAAGAACGTGTACTCAGTAGAAAAAAATATTTCAAATAAAAAAACGGGTGTGGCAGTAGTTACACTTCTATACACACATTCGCCGTTACAAATTTATTTGGGAGTCAATCTGCACAATCATTACATATGTAATTTTATAGGTAAGACATAGCAGAAAGAGAAACAGAATTAATAACAACTTACTAACAATGAAGGATTGAATCAATATTTTGATGAAAATGTATATTTTTATTTTCATATATGTATGAAAGGAGTTGAATGCAAATTTTTTTTACACATACTCTGCAGTAAACTTCATTGTTTATTTTGTTATTAATATAATAATACAATACAAATTAAACTGCAATGTTCATAAGTATTTAAAAATGACAATAATATACATAAAAAAATACACTACAATACAGTGCAACATAATTCCATATATAATAATACAATACAAATTAAAATGCAATATCCATAAGTATTTAAAAATGACAATAATGTAATAACATTAATAAAAAAGTCCTCCCCGACTGGGAATTGAACCCCGGTCTCCCGCGTGACGGGAGGGGATACTGACTACTACACTACCGAGGACATAACACAAATATATTTCAAAATTGACAGTTCTGGATTATACAGTGATTTATTGAGATTATTATTTTGAAATACAAAAGAACAATATAATTATGAACATTTAATAAATAATACTAGAAGGGGGATTGAAAATAAATATATCTAAAACCCAGATGATGACAAATCTTGTAGTCAGCGAAGATATATGCGTAGGAACAAGATCCATAGACCAGGTAATGGCCTATAAATACCTAGGTCATGAGATTCGCATAGGAAAAGATAACCAAACCGTTGAGCTTCTCCGTCGTATAAGACTGACTTGGGCAGCCTTCGGCAAGCTGAACTATATTTTCAAATCGTCTGATATACCAATATGCCTTAAAAGAAAAACGTTAATCAGTGTGTTTTGCCAGTGTTAACTTACGGTGCCGAAACGTTGACCATGACAAGGAGAACAGTTCAAAAGATCCGTGTGTGTCAAAGGGCGATGGAGCGTGCTATGTTGGGCGTTTCACTACGAGACAAGATCCCAAATCGCCAGCTACGACAAAGAACAGGAGTGGCTGATGCAGTAGAGAGAGTAGCAACACTAAAATGGAACTGGGCAGGTCACGTGGCTCGAATGACAGACAATAGATGGACAAAGCGGATACTGGAATGGAGACCAAGAGATGATGCGTACCGAAGTAGAGGTCGTCCACCAACACGTTGGACTGACGATCTAAAACGTTGTCATAGAAATTGGATGCAAGAGGCACAAGATCGAAATAGATGGAAAATGATGAGGGAGATCTATGTCCAGCAGTGGATAAGCGAAGATTGAATGATGATGAATAAATAATATAAAACATATCACATAAATAATAATATTAATAAATATTTTATTATATGTATAATATTATATGTATAATATTATATGTATATATATATATATATATATATATATATATATATATATATATATATATATATATCTTTATATAATATATATTATATTAAATTACATATACAAAAGGAACATTTTTATATTCGAGAGAGGAAGAGAGAGAAAATATATCTTCTGTCTTTCTCTTACTCATTATCTTACATATGTAATGGTTTCACTCCCATACAAATTTCCAACGTGGAGCGCGCGTATAGAAGTATAACTTCAAAAAATGTAGGTGAAAAATTTGAAAACAAAAATATTTATAAGCATGATTTGTGTAGAATGAATCTATGAATGAATGAAACATCGAAACATCGCTTGAGGCGACCGGTAATTTTCAATGTAGGGTACGTGCGCAAAATCAATTTTAAATAAAATTTGTATCAACTCGATGGTAAAAATTCCATATCTTTTGATAATATTGTCATCTTGACAAAAAAAAAAATGCGTTTAAAAGGTGGAAAGTGCAGCTTTCCTATAAAACTTTTGTTGAATGCCGCAAATGAAGTCAATTTCTATAAATGTGTTAAATAAATAAACGTTTAGCGATTTTTACCGTTTTTTACGATTCTCATAGGATCAATAAAATTTATCATTTCCATTGACCGATCACTATGGAATTCTCATTATTAGAGACCAATCTTCAAAACATAGCCTGAAATTTCGGTTTTGACTTTGGGCAACAAAGGTGAGACATTTGAAATATGCCCAAAAAAACACTGAATTTAAACACTCACATCACAAAAGATCGCACGTCACGTGAATTACTTCCACGAAAACGGTATTAGGTGGAATTTGTAGCTGAAGTTGCGTCGTTTCGAAAAACGTACTTGTGTAATCAAAAGCAAAGTTTTTAGGCATATTTCAAATGGCTCACATTTGTTGCCAAAACTCAAAACCGAAATTTCAGGCTATATGTTTTGAAGATTAACATCTATTAATGAAAATTCTATAGTGGCTGGTCAATGGAAGTGATATTATTGATTTCATGAGAATCGTAAAAAAGGTAAAAATCGCTAAACGTTCATTTATTTAACACCTTTATAGAAACTGACACTATATGCGGTAAAATGCAAAAATTGCATAAACTGCTCTATTTACCTTTAAAACGCATTTTGATTTTTGTCGATAGGGCACTCTGATGAAAAGATATCGATTTTTTACAGTCAGTCGAGTTGATATAAATTTTATTTAAAATTGATTTCGGTCGCCTACCCGACATTGAAAATCACCGGTCGCTTCAAGCGTTATTTCTAAGATAATGGCGCAGAAAAGTTCTAATAAACATTTTTGTTAAAAATTATCTCAGCTACATTTTTTATTTAAAACATTTTTTACGGCGTACCGCTTTTTGGTAAAAATTTATTGTTGCAATTTGTTTAAAACCCCTGTGCAACCTCTTGCACCTTATTTTGGGGTATCCCAAATCCCAAGAACGTGATTATGTAAAAAAATATGTGAATATTTTTCCGATCAAATCCGATCTTTTCTCCTTGTCAGTGTGTGAATATCTCACAAAGCTGCTGAATGTTCGCTTTTTTTGTACTTGTGTTTATTGTTGTGTATAAATCATTGGATATCGCCTACTGTCTTGCGTCTTATGATATTATTTTCAGTATTTTTATCTCTTCCTTCGCTGATAAAGTGATCCCTAAATATGTGCTTTCTTTTCCGTTTAATTATCGTAAAACGTTTTAAATTTCATACAAAATTCCAACACATCTGATAAATAAATCATAAAATTACTGACGGTGAAATGTGATACGCAAAAGACCAGTAAAACGATGAATATGAGGCACTATTAATGTCAATTAAATTTTAGAATGGGCTATTGTGAATTTATCAGTTTATACGTAGCCTTTTTAGAAAAAACTGCCGGTAATAACAAACGCTGGGAATTATTTTTTCGAATTTTTAAACTGTTTTCTTGTGGAATGTTTTAGGATACATATTGTATTTATATAGGATTAAACCATAATAGGGATGTTCACTAATTTTTAAATATAGTTAAATTCATTTAAATTCAATAGATTATGAAATTGTTTAAAAATATATATTTTTTAAGATAAATCAATTCTTAATTTTAATTTTGATGGAGGCTAGAAAAACGGCTCCTCGCAGCGAGGCTACGGTGTGTGACGTCAGCAGTCGTATCGACAACTTGTTGTGTATACGTATTTACGAAGTGTAACCAGTTCTTTAAGTATTTATACAGTGATAATGAAGCCAAATAAGTGGTGTTTGCTACAAAGAGAGGGAAAACTAGAAAAAAAAAAATAAAAATAAATGCAAATATCTGTATCTCGGAAGGAATCAACAAACACTATGTTCATTTTTAAAACTTTACAGGAGAGCAGTTTTAAACTTTTTTTCACCAAAGTATTATTTGCTGCAGCTATTTATTGAGATATCGAAACAATATTTTAATAGAACATTCTGTTTATTGTTATTTACATAATGCATTTGTTATAATTAAAAACAAATTTGTTCCTATGTTTTTTAACCCTTTTAACGGACATGGTGTTGTATCCATCTAATAAAGTTATTGTACTGTAAGAATTAGTATGGGGTATTCAATAAAAACTACAATCCTATTTGACTTTTACTGATAAAATTTATTTAACCATATAATTTACCTTTACAAATACAAATAATACATCTATGTATTTAACCAAAATGGCATTTTAGGTACAAACCACTCAGTCATCCTCAAGTAAGTCTCCTCCTGGATAGTCACTATTAGTATTACTAGTAGGTATGCTTTAAGTTTTGATAAAAATCATGGCAAAATGTAGGAACATATGACAGTAATGCCAATAGATCGTTATACTTTTGTTGTGATATAAGTATTGGTCTTTGTGATACCAGTTGCAAATCTTTTGGCAATGTAAGGTGTCGCCTTTGAAACCTAAGTCAATCTCCTGGTTTTCGTCATGAAAATTACTTTTTAAAAACAGAGTTCCAATGCTGTTTTATTTAACTTGCAGTTAAACACAGTTTGACAGAAGAACTTGTTGTTTGTTAATGTCTCTTTTCTATTAATCACAGGCGGATTTTAAGATGTTTTGACATCATACAAAGACCTTAAATTTTTAAAATCTTCTAGTTCCATATTATGTACGGTATTTTTCATTGAGGTTTGTCTGACTAACTGCTGCCAGTCCCAGGGCGTGTAAATAGAAATGTTAAGTTTTTTCTCTTTCTTACACACTTTCTTTTTAAACAAATAATAATGCTAACATTTTTATTCTGGCCGTAACATTTGTAAGACCATAGTATGATTTCTTCTATTTTACTGTCAGGAATGACGGTATCTGCCCATTTCAGTAATGCAGATCTTAATTCATTTCCACTATGAATAGTTTATCAGAACTTTGGTCTATATCAGACTGATCTTCGTTATCAAAACTCAAGGCATCTTTAATAATATGCTCTTCATTTAAAACATCATTGCTTGGTGTATTATTTGATTCTGAAATTAAACAAGGTGTATAATATTGGTTTTAAAAGATTTAATAATATTGCTAGTCTAAGGTTGGTATCAAATTACTACATTACCCTTTTGAGGTTATGCTTTTTAATAATTTAAAAATAATGAGCAAAAAGGTAGCTTACCTGTAAATGCAGTAGAAGAATTCGCAGAACTTTTTAGTAGGTACTTCAAGAATCTTTCTCCTACGAGAATTATGGTTCATTGTTCTTATTATTAGTAACAAACCAGTGTAAACACACCATAAATGGCAAAAGTATTATTAGATCACTAACAGTCATACAGATATGTATACATCATAGAGTATAACATCATAGAGATATGCGCGGCGGTAATTCACATGCTTAGAGGGACAAAACATTAAGTCCATATGGTATTTTATCCCTCTAAGTAAAAATGGCCTTGGTGTTCTTTTAAAGGTCACTTTCTTTATCAGCAAATGGTTTAGGACCTAGTGCTCTATTCCTTTAAATAAAGTTATAAAAGTTAATTATTAGTCTGTAAAAGTGTCAAAATTGAAAAAATGGACATAGTGTTGTATCCCTCCGAGGTACAGATATAAAAACCTGTGGTTTGACAATTTTAAGTGAATATGGTGTTAAATTGTTTGGAACTGTAATAAAAATCTTCTCAGAATTGTTTCTAGATGTATTTAGACACCCAGGAACAAAACACCACTTATTTGGCTTTATTATCAGTGATTAAATACTTAAAGAACTGGTCACACTTCGTAAATACGTATACAAAACAAGTTGTCGATACGACTGCTGACGTCACACACTGGAGCCTCGCTGCGAGGAGCCGTTTTTCTAGCCTCCATCAGAATTGAAATTAAGAATTGATTTATCTTAAGAAATATATATTTTTAAACAATTTTATGTTTGCTATATATATATATATATATATATATATATATATATATATATATATATATATATATATATACAATATTTAAAAATTAGTGAATATCCCTATTGATTGTAATAAAAATTACATTGTATATCTGCTTTTGATGTTTCGATTTTCAATCCCGAAATGTTGTCAAACATTATACATTGAGAAATTATTTTACCCTGTAGATGTTTATCAATTGTTCTTGTGGCAGCCAATTTGATAGTTGACTTACTTTGCCTCGATTTTGTAGACAAATAGCCATGTTTTTTGAATTGAAATTGTGATTGTGATGTTGTACCCTCGGATTGTTAACAAATCCTGATTTTTCTATGCTTATATAGTAAGTATATATATATGATATTACGTATCAGCCCTTGGATTAACCCGTTAATGTTGATATATTTTTAATAAAAACCTCTTTCAGTCTTGGTAACCAGAGTCTGTTGTTGTAAGATGAGGGCTGCTTTTTTGATTTTTCTCTTTTTGCAGTTTGTTTCTTTCTGTGCTACAGATAGGAATGTTTACATATTCGGGATCTGTCAAAGTCTCTGTTTCTTTATATGGTTTATGCTTGTTTAGCCTAAAACTTACTGGCGTCTTAAGGTTTCTTCCACACAAAAATTGTTGCATTCACAAGGTATTCATAAATGGTCTCCTCTGTGTGTTGTTTGGTTTGGTTATTGACAGAATAGATCTCAGTGTGTTGGTTGTTTCGTATGTTGTGCTATCCTTTTTAATTTTTCTGATAATCCCGTTACATATGATATTGCCATCTTCAAGTCCCTCCTTGTGAGCATTTTAAATTGTTTTGGTGTTATGTTGATCTTGTAAAACTCCTTGTTTATAAATAATAGTGGATAATCATTTTTTGTTAAAACTTTTGTTAACAGGTTTTTTTGGTCTTTAAGCTTCATCATTTAATGGTTTGATATTTCCGTTTTTGATATTTATGTTGTGGTTTGACTGGGTGATAATTGAAATATCCAATTGGATTTTCTGTAGATTTTGGTTACATATTCTGTATCTTCCTTTGCGATAAATTCATCCAGAAAAAGTAGCGAGTTGTTTTCTTTTTTCGAGATGTATTTGATTGATTCTTCTTTACGTTTGATGTCCAACAAAAAATTATTCAGTACTTCTGGTCCATAAGGCTAAATGGAGAACACATTATCTATATATCTCCACCATATCGTGGAGTTTCGATCGTGTACACATGTTTTGACACAAATTCTTCCATGAAAATATCTCCTAATAACGGAGATAAAGTTTTTTCAAAGCCACATTGATGAAAAGGATGGTAATATCAAAATTGACTAGCGTATTGTTAGGATTAAAATATATTTCTGCTAGCTTTTTGCAGAAAATGCTATAAATTCTTTATAAATATTGTTCTATTATATGCTAATGGCTGTTTTACATCTACATATTTGACAGGTTGCTGCAGGAAGAACTCATGCTGCTACAAGTTAATTTAAAGGTTACGTTTTTTTTAAGTATTTTTGGAGCTCCGTATAGGTATAGTATCCTGATGTAGTGGGGTGTTAGTCTACTTTGGTATCTGTCAGATATTTCTTAAATTTATGTAGTGTTTTGTATTTTTTATTTCCCAATGGTTTGCTTGGGTCCTTTTATAAATTTGTGATGGGATTTTCTCCTGATATTGAATTTTGTCCGTAATAACAGTTGCGTTACCCTTGTTAGCTGGTATTAATATTATTATGGCTTCATCTTCTGTTAGATCTATTTTCTGCTTTTTTCCATTCCCGTTTGTCCACGATTCTATATTCTCCCTTTTTGTGTATTACAGCAAAATTTAGACCTTTTGAGAGCACTAGGTTCTGTGTTAAGATCTCTCGAAACAAGTAAGTCAGCTGTCAAATTGGCTGCTATAAGTACCAATTGATTAACATCTACAGGTTAAAATATTATCTTAATTTATAATTTTTGAAAATGATTTCAGAAGTGAAAATCCAAACATCAACATCAAATATAAAATGTAATTTGTATTACAATAAATTATGGTTTAATCCTATATAAATACAATATCTAATTTTTCCGAATGTTGCTCAGGTGATATTCTTAACAAAGTTTCGGCACAGAATAAATAACAATCAGAATGCCCACTCTCAGATGCCGCCTTTGAAGTTTGTCAGTACGCAATCGCCATATTTTAAACGGAAACATATACTCGAATTGAGAAATTTGTGACAAGCTACGACAGAACTGTAATTTAAATTTCTAGAGATTAATAATTTAGTACATTTGAAATGATTAAATCTATTCTTTAACTAAAAGTACGAATAAAATAGTGCATATCATGTCTATAGTTGCCGTAAACAAATTAAACCTTTTTAACTTTTCTATGCACACAAGATAAAATGTTACTGAACACTGGTTCCGACTAAAACATGGCTGATTCCGACTAAAACATGGCTGATTAGGACTGCGCGACTGAGATGCACGTATTTATTTTTTCAAGAGTATTTATTCTGATTGTTTATTATTCTGTGGTTTCGGTGTCTACCTACAGCTCACCTTTCGAGTTATTGGTTTTATTGTCTTCATGGACCTGTACTGTTTTAGAGACCATGCAACTTACATTGTATTCTAAAATTGTCCATGTAAGTTAGTTATTTGTTGTTGTATCTTTTACTTTTTTTTACAGAATACAGCCTAAATAAAAAAAAATGTAAAATGTGATAATTTTTAATAAACAGGTACTTAGATGTGGACATTTTTTTTCCTGCAAATGATTAGTCTAATTAAATAATATTGATAAATAACTTCCTATTTTTATAAGCGGATATTAGTATTATTCACAAACTACGTAATTGACCTAATAACTTAGATAAATAATCAGCGGGCTATTGTGGTAAACAAAAGATAAGAATTTTATCGACGAGATACGTAATGATCGTATTGAGGAAATTGAAATGCAGAGATATCGAATTAAGGCCCAAAATTGATTTTGTTAAATTTTACTCAGGTCTGTATAGTTTACATCAGAGCTTTGTAAACTCTGCCCCGCGGAACACCGAGTGCTCCGCGCAGCATCTACAGGTGCTCCGCTATATGGCTATAATAAACGGTTAACCATTAGAAAAAAAGCTCCGCGATATCGATGGCTGAAAGCAACAGTGAGATATCATGTCAGATTGAAATTACAAAATGATGATAATTAAAGTGTTCAGTAGTATCAAAAATCAGAAATAGGTGACCAAAAACTTATTTTTATTGGATATTAGATGAGTCAGCAGATGTAGCTGGGTTGACAATTTTAATAGCATTTGTGCGGTACCAGCACTTAGAGTCTTTTCAAGAGGATCTACTTTTTTTGCAAACCATTGACAACTAACACAACTGGTACCGCAATTTTCAAGTCAATAGAAAGCTCTTTAACATAAAATAGCATTCCCTGGGATAACTGCGTCGATGTGTGCACAGACGGCGCGAAGGCGATGACTGGAAGAACGTGGGGCGTCATTTCAACAATAAAGGAAAAAGCCAAGGAATGCAGCAATGGCCACTGTTCTTCCACCACCATAGCCTTGCTGTGAAAAAAAGCCGCCTTTCTTAAAAGTAGTCTTGGACGAAACCGTGAAGATAATTAATTTTATCAAATCACGACTACTGAATACAAGGCTGTTTAGAGGGATGTGCGATGACATGACATGGGGTATATATTCGTCTTTACTTCTTCATATGGAAGTAAGGTGGCTAACTCGCGGCAAATGTTTAGCTAGGCTCTTTGAAATGAGAGCTGAAGTTAGAACCTTCCTAATTGACAGCAATTTTGCCTTGAGTGATCCATTGTGTAACGAGCATTGATTATTTAAATTTGCATATTTAAGAGATATTTTTAACAAGGTCAATGAAGTTAGTCCCTCACTTTAGGGAAAGACAATAACTGTCTTTAACGCCAATGATAAAATACAAGCATATAGTAGGAAATGAATTTTTTGGGCAGAATCGGTGAAAAATAAAAATCTGGATAGCTTTCCACTAATCACAGAATTTAGAGAAGAACTGAAGACTTGGACATACCTGAAGCTGTCTTCAATGAGTTCCACACTCATCTACTAAATTTAGTTGAAAACTTCCATAATTATTTTCCTGAGGAATTCCACGACAAAATTAAAGAAAACTTCTAGGTTGCAGATCCATACTTTGCAATGTTAAAAAAAAACAGCTTCCTTAACATCTCAGCAGTATGAATGCATGATAGATTTGACATGGGTTTCTGCGATAAAAAACATTTTGAAAGTAAATCGCTAGTAGATTTTTGGTGTCAACTCCAAAGACAAATTTAAAATTTTGTCAGATAAAGCAAAAATTATTCTTCTCCCTTTTGCAACAACATACTTATGTGAAGCAGCATTCTCCATTGTGGTCACTAAAACAAAATATAGATCTCGACTGAATGCGCAACCTGACATTCGATTGCAGTGATCCCAAATTCAACCGGATATTACTAACCTGCGCAAATCAAGGCAGCCTCATTCTTCACACATTAAAATGAAGACATTGCGTTTTTTAAGATTTTAGAAATAGGATCTGTGTGTGTTTATTTAATTTTTGTTTTTCGTTATATGTAATTAAGTTTTTTATGTTTGCGATTGGATAAAGTGAATAGAAAATGTAATGGTTAATTTTCGCCTCTCCCCCCCCCCCTCAAAACTAATATCTCTCGCTCTCTGTGACACCTATAATATAGGTTTTAGATGCAATACGGGAAGTGCTCGCTACAAAATTTCTGTCTTGAATAGTGCTCCTCGACCAAAAAACTTTGGGAAACGCTGGTTTACATTATACGCACAAATACTCTAGAACGAACCAAAAACAATATTCATCATTTATATGACATGCATAAAAAACCAACTTTAAATCTAGTTATCTAATTAAATTATGTTTTGTTAGTTTTTATTACTAACCACATTTTTTGTTTGTTTCAGTTGTCTTCTGTGATTATGCCGCTTCAGGCAGATCCCTCCATTTTATGGAGGAGTATATTTTAAGGGAGGTTCTTCCAACATATGGAAACACGCCTTATACAACTAGCATATCTTCATTACAGACTACGTTATTTAGGTAAGTTATATTTTAAGTCAGCATATCGTAAAGAAACTTCCATAACTAAGCCTACTTACGTAACAAGCATATTTCTCTCACTTACGGATAAAATAATTATAACAACTGTAAAAACGAAAAAGAGATACATTGAACACTCAATTGAATAATGTGAAATAATCTATTAGAGACAGTATATGGCTTATAGTTCGTAAATTCCCCCGTACAAATCATGCTAAATTATTCTTGATCACTGAAAACTTCTTACAACTAAAACCTGTAATAAAATTCAGCATTTCGTAGATTGATCCTTATAGCCCAGTCTGGTTAAAAAAAAAGGTGGAAAAATGTTTCGCCGATATCTGAAGCTTTTAAGACATAGGTGGGGGATACTAGATGATGAATAGATGAAAAGATACTCCTAGTTTTACCATGCGTTTTTTTTAAGCAATAATTTATGGTCACAATTTGATTTTTTGTCTATAAATATGTTTCCTTATATTTTAAATAAACAATATTTATGTCATTTTTTATGTCAAGAATATCTTTATTTTCCCGTTTTTTTAATTACAATTGATAAATAATTTATAGACATATTTGCAAAAAAGCAGTTTTTTTGGATTAATTTATAAATTTTATTAATTTTTTTATTAACAAAATAAAATGGTATTAATACATTTAAACATCAAGGAATTACCATCTTTTAGATTTGTGCGAAATTTCCCCCCGATCAGTCAAATATTTTATAAGTTATTTAATTTGTTTATTCCTGAGGCTAATTATTTAAACTATTGAGCTTGCCCTATGCATGATGCTAGACACATTTAGCAAATTTCCTAGGATTCTTTAAGACTTAGACTATCTCAGAAGTTAAATACATATTGAGTTTTCATCGAAATTATTTACAAAATAAACGTTTGAAAAAGGGGTATGTTTTTTACTTATAAACAATTGTAATAACTTCTATATTTTTCAAGCTACAGACTTGTACGTACAACCATTGGATAGCTGGTAAAAAAGCTCACATTAAAAAATAAAAAACCTTCTATGACCAATAGGAACGAAGTTAGTGACTATTTTTAAAAAAATCATATCTCCATTGTTTATAAACATTAAGAAGTAAAATTTGCACAAATTTTGAATAAAAATCTAAACTTTATATTGAAACTTATAGCTATAAAATTTATCTAATTTTTCGAAACGACGGTACTTTCGAAAGATCGACATAGGAAAGTGGAGAGGATATCTGTTTCAGCTCCGTTTTTTTTTCGGCATCGGAATTTCAAATTGCAACACGTAGGAAAAATTTACATTATCTCGGCTTCCTTTGCAGCTGCAAGCCTCTTTTTTTATTCTGGGGTAGCTCGTCGAAATATGAATAACTACATAGTTTTCACTGGCCGGAAAATATGGGAAAACTCGGAAAAATTGAGTCCATTTGAAATTCACCCTAAATACTTATTTTTTTTTAATTTGCTCGAATAGTCTGTCGCAGTATTAATAATGATGACATAATTTTCACCCCCCATAAATCTCGGAAAATCAACATATGTTTTTTCATTTTATATCAATGATGTAATAATACTTATATATTTTATAAATTAAATTTCAGGTAATTTTTTACACATTATATTATTATATTCCTTATATTAATTATAATTGTTTGTATTTTTATAATTAACAATATTGATGTTTATTCTATTTTTCTTACAAATATGATATACAATATTAATCTAATCTGCCTTACTGCTTTGATAAAATAAGTCAATTTTTTCATCACTTGCCTTATTAAATTTTGCAATGTTTATTGAACTTTACTTTTTTTATTTTCTTTACATACATTGGTTTAAAAGTTAAAATTTGGTTCATTTATTCGACTTTACTGTCAGGTCTGAACCTTTTTGTTGCAGGTTGTTTGTCTTCACTTATTAAGTCAGTCTTTCCATACATTAACATATTAATGGGCGATCTTAATGCCAAGGTGGGTCAAGGTAAGGTAGGAGAACAAGTAGGAAAATATGGGCTTGGAAACAGAAATGACAGAGGAGATCGATCGATTCAATTTTGCCAAAGTGAAGACTTCGTAATAACAAATACCTTTTTCAAATTACCTCCTCGACGGTTATATACATGGACATTTCCACAACATACCAAAGAAAAAATAGTGAGAAATCAAATAGACTACATTATGATAGCAGGTATCATAATGCTGTTAAATGTACTAAGACGTACCCAGGAGCTGATATAGGCTCAGATCATAACCCGGTAGTTACTGTGATAGAGGCGAGACCAAAAAAGATTAGAAGACCACACAAAGGCACTAGATTTAAATAAACTTAGAAACAAAAATATACGACAAGAAACAGGAGAAGAAATAAATGACAACCTCCGTTCAGTCCAGCAACAAATTAACGATACAAACAACGTTTGTATAAACGTATTACCAAAAAAAAAGTACATAAATACAGCTATACAAACAGCAGGAAAGAAACATCTTACAAAAACAACAACAAAGAATAAGGGGTGGATGACACAAGATATACTAGACTTGATGGAACAAAGAAGAAAGATAAAGAATTACCCAGACAAATACAAAGAAATAAATAAACGCATAAAAAGAGAATAAAAGAATCCAAAGAGGAGTGGATTAATGTGAAGAAATGGAAACCTATGAAAAAAAGTACAATGCGTTCAATATGCACAAAAAAGTAAAAAAGATAACAGGAAGCATAAAGAAATGCCAAATAGGTAAACTTAAAGACAAAGATGGAAATCTTATTATAGATCTAGAGAATAAAATAAAAAGATGGACAGAATACCTGAATGAATTATTTGAAGACGATAGAAACAACTTAACTCAGATAATCAATGCAACTGGGCCAGACATACTGAAAGAAGAGGTAGAATACGCAATAAGAAACGCTAAAAATGGAAAAGCAAATGGACCTGATGAAATTCCTACAGAACTGTTGAAGCTTTTGAATGATAAATCCGTAACCATAATATTAAATTTTGCAGCGAGGAGCTAAAACAGTTTCCCCTCCACTTTCCTATGTCGATCTTTCGAAAGTAACTTTGTTTCGAAAGGTTTTAAGTTTCGAAAAATTGGATGAATTTTATAGCTATAAAATTCAATATAAAGTTTAGATTTTCATTCAAAATTTGTGCAAATTTTACTTCTTAATGTTTATAAACAATGGAGATATAATTAACAAAAAAATTGTCGCTAACTTCGTTCCTATTGTTCATAGAAGGTTTATTTTTTTTTTGTTAAATGTGAGTTTTTTTACCAGCTATCTAATGGTTGTATGTACAAGTCTGTAGGTTGAAAAATATAGAAGTTATTACAATTGTTTATAAGTAAAAAACATACCCCTTTTTCAAACGTTTATTTTGTAAATAATTTCGATGAAAACTCAATATTCATTTAACTTCTGAGATAGTATAAGTCTTAAAGAATCCTATGAAATTTGTTAAATGTGTCTAGCATCATTCATAGGGCAAGTTCAATGGTTTAAATAATTAGTCCCAGGGATAAACAAATTGAATAACTTTTAAACTATTTGACCGATCGGGGGGAAATTTCGCTCAAATTTAAAGGACGGTAATTCCTCAATGTTGAAATGTATTAGTAACATTTTGTTTTGTTAATAAAAAAATTAATTAAATTTATAAATTAGTGCAAAAAACTGCTTTTTTGCAAATATCTCCGTAAATTATTTGTCAATTTTAATTGAAAAAACGGGAAAATAAAGATATTCTTGATATAAAAAAATGGTATAAATATTGTTTATTTAAATTATAAGGAAAAAACTTATAGATAAAAAATCAAATTCTGACCATAAATTATTGTTTAAAAAAAACCCAAGGTAAAAATAGGAGTATCTTTTTATCTATTCGTCATCTAGTAACCCCCACCTATGTCTTAAAAGCTTCAGATATCTGCGAAACATTTTGCCGTGAAATCGATGATTTTTGTATAACCAGACTGGGCTACTTAGTAGTGTATCTGTAATTTGTAAAAAACTCCTCAGAAAAAAGCTCGTCTCAGCTCGTTTTAATTAAAAATGACAATTAAAGGACAACAAATAAATTGCACAGCGTTAAAATATTTGTCAAAGGCAACAATATTTCTTTTTATTGTAATATTATGTAGTATATTATCTTTTATAATTTTATAATTTTTTACATGACTTTCTACATTACTTTCTCATGAACGATATTTTTCTTAACTATAATCGTTGCTAATCTCTTTCATTTTTTATTGTTCCAGACAAGAAGCACGAGATATAATCAGGAGTGCCGTAAACGCTTCTGAAGAGGATGCGGTGATATTTACCGGACACGGTTGTTCGGATGCTCTAGAAAGATTAATAACGGCACTAGACTTAAGGGAGCCTCCAGTAGTATTTACGGGATTAAACGAACATTATGACAATATACACTTATGGCAAAAAACTGGAGCGAAGGTAAGTTTATTCGTTTTAAATATAAAATTGTATTTGCCTTACACACATGAAATATATCCCTTAATAATCGGTACGCTAATGTTACTTGCGTGCGGGGTCCGTATAGTATGAGGGGAAACTTGTCGGTTGTTTTTATAAAAAAGCAATTATTTGTGCTTAAAGCGGATTACTGTTATCTCTTTGGTAATATTTTGAATATTAATTCTTTTGTTTCCGAATTTTGCAGAGAATTTCCTTTTTGGGGATCCAAAAAGATGCAAAAAAGTGTACTTCGGATACTTCATTTTGTTCAGGGGTGTAGGGATTGGTTTTTTGATGTATAATACCATTTACACTTAAATATATTTTAAATTCTTTTGAACAAAATTCTTCACCATTGTCACTTCGCAGAGTTTTTATAAGAAGACCCTTCTGGTTTTCAGCCATACTTTTAAAATTCTTAAAATAATTAAAATGATCTGTTCTCCATAGGTAAACATACATCAATCTCCAATAAATTGTTGGCTCGGTGACCTTGCTGTGGAGACAGTAATCGTGTTTGTTTGCTATTACAATAAATTATACAGTTTTGTTGATGTCAATTTCCCCAGTCACATTCAGTCTATCTACTATTCCATATTATATTATATCTCATATTATATGACCAATCCTTCTATGTCCTATTTCGTCATTGACAAATAAATAATTTTCAAAATCTTTACTAACCTTGATATTCAATTTATACATACCATTTATCAAGTCATCCTTTGCGATTAGTTCAGAATTTTTGTTAAATATTTTGCAACAATGGTTTTCAAATTTAACTAAATTGCCATTCTCTATTAGTTTGCTAATAGAGTTTGCTCTTTGACAGATAAAAGGTTAGTTGTTTAATATTGAATTACAATATTAAAGTGATTCTCACCAACAACAGTTGTTAAATCCAAATCACCTGAACACTTTACTTTGGCTATATTCTTGTTAGCAACTATAATGTAACCTCTATCACTTACTCTTTTATTAATAATCCAGTCATCATTTGGCGTTAAATGAACACTAGCTCCCGAGTCCACATACCACTCGGTTTTTTTAAGTCTCCATTGAGAAACGATGCACTAAAAACATGTTTTTAGGATGTTTTGGGATGTCCGGTTTGTTTACAATAATAACATCTGATTTTCGACAGATATTTGTCTCTCTTGTCATTTACGCCGTCATAATTTCTTCTGTGATTTTCAACCCGTCTGTTGTGATTGGTTCTGTTACTACTACTACTACTACTTGCAAACGCACTACCAGTGTTACCAACATCCCTTGCCATGTCCAACAGTTTTGTTTCAATTGAACCGGTAGAAATCACAATTCCCGAATGTTCAACGCCATTCTCATTGGTGAAAAACGATCAGGTAATCCCGCCAAAAGTAGTGAACCTATCCACTCATCGTCAATTTTAAAACCATTTTCACTCAATTTTTGCCTTTTTTCAACTATTTGGTTCACATAACTTCTCATCGAACTGCAATCTTCCAATCGCGTTGAAATTAAACTTCTGAGTAAACTGATTTTGCTCAGGTAACATGCGTCATTAAACAACTTTTTTGAAGCTTCCCAAATTCCTTTCGCGGTTTTTGCTTGTTTTATATATATACACAACGATGGATCAAGCAAAAGAACTAACTTGGCTTTAGATTTTTATTGTTTGTTTATTTCGGTTTCAGTTCCGTCTAAACACGTGGACAATCCTTCTGGAACAAGATAATTTTGCACTGCGAATGCCCATTCATCTTAATTTTAGCGGCCTAACAACTTTGGCACCTTAGAGTGTAATTCACTGCCATTTTGAACTTAACACTCACTGGTATACAAGGTTTATCTATTTACCGACGGAAAAAATGGTCTGGGCCACCATAACCTGTTAAAACTTGTAAATGAAACACATCAGTTGAGTATACAGTTAAGACTAACTTTATTTTGTTGCAAAAGTGAATACAATTGACAGTTTATATTGTACCAATCTTAACTTTCTGTAAATGATATATGGCGCTAATAATTTTGTTTAGTTTATATCAATATTTTAATAATCAAATCATAATAATATGTGAATAGTAAATATAAAATATTAAATATTAATATCTAAATATTTTCCCAAGCGGTGGGCTAAATTATCAATATTAATGAAAAATTATTAATCAAAAAACTGTACTATCTTCCATATGTTTTAAGACATCTTCTGTCTATCACCTTGATGATTTCCTGCTTTCTCAATCAAAAACTTTTCAGCTAAACATAAAACTGGAAATTTTAAGAATATCCGAAAATAGGCTACGTCGAAACTGGTTTTACAAACGTTTATTTCCATTAAAAACAAATATTTTAATAGCTCATAAAATTTAAGGTTTTTAGTAATTAAAATTATATCGATGTACTTACCGTGGCAAGTAACAAAATGCAACGTAAAAAGGAAAATAAACATCCATAAAATTAATTAAAAGCGCACTTGCAACTTGTAAACCAATTTAGTTTTTACCTATCGAAATAAAACTGTATTTTCTGCTGCAACAATAAAAATTTGTGTTTCTATTTTTAATATTTTTATTCAACTATTACATAAAAATTTTACTGTCGTAAAACATTTGATATTATAGTTTTTGCCAAAAATCTTTTAAATTAAAAATATTTAAATACTTGTTTCGTCTGTTCAGACTTGTCTGACAAAAGTGGATGTATATGAGACAAAAACACTAAAATACAAAGGTGCAAAAATATTGTAAAAATGTGCTTTAATAACTGACAGAAATTTCATATAAACCCAGTAAAAGCTGTAACTGCAATTGTGCCCAAAATATTAAACGAAGAAGTTGCTCAAGCACTACTTAAAAATAACAAAATAAGGCATGTAGATTAAACTAGAGTCTATTTATTATTTTTGTAGATTTTAATAAAATTAAAAAAGTATACCTATTGTATAACGGACACTCCTAGTCACGTAAATGGACTCTTCCAATTGTTTACTGTAACTACTATTTTTACTGAAATATCAACTTAAAATCTTTTAATAACTCTTTTTATCGCACTTTAATACAATTTTTGAACTGATAACTGTAAAAATCCGACATTATATTTATATGGAATTATTTTAAAAGGAGAAGTGTTCATAATAACAACCTAAACTAAACATTAACTAATGTTCGTACCCTTTAGTGTCACACGTGGTTTCATAATACCTACAGCTCTTTTCATTTTTAAAAGTAAACTTTGGTGTTTAAATTAGGAGGTTGGTAATTGGTCTCTATCAGCTTTTTTTGTTGAAATAACCTTATTTCTTTTTTTTATTATTATGCGATTTTTAACAAAATCGCATCAGCCAAATTGGCTATTAGCGAAACAATGATAGCGAACAATAATTTGTATTACTTTATAATGTTAGTTTAGATAGCATTTAAAACGTTAATTGGGGTTAAGAAACTTTTTATGTTTGAAATATTGTACTGGAGACCTAAAATATCGCTAAGTTTGTTTGGGTATATTGTACAACATGCGCTTTGGCGTTAATTCTGGATATTTCTCGAATAAATTGATATAAGGTTGAATGCTCGAATAAATGAACTTTGATAAAATTAAAGGCAGATATCGAGCACAATTTTATTAATTAAATCTTGCCCAAGTACTTTCGCTTTTTCTAAAGCATTATCAGGGGCAGGGATAGCCCAAAACTGACAAAGTGCCCCTGATGATGCTTTAGACAAAGCGAAAGTACTTGGGCAAGATTTAATTAATAAAATTGTGCTCGATATCTGCCTTTAATTTTATCAAAGTTCATTTCTCTAATATGTGTTTGATTGTTAATTTTCATCACAGTTGTCACATCTTGGTTCTTGTTTGTTGGAGAACACGTAGCTATTAGTTAATCGCGTATGACCCAGTCGGAGTCGCGTTAATATTACCTGGCCTTTCCGACTTGTTGGTAATGTGGGCCAGGGTTTAATCGATTTTTTAACATCGCTTAGCTTGACCGATGACACTTTCCACTTTTCTTCCCACATATATCGCACTTTATATTTAACCGCCACTTTTACGTCCGCACTCGTAAATGTTTTAGTACACTCCGCACTATCACTACTTGCAGCTTCTTTTGCAGCATTGTCTGTCTCTTCATTTCCTGGAATTCCAATATGGGACGGTATCCAGAATAACATAATGTTTTTTCCATTCAGTTGAGCGGTGTGGATTTCTTCTTTTATCTTGATGACTAAAGGATTAGTTGGGTAGACATATTGGATTGATTGTACGGAACTTAGAGAGTCTGTGAATACAATTGGTATTATTGGATGCGTTGACAGCAAGGGTGGCCTGGTATAGAGCATATAGTTTAGCAGAGTAAATGGAGTACTCTAAAGGGAGTTTGTTTTTATTTGTCGATGTTGGGGTTATGACTGCAGCACCAGTACCTTCATTTGATTTAGATGCGTCTGTGTATATATGTGTATAATCCTTGTAGTTGTAAAGCATATCGTTGAAGGCGGATTTGATTAACTGTAGGTTTGTTGAATGTTTGTCGAATTGAGGATGATTGACATGTGTAGTTTAATTGATTTAAATAGCTTCTAATCCTTGCGTAAAAAGGTTTGGCAGTTCTTGGCTTATTTATGAAGAGATTTGTGAACTTTTCTGTAAAACAATTGTGAATAGTAGGGTTTAACCTTATTTCTTGTTGTATGTTAATTTGGGTGTAAAATTTTCAATTGTTATTGATTATGTCTGTATCAAAAGGAAGTCGTTCTTTAAATTTCACAAAAAGAGGAACTTTTACGTATTGAGAAATAATCCGACTATATAAAATATAACTCAATTATAGAAACCAAGAAAAAATATTACCGAAAACTGAAGTTAAAGTTTTAAATGAAGGGAATGATCGTTAAGTGGACAAAGAAGAGAGAGAAAGGCTTATCATGAAAAATATTAAGGAACAAGAATTAAAAATCAAAATATCAAAAATTGAATTATAATTAAAACAAAACTTTGCTCAAGAACATTTGTAATAAATATACTTTACAAAAAGTGTTGTGTTTAATGTCATTTATATTAAATAAGTAAATTTAAACTATACACAAAATTTAAGAACACAGTACAAAAATTACCGAACTAATATAATTATGATTAATACATGTACAATTATTTTAAAAATGCAAATTACTGAAATATAAGCATCATAGTATCCCATAAAATTTATCTTAACAAAGGTGAAAGTAAATGTAAAACTTACACATTGTAAATTACCTCAGAAACAAAACAATTGGTTTAATAGAAAATATTTTTTTAGAAATTGTGAATCTCTAGTTCTGCAAAATGTTGTCTAATACATAATTCGTAATAATTTCTTGCATTATCTAAACTTCCTTGATATTGAGGGAAATTGTCTTCTTTTTTTTCTTTTTGTCCTCTTCTTTAAGTGCCATCTCCGCGACGAAGGTTGGCAATCATCATGGCTATTCTGACCTTCGAGGCAGCAGCTCTGAACAATTGCCTTGAGCTGCAACCAAACCACTCTCTCAGGTTCTTCAACCAGGAAACGCGTCTTCTTCCTACGCTTCTCCTACCCTCTACTTTTCCTTGAATTATGAGTCTCAAGATGTTGTATCTTTCGCCTCTCATCACATGTCCGAGATATTGCAATTTGTTTTTATGGCCTTAATTAAACGGTCTTCTTGTTGATTTAGATTACATGAAACAAGACTCTATTTTCTATGGCGATCTTATGAAGTACTGCTGTTGCTACTATTACATTCCTAGTCACTTTCAAATTTAATCTTATTCGATTTTAAAAAATTAGAAATCATCGTTTCCATACCCTTATTGCCTTTCCACAACATTCCTAGTTCGTATAGGAGATTCATTATAAAGATTATTTTCTTCTGTTTTAACATCTTGCCTAGCCGTGTCATTAAATATGATTTCAAGCTGTTACCACACTCACCAACTATAAAAAATTGTAGAAACCTAACAAAGCTTCATTTTTTTATGCCACTATTATTTAACATTGTTTGATCATGTACAGAACCCAGCTATTTTGTAACAATATTACTAATTTTTAAACTAGTGACTAATTTTTTGGACATTTAATGCAAAAATTCTTTTTCTGAACGATATATTTCTGCATTTGCACCTCCATAGGAATCAATTCGTATTAAGTACAAACAACTGCAGCTATACATCTTGTAAATGCATAACACTCTTTTTCAACTTGGACGATTTCATCAATTGTTTGAGACATTTTTAATTATTGAAGCTGTTGCCCTCGATACAACAATCAGTCAACTACCGATATTATCATTTTTCCAGAAGCAAAAAATATCAATGTTAAAAATAACTGTTGGACTGGTGTAACAGCTTCTTCCCTAGAAATATGTGCTGATTAATATTTTCAATATTTTCTTTATATTTGAACATTAATGTTGGTTGATTTGGCTTTTTAATGTTTTTTTATCCACCAATATTAATTTGATTACAAATTTTATTTTCTATTAAAATCCGTAAACTAATTTTCGAAACCAAATTCAGATTTTTGCTTTAATCTGTGCATTCTAAGAACTGCAAGGCAAAACAGACGTTGATAAAGATATTAATAGAGACATGTGGAATCTAAAAATTGCATTCCACGACATGTCTCCTCAACTAAGCAAAAATCCTTAGCGAATTTGGTTTCTAGTACTCGTACAGAGTATATCGGAATAAAAGGAAAAAGACAGTCAAGATTTGATTTCACGTACAGTGCGTCTGTGTATCCGCTTATACGTATTTCACCCTAAAGGTCGTGGCATATTATCGTGCACGTTGCGTTTCCAGCACATATCGTTTCCGAAACATATAATTTAAATGGTTTTAAATATGAACAACGCACACTGTCCGGAACATTGCGTTTCAGACACTTGTTCAGCATGTTCGAACACAATATTTTACTGATGCCGACGGCTGCGTAACGAGTCGTAACCGGTTTGTAAGGTTAATGTTAATTAGATACCCGTCGTTTTCCCCTTGTTGTTTATTTAGGTCTTTGTTTGATTTTGATACAGAGTATTTAAAAAAAATAATTTTCGAGGCTGTTTTTAATAGGAATTTAATAATAATTAATAGGTTTAACAATTATTTTAGAATGAATAGGATTCAGTTTAAATATGTTTTAAATTTAATTTCACCTTCAGTTAAAAAACAAAATACTACATTTAACGAAGCCATACATATCAAACCAAAAAGTATTTTTAAAAAGAAGAGGTATCACTTCCATACAAAAGTCCTAATTGTTTATCACTTCCGTGATTAATTGTCACAAAGCAATAAAAACACATGCATAAATGACAAAATAGCCTCGAAAATTATTTTTTTAAATACTCTATATCAAAATCAAACAAGTTCCTAAATAAACAACAAGGGGAGAACGACGGACATCTAATGCACATTATCCTTACCAACCGGTTACGACCTATGTCCCGGACAGTGTGCGTTATTCATATTTAAAACCATTTAAATTATATTTTTCGGAAACTAAACGGGAACCTTAATAGGGATCATCAGAGACGGCTATTGTTATTTATATTTACATATTTCGCAACTTATTTTCAAGCGTCCGTCAACTTAACGAGTCTGATCTTACAAACAAATATTGGGAGAAAAAACCTTCCCCGCCTTTATGCATGGCATTACAGAATAATCCTATTTTTTTCAAGAAATTGGACACGGTTGACAGAAGCTTGGACTACTATTCTTTATTCCATAGAACTCAGGTTATAATACCCACTTATAGTGAGAACACCATTATGAGTAGCAATCTTCTAATATCTCTATTGCAGGATTATAGGGAAGCCACAGTAATATACACGGACGCATCAAAAACAACAGAAGGGACGGGATGCGCATACTTTTTACCTGCTACAAACGTAGATTTCAAGTATAAACTACCATATGAATTTTCAATCTTTTCAGCGGAATCAATAGCTATACTTGAAGCTCTAAAATATGTTAAAAACACCTGTTATAGACATATCTTAATTCTGTCAGATTGCCTTTCAGTTTTGCAGAGCATAAAAAACATTGAATTACCCTCAACATTTAGCAACCCCTACATATTTGAAATAAAAGACCGATTGTATCATTTATCATCGACTGGAGTCAACATAAAATTTATTTGGGTCAAAGCACATATTGGTCTCAAACACAATGAATATGTAGATCACTTGGCTAAAATGAGTGTAACAACTGGCTCTACGTTGAAATATATGCTTAACACATCAGATGTTACTACGATTTTCAAAAAAAATCAGCAACTTAGATGGAAAGAGCAATGGAAACATTACTGTTTTACAAACTCTAAAAGGTATACTTCTTTACAACCAACTCTACCTCAAACAACCTGGTTTCAGAATTTCAAAGCTCCTCGTAAATATATTACTACTATAAATCGAATACGCTTTGGACATGCATGCTACCCATGCCATTTATTTAAAATTAAAGTCATCGATGATGATAGTTGCAAACATTGCGGCAAGCTAGGTGACCTCGATCACATCTTCTTTGAATGTCCTAAATTTATTCAGCATTCAAACTCCCTGTATACAAAATTAACTAAATGCAATACATACGCTCCATATAATATACAGTCTTTGTTAGCCATAGGTTCTGTAACAATATATAATTTAATTATAGAATTTTTGTCAGACACATGCATAGCTTTATAAATCTGGTACTCGTTCATGAAAATTTTCATGAGCGTGTATAGGATTAGACTTGTACCCTTTGTTTATCCTATATGTAACAATACCTTATCCGTGGCCCAGTATTGTTTGTCTGTTAAAATAAATGTCTTGACGGACCCCAAGACGAGAAGCGAGTGTCCTTGTATTTTCCTTCGACGTGTTCTTCTATTAATTATTCGTCTATTTCGTTTTAGGGATATCGCTGTGCATTTGTCTGAGAGAAATAATCTGTACTTATCTGTCTATACTTTTTTTAAGGAATATATTATAACCTTTAGAGACTGGCTGAATGACGAAAGTCAATGCCACAAAAAAAAAAAAAAAAAAAAAAAAAAAAAAAAAAATATATTTCGCAACGTTGGCAAATTATTATCAAAAGTGGAGTTAACTTTTATTACTAAATTAAAAATATTTTTAAATAGTTTTATATGTTCGAATGGATTTATTCGAACAAGACAGCTGAACTAGATGATATTCCTGAAGAAGTACAGGCACTGTAGGGGAACATAAACAAGTTGACTAACGGATTTGTTTAATATAATTATGTAACTGTGATAAATGCCAGATAAATAAAGAAGCAGCTTCTTAACTGACTCTATCACTGACTTTAATAAATACTAGTCCAAATTTTTGTTCTGAAGCATGATGTTTTGTAATTAATTTGGTGTATTTCGTCTGCGAATTAAAATTTGGAATCTAAATTTTTCAGAAGGTTCTAGTTGTTTGCAATTTCGATCCCTTGGTAGTTTACACTGGCCGTTCTGATGGGTTATGTTGATAATGCTATAGGTGACAGTAACTCTCTGCATCCCCTATCAATATCCCCTGTACCAGACCGTGACACCTGTTAGGAAAGAAGCGCAGGACAGTATCATTTCTAATGCAATAAGGACGTGAATCATATTCGTTGGTACTTTTAATGGAGGTATTGTTTGTAAATCGAGTAGATGAGTAGCCGTTCGTTTTATTTGTAAAAATGGTTTCATCAAGAAGTAATTTAGTTCTTTAAATAGCCCTGATATATTTTGTTATGTATGTGGATGCTATATACTTTCTATGTATATAATTATTCATTAGCGAAATATTACACAATTTGTTAGGCGTGAATAAAAAGCCTATTTTAACATTTCACTGGGTGATCACGATAAGAAATGGGCTCCTCTCATTGGAAAAGGAAAACGGAAGTGTTTGCCATTCAGAGTCCTTATGGTGTGGCGAAAACCTACTGATGATATGTATCTGCTATTTTTGCTTGGTCAACACACGGGGTATAGAAAGAAAAAAAGACACAATATCCATTATCCGAATATTATGTGTACCGATTCATCACTCTGAACAAATCCCAGTTCCAGTATTTCAAGGTTTTCATACATCTGGTTATAGTGACAACGAGATTCCAGAGATCATTTTAACAAGTGAAGACTCATAACTATGTGATGAAATATTGTCAGCTTCTCAAAAGTACAGTCAAGCTGAATTTAATGATCTTGCGTCATTTGACCCTCTCAAAAAAAGCGCTTACTAGCACCCAGATTACAAGAAAATAATCTACTTGACTTGACAAAATTTCATCTTTCCGGAAAAAACATGAGGGCATTTACCTCTCTTTTCAGAAAATAACCAGTTTGTTTACTGCCACCATATTTTAGGTGTTTTGCGAAATATAGGTGTCACATCGTACGATACAATCAATATGTATGCATCGATTTCAATAGGTCTAATAGGTAGATTCAGTGCATATACGAGAGGAGTTTAATGATATAAAACACTAATTAAATATTTAATATATCAGGAGCACAATTGGATCATTTATCTTGATTTAAAAATAGTTATCTTTCTTCTTGGCCAACAAAGAAGACGGTCCAAGTAGTTGATGAAATCGACTGATCTTTTAGCATTTGAAATCTCATAATTAAATAGGCTGCAATTCTTTAAATTGCAACTAGGCACTTTTGGAGGTGTAAATTGCTATTCTATTTTTCTCCTAGGACTAAACTGAAAACTACCTCCCTTAGTGTTCGTAGTTATAAAGTCATCTTTATTTATCTGAATTATAGGTAAGGCACTAGTCTGTGATTCATTTTCGAAAATATAAGGTGCTATACTCGATAAAAGTGACAACAATTCTTATTAAACTAGTTATAGTCATATTCAGAAAAGAAAACCAACTTAGATCATCTTAACTTCGAATAGTTATTAGACAAAGATAACTAGAGATTAACTAGAGATAACCATGCGTCTACTTCACCAAGTACTTTTTCCCAATCTAAGCTCATCCTTTTCACATATTTCTGATTTCTTCGTTCCGTACTCAGTACATAGTAGTCTTGTTTTCTATACACAGTTTTCTTGTTTGGATACATGCTTTTCCTATTGTTCTTCCCATACTTATTTACTATTAAGCCCATCAAATAAGATAAGCATCAACTCTTGTTATTTCGTAGATCTACATTTGAGGATATGATTAATCAGTCAATCAACTTTTCAGTCAATGTCTTTTGATTTTTCAGTTATTCTATAACCCTCTAAAAACCAAGTTCTTTAGATTGTTACTGTTAAGACTGGCAGGAGAATTCGTATAGAAACCTCTTGCACTGTGACCAAACGATATCTTTTGTGCCACCTCTTGTTTGATTCCGGAAAGATCTATGTCCATAACAACCTTCCTGGCTGGAAGTTCTAGTAATTTCGCTTGTAGAATTTAAAAAAAATTCCAGATGCTTCATTCTATTTGGACTTCGAGCCGGACACCTCGTGATAATGTGTTCCTTATGTTTATTCTACCTCTTCACCACAGTAGCTGCATGTGTCTTCATCCACTAGTCCCATCTTACTCAAGTGATATCTGCGGAGGATATGCGCTATTAGTATACTACACAGGAGTCTTAGTTCTATTCTTTTTAGGTTTAAAGTGGTTTCTTAGACCTTGTAATTTCTTCCAGGTTAGGTCTTCTTTTTGGGCAGTAGCCGAACGTGAGATTTAGTCGTACAAAAGGTTTTATTGCTCCTATTTTTGCTTGGTGATCTGCTTGATCATTGCCAGCTATTACTTCATACCCTAACACACAAACAAGTTGAACTTTATTCTTGTCAGTCAGCTGTTTAAGTGATTTATGGCACTTGTAAAACATTTTTGATCTGAAGCTATTATTTTGCAATGCTTTTAATACGGCTTGGCTGTCCGACATGATGCGTATCTTTTGTTTGCATTGGTTTTTGTTTAAAATATGTTCGACTTCCATATGAATCAATGTATTTTGAACTCAAAAGATGGCGACTTTAGCATTAAGGGGCATGTGTCAGTAGAGCATTCCTCTCTACTTGGGAAACATAAATCCTTATCCAATATTCTTTAGATACTTTCTATCTAGGTATTTTGTATACCACAACTTTTCACAACTTCAAACCACACCAGAAAAATTGCTGTTTCACTTGTCTCATGCTGTCATTGTAGCACAGATAAATCAGGCTTTCAGTTTCAACTATGGACAACGACCGGTGATAGTAAACGGTCTTTGAGGCGAAACAAAACACAAGACAAAACAAACGTACCTACTTTTGATCAGAATATGGATAATTACGATATAAATAAGCTTGCCAAATTCTACCCACTTTAAAAACTCTTTGTGCTTTGTGTTTAACGTCGTTGGTGGCTTATTTTTCTTTGCCATATTTAATTGAGGGTAAATAATACACATAGCCAAACCAAAACATTGGTTTCGTGTTTATTTTGAGTTTTTAGTTATTTTCATTGGACGTTTTTTGGAATTTTCCTGTTCTTTCTATAATTCAGCAACACGTGCCAGATAATAAATTTTCAAAAACTAGGTAAGTTAAAGGAAAACGGTTGCCAAAATATTAATAAGATGTTATATGATTGCGACAGGCTAATAATATTTTGTATTTTAAACAGTGTGAATCTATGATAATACGAATGGTATGAGACTTCGCTTAAATATATTAATTTTTTAATAAGTTTATAAAATCGTGTGTAACTTTTTGAAAGTCGCTAGAAAAGTAAAAAATTTATCATACACAAATTTTATACAAAAAAAAAATTTATTAGTTAAACATCTCCATTGGTTTGTTCATATTCCTACTTAACTATTTAACAAAGTTATTACTACTTAACTATTTTAAAACTAAAGATTTTGTGGTTAAGGGTGCCTGGAAAAAACGCCTAAATTCGGTTAAAATATTTATTGCTTGTAACTGCACTAAAAACTAAAAAGTCTTCAGCAACTGGTGAAGTACAACAATGTCACCTTGCTGTAGGTGCCAGGTGATAAAGGATTTGCTTATAAGAAAAGTATAGACGATCTTTTTAAGTGAGCGCACTAGAATTCTGAATAATCCCAAAAATCTGCATCGTGTAAATGTCCGAATATAAGGAAAGTATATTTGAATCTTCTACTCGATTCGAAAAAATACACTTAGAGCTTCAGAACCCTGAACTCGAAAGTAATAACACACAAGTATATTGGAATCTTTCACTTGATTAGAAAACAATACAATTAGCTCTCCAGAACTCTGAACTCAAAGTAATAACACATGTGTCGCCTAGATATAACAGGCGACACTATATATTTATAAAATAGACAAAGTGGACAGAGCACATGCAAATTCTGAGAAAATGGAGAGGGAACGGCCGATCGCATTGTCTAGATCTCTCGGACTTAAAGATGTAGGGTATACATAGAAGATACTTCAAATTGCAGTGTGGTAAGAACTACGAGGTAAAAAATCGATCTTAGGTGGGAAGAGCAGACTTGGGTTTTGGTGGCGTTAGGCTTTAGTAAGTTCCTGTCGTAGCAAATAATAAGGTTTGGAAGCGCTTACTGATGCCTGGTTTTGACCGCTTCGAAAATTCTGTCCTCTAAGCCCAAAGCAAGGTCGTCAGCATAAATGAAATGCTCGGCAGTTAATGATTGGTTGGTTGTTAGTGTACACGTTAAACAGCTTCGGTGATAGCAACCTGCGCTAGAATGCGACTGGCATCCTGGTTTCTACTGTCGATTGTTTTGACAGTCCGGCCGCTTGTTGTAAAAATAGCGCTGTCGAGTCTTCTGTGAGGGATTTCAATGGCACGGTCCATCCCGTCAATGTTTGGTCGTGCCTGCTTCTGGTTGCGGTGCGTTTTCTGAACGCACAAGACAAGACGTCACATGTAGAGGTTTTACAATATGCGAAATACAACTTCTTTATCATCAGTAATTCTTTCGATATTTATCGAGATTATCGTCAGAAATGGCTCTAAAAAAATTGTGTTTGGTGATAGTCGTTCATATTGAGCTTTTTAATCATAATTTATTGTAATCATGTTTTTGTTGTTAACCTACAAATACATTAGTTGTTCGTTATATTAATCTGTCATGTTTAAAATTATTTACAGCTTTCTAACTAGCATTAATAATATTAAAGATAATAATGATAACAGCACTTTTCGAAGATATAAGTATAATATAATCTCTTATTTACTTTTAAACATACCTCTGTTTGTTTTACCTGTTTTGAAATTTAAATGCAAAATATTGATATAGAGTTTAAGGATTCTCATTATGCTAAATTATGTATATATATATATATATATATATATATATATATATATATATATATATATATATGTATATACAAATATTTGAATTAAATAATTGTACAAACAGTAGAGTGTTGAAAATGAAAATCTGGATCAGTTGGAACCAGATTGGAACCATCCTTTATCCGGATTTTTAAACTATCTTTAAACTACTGCGTATTGTTATTTTAATTAACAACATATATATATATATATATATATATATATATATATATATATATATATATATATATATATATATATATATAGATATATGTGACAAAATTAATGCGTAGATTTAGAGTATCGTCTACGTTTAAATGAAACCAGGAGTAATTACAAAATAGAGGTCTGAGGGCTTATAAACACAAAAGAAGTTAGTGAAATAACATAATAATGATAATTAATATAATACATACCTCAGAAAGCCAAAACCAGACCGTTAATTTTAGTTGATTTTTCGTTTTCACAAATATTGGCTTGAATCTAATGTGACAGACTATACTTCTTGCCTACAAAATATTTGTTTCATAAGTGCATTATAAGGGCCTTGGGTTATAACCACTGATCCCGGCCTGACGCCTCTTTTAAACAAAAATTGGGTCTAGCAAAAATAATTAAGCAGTGTATTAATTATTATAAATAATTAACTGAGCAGTGTGTGTTCTCAAGTTTCTAGCCGAATATGCAGCTATGTGCGGTACTCGGTACGCTATCTCTTCGTTTCAAAAATGCAGTGAAAAGTGCATTAGTTTTCGCTATATTCGCGCGGCACAAAAATACCGGTATAAAGAATGAGCATTGTGGTAAAGCAAACTCTTTTATTAGTAATAGTTGTTGTGTAAATATTCTATCGTTATTAAATGTGTAGTATCGATCTATTGCGCTTTATTTTTCTCTAAGTACAACCCGATAAAACCAAACACATAAGGAATCATCGCCGTGAAGTCTGCATACGTATATCGAAGGAATATCTTTACCAGTCCATGGTCCTAAAATATTTGGTACTGTACCCGCTGGGGAAAGGAATTTAATAAGCTTTCCCCCAACAATTGGTGGAGATTATGGCAAAGTTCAATCAGTGGTCATTCATTTCTTCGTCATTACTGTCTCCCGCGTCATTGGCTTTGGTTACAATGTCCTTGTCCCTAGGTACTTGATTCGCGATTTCGTCATCATTACAATGCTGATAACCGAGGTTATTAGTACCATCATTTTTAAACCACTCTCTTGCATCAAGTTCATCGTATTTTTAAAATCGAGGTAATGTTTGTAATAAATCAACCACTTCGTATGTGGTAAGAATGTCAATCTTCCTTCGTACTTTTAGTGTTGTTGGTCTCTCCTTGACCTGTTTGAAGCTATAGGGGTCGGCCACAAGTTTTTCCTATAGATCAAGAGTTTTTTTTACAAATCTAAATATACTTTCTTATCCCTCTCAGCTACCAAGAGCTGTTGAAGGATGAAGGATCTGTTTTCTGCATATATATATATATATATATATATATATATATATATATATATATATATATTTTATTTTATTTTATTTTATTTTTGTAACACCCTAGTCTATTGGTTGCAGTATGGCGGTCACATTTGGTGGGAGGTGGCCTGATCATCAATTTTGTTTAAAACTTCAAGGCTTGGGTGAATTGGATCAGTATCAATAATATAAAGAACCTTGCATTTCTTCTTGTGTTGTTGTCTGGGTTTTACACTTTTAATGAGAATGACCATTTTCGGTAAAAATTGATTGTTTTTTTTACTAAAAGATCTAATTTATAACTCTTTCTTTAAAAACCTTAAAGCCAGGTGCAACGTTTTCTCTACGAGAAACTAGTGACTTCCGGGGGAGAGAACGCCAGGTTAGTCCAGTTTCATCAGTATTATAAATATCGTCTCTGTTGTAGCCCTGTTCAATAGCCATGTTAATTATTTTTTCCTTAAACATCAATGCAGCAGCATTAATAATAATTCCCCTTGTTGAATATCCAGTTCTCTGATTCCATGCCTGGTTTAATGATTTTTAAGCCAACCAGAGTTTACTTTAAAGGTTTTAAATAAAGTCCAGGGACAGGCGAGCCGAGGAGAATGTCTGGTTGGAGAACTCTTAAGGTCCCACTTCAGTATTTTTTCTCGCATACACGACAGTCGAGCGCCCTGCTTTTTAAGCCAAGTGCCGTGCACGTTGAAGCTGTGTTGGCTACGATTCGGATTTCCGAAGATCCGAATTTTTCGTCCGGGTTACTGTACATTCTACTACTTATATATAGACAACAAACAGCCATTTTTATGGTCCTGTTCTGAACACATTCAACTTCAGTTTTTATCCAGATCTGGAGCTTGGACACCAACGAAGATATTTTGACATTACTACTGTAATATTCTACTGTCACTTATTAATTAAAATATGTAACTTCTCATTACTTAAATAATGGTATTTATTTATTTGAAAAAATGTATTAAGTTAAATATTTTCATTTCTTTGTAAACTTAGTAAACATTTTCTAATGAATTCACTATTTCCAATTTGTATCAAGATGCTAAGTTATATACCAAGCTATAATTTTAGTCTAAAAATAAGAAAAATAGAGTCTGGTTGGTGGAAAGATAAAAATTCTTTGGGTTCACGAAATGCTTTCTTATTGTTTTTATTTGAATTTTTGCTCGTATTATGGCTTATTAGTATCGTAATAATACTCAATTTATCCGCAATAATGAGAAACCTTAAGTAATGTAGAAGACACGTTAAGAAAATTATAATTTTTAAATCAGCTTTACTCAAAACACTCAATTTAGGCCTATTTCGACACAATCATCTTCTGCGTTTACGTTTTATTACTAGATTTTTTTCTTGTTTCAGATGGTGAGGATAGCAGAAACGAAAGAAGGTCTTTTGGATTTAACAGATTTAGAAAACCAATTGAAATTTTATCAAAATGCGGGCAGACAGATAATAGGATGTTTCTCTGTGGCTTCCAGTGTAACCGGTATAGTTATCGACGATGTAGCATGCACGATCCTTCTTCACCAGTATGGTGCTTTGTCCTTTTGGGATTTCAACATCGGTGCGCCCAGTTTACTCATCGATATGAACCCAAACGTTCCTGGCGTTCAAGAAAATACCTCATCATCAGCGTACAAAGATGCTATTTACTTTTCTGGACATAAATTCGTTGGAGGAGTTCAAACAACTGGTAAGTTGATCCATAGTTACTGTTACAACATTATTCCACAATGAAATAAATAAATGAAATAAATTAAATTTTATTACAAGGAGTAAACGGCATCGGTAGCTTCTCGGTAAGTGTATTTGTCTGTAATGTAAATAAATTTGTTTTGATACCTACTACAAACAGAAGACCAAAGAGTATTACTAAAATCGTTTCTCTGAAGCCTATGTAAAATCACCGAGTAGTGATTTGCCTAGTGTAGCTCCTCTGCACTTAATCGTTTAAAATCTACATTGAACTGTAGATCTTATGTGTATGTATACACTAATGATACAAACTGTGGAGGAGTGACCTACACCCAAATTGGAAATGGCACCACAAGAAAAAGAACAAATGAAAATTAAAAGTATCAAATGTTATTAAATCAACATCTGTTCCCCTTTTTTGGTTTATTGTTTCAAAATTTATACTACAAATATGTAGCCAGAGAAAAATTTGGAATGTATGGACAGAATCGAATTTTCTTTGTAAAAATCTTTGTCATATTATGTTACCTACCAGAATACACAACCAGGTTTATTAATATCTGTAAATTTCATTTGAGTCAGTTAATTTGTCTTAGCTTCTGTTTTATCGACTATCTATTGGCTTTGATACTTGCATTCTGGTGTCTCTTGAAGACTTGATTTTTTAGTTATGATGTAACTAATACATTTTTATTATTACAGTTTGTAGACAAAAACCACGTAATGAAGGATTAACGATCTGTACATGTTGCTGTTTTCATGTATTCGTATTTAAATGCCTAAATATGCGTTATTTAGTTTATGCTGCTATCAGAAAATTTAGAATTCTTTCGTCATTGTCAGATTTGGGGACATCCAAAAGTACAGCCCAACTTCTCCTTCTATACCATTGAAGATGCTTGGATTGGCGGATGGTCCATGGCACCGTTTTTGTGATGAGGAGGAGGAAACCTCCTCATATGCACTCTGGAAATACCCGGCACTGGCCTACCAGAGGTGGAAATCCTGGATTTGACCTTTATGTAACCGAGACTAATGAGGGAGTTGTCCTTAAAGAGACTTCTAGCTTTCTTTCTGTGAGTTAACAAGGTTACTAAATGGTTAGACATTCGAAACGGCAAAAAGAACTCAGAGTCCCTGCTGATTATAGCAAATATGGGAGCGAAGAGCAGCTTGGGCCACAGAAATGACGAACACCAGATCCTTATGGGCCTAGTACATATGGTAGGGGTGATACAATGGACCCGCCTTAAGAAGTCTGAAGGACTCACAAATCTACCATAACCATAACCATTGTCAGGTTGTTATACTCTCTATTTCTACATCTCTCTACCTCTATACCATTCCTTATATTGTTTGTTTGAATTGCTCGAATCTACCTCTTTTATCTTTAGATCATTTCTCGTTACTTCCTTTGCCGTACTCTATTTTACCCCCGCTTCATCCTTCTGCCTTCTACGTCGCACTACTCTGCATTTCGTTTTGTTTCCTGTCCTTCTATTACTTGCCCCGCCGCTTTTATGTTAAAGCTTGTAATATATTGCCATCGCTGTCATGGCACTTCTTGCATATCTCCACCACTAGTTCCTTCTCTATTATCTTTTGTTTAGACACTTATAGATCTTTATATACTTCATTGACTATGACTAAAATGGGGTTAAAATAATGCCGGATTGTAGTAAACGAAGACGCAGCTAAAATAAAAGTGAAAACTACCACCATTGTTTTATTTTGGTGAACTTTTTACCGCGTTATTTATATCTAGAAAGTAAGTGAATAAGTTAGCAGCTGATTAAATGCTAGGAAATCTGTTGTAGAAAGAGTTGAAGTTGGAAAATGAAAATATTCTTCGAAAATAAAAAGAAAATTACTATCCATGCTCCTAAAATCAAGCTGTTAATATACCTTCTAACGTTGCTGATATAAGAAGAACTGGCATCAAGTGTTAAGGTTGGAAAATTAAAACTGGATTAGGTAACATGAGTTGTATTTATTGTACAATGTAACAGTATCACGCTTATGTAATATAACTAAGGTTTTTGTTGCAGGTTTATTAATTGCCAAAAAAGCTATATTTAGGCGGCTGAATACATGTGAACCTGATGGATTTTTCGTAACCAGTGACCATGATAAGGTAAATTTTGCAGTATTGATATTTTTTTGATATTTCAAATAAGATGATTAACATATATTGACACTTTACATAGTTGTTTCAACTGTGGTATATCTGGCTATTACGATCTATTAAACTTCCCACTCCTTTTCGTTTATTATTGAAACAATAATAAACGAAAAGGAGATAATATATAAATATTATCATTCGAATGATCAGATGTAAAAGATCATATTTTTCAGGGTGTCTCATAATGTGACCGAAGTATGACCGTTATTATTATTTAATACATTAACGAAATATTAACTCATTCAGTCTTCCCCGTCCTTCTTTAATGATCTTCTTCTTCTTCTCTATTCCTTGAACAGTTTATTTATTTTCAACATTCAATTGCCATTACACTTCTCATAAAATCTTCTCAATACATATTCATAACATTTCACCAAACAATAGATAATTTTTTTCCATTCAGTATTATCTCTTAGACCATGAATGATTTTATATCCAATCATATAATGTAATGTCATATTCATACATTGTACTGACACACCTTCACTTCAGGAATCATTTAGTTCCCTCCTCTTTTTTCTTTAATAATATTTTTCATTCGATGTTAATTTTTCAATAAAATTCAAATACTTAGTCAATAGTGTATGTTATCGAAAATAGCAACTAGTGCATCTTTGTTTAAAATTTTTTACATTAAGAATTACATAATTCTTTTTTACAGAGTTTTGATATGCAAGAAGATGGCAACTGTGCAGCTGTAGTAGAATCAATTCGAGCAGGTCTCGTCGTTCATCTAAAAGAAACTGTTCAAGTTACCAACATCATTCAGCGCCAAGAAAAAATTAATAAGTAAGTTTAAATGAAATTTTGATTAACTATTTAACGAAGAAGTACTTGTGGAATATTTCATAGAAATTAAAAATACTACTCTTTGTTTACTTTTCTTATTTCATGTCATTTGTAGCATTTCTTTTGACGGTAGCGTTGCTACTAGGAATGAAATAATACAAAACTGGTAACAGATATTAGGTCAGAACAATTTAAAATTAATATAAAAATGACTTAAAGTTGCCCACTAATTGGTCGTATTATTCCTGGTAAATGCTAAGTGGATCAAATACTTAAAATATTAATCGATATTATCAGTACCGGTGCCAGTTCGAGTAAAGAAGTAGGGTCAATAGGTCAGGTCAACACCCGAATCAAATACATAATTAAGAAAAATTGACATAGTTTAAATATTATTTTAATAATATATATATATATATATATATATATATATATATATATATATACAAACAACCAGTTTATATAATATTATTTTAATAATATATATATATATATATATACAAACAACCAGTTTTTTATTAGGGCTGCTGTCAGATATAATAAACTGGTTGTTTGTTTATATCGACAGTCACTAATATCCTGTATTTCGTATATATATCTTCTTCTTGTGCCACTCCTATCTTAGATTGGAAATCATCAAGGCTATCCTGACCTTGTTTACAGCTGATCTAAAGAGTTCTTTAGTGGTACCGCCAAAGCACTCTCTCAAATTACGCAACCATGACATTCTTCTACGGCCTGGATTCCGTTTTCCTTTTATTTTTCCTTGCATTATATTTTGAAGTAATGCGTATTTATGTCCTCTCATCAGGTGATCCAAATATTCGAGTTTTCTTCGTTTGATCGTTGACAAAATTTCTGGGTCTCTTCCTATACTTCGCATTGCTTCAAAGTTTGTGACTCTTTCAACCCAACTTGTCTTCAGCATTCGACGGTAGCACCACATCTCGAAACTTTCAATATTTTTACGTTGTTCTGTTTGACAGTCCAGGCCTCTACACCGTATAATAGCGTGTTAAATACGTAGCCCCTTAGCATTCTTAATCGTAGAGGGATGCTTATATCTCTGTTGCAGAAGAATTTCCTCATCTTTATGAAGGTGGCCCTGGCAATTTCGGTACGTCTTTTTATTTCATTGTTTTGGTCTCCAGTTTCGTTTATTGAAGTCCCCATTTGTAATTTGATACTTTTTCAATTTGAATGCCGTTTATACTAATATGTGCTGGTTGTGTCATGTTCTTACTGAAGACCATATACTTGGTTTTTTTTATATTAATACTTATGCCATAATTGTTGCAGGCAATATTTATAAATTACCTGGCAGATGCTTTCACTATAAATCTTCAATCTTCAAAATTCGGCCTCTCAAACGCTCCTGCTTAAAACCATGTGAACCTTGTCAAATTGTTGTAACGCTGCTTTACAAAACTCCTCCATAGGACAGAGCACAACAAATCGGTGATTAACTCAACAAAGACTGCCATTTAGCATCTTGAGCTCAAATTCACCTCTTTACAAAAAAAATTGCCGGTTTTGAAGAACTACACGCCGCAAGCTATTTCTTCCGAATCAACATCCTAACCTTCACTTAAACTCCACACTGCTACACTACACATTTTCCCATAACAAAAACGAATAACAAAAAAACAATAACGAATTTGAAGAAAATTCGGACTAAACAATGAAACCGACTCCTATCGTGGTCTATTGCAGAGTGACATCATTCTTAAAATTCTTTCGCCTCCCCTAAAATTTTACCTTATTCCCTACTAAATTGCATTAACATGCTAGAAAAACATATCTGCAGAACAATATTTAGAGGAGAAGATGGTAATATGGAATTCCATTTTGTTTTTCCTTCGTTAAGTTTTTAGTTTTTTGTGGATCGACAAAAATTAAACATCATCTCGTTGTGTGATTAAAAATTGATTACATTTATTAAGGAAATTAATATCCTGAAAACAGTTATTCTGAAAAAGTGTAATTTTCGCTCGCCAGAAAAGTGATGATAATATTGACCCTCTGAAAGTTGATCCAAAAAGATAAAGATTTATACTAAATCCAACAAAAATTAAAGGTATAGGGTTCTAAAACTAATAATACATATAACTATCGACAAAAATCACGAACGTAATTGTCAAAATTTTCTTTCGCAGAAAATACAAATCATCTTTTGAATTGGGTACTCCCCCCAAACAATCATCTGGACCACTAGATGAGCTAGAAACAACGCTATCACACCCTTCTTCATATGATTCTGATCCTTCTTTTGCATTTGATCGCCAACCCAACTTGCAAACCAGAAGTGCTAGGTGTAGAAATCTGCTTTTGATTAAGACAAAAATTTAATTGTTTACTTTTCTTTTTTTCGTAAATTCCTCTAATTCATTTTTGTAAGATGAACTGCTGATAACAGCCGTGGAAGAAGCTTTGTGGCATCTATTGTACACTTATTTTTGGTTTAGGAACCGAAGTAATACCAACAGGCAAAATTATATCTGGTATTACAGACGTTGAAACGGGAGGTGAACTACGACCAGCCGGTACATCTGTGAAAATTCCCCGATTGCAAGGAAATATTCTGGTCCGGAAATATAAGATCCTAGCCGCCGCTCATTATGACGCATCCAAAGGCGAACAGCTTCACTGTAATGGATTTTTATTGTCCCCATAAACGTTTTATCCAAAAGTTGGATTTTTGTTGTATGTTGTTGTATGCGGTGGTATGCATACTATAATGACATTGAATTGTGTGCATCAAGTAACAAAACACTGGGGCTCTGCAGATGGCTTAAAATGTTCAATAAAGTGTAAAAACGAGTCAGGAAATAAGTTGCTTTGCACCCAACCTCAGGGGTGAGATTTCCATACTGAACCAAGTGATGCATTCCTCGTAAGATTATCGGATATGTTTTTGTGGGGGAATATAAGCATATGCGGTATGAATCTGCCATCAGTACTCATGCAACATATTATTGTCATTGTTGATCCTCGTTGAGCTGCAGTCAGTGCTCTAATCTGCATTTTACCTTGCATGAAAATTATGTGAGGAATTTTTGTTTGAACGAAAGACAGGCCAGTTTCGTCCACGTTAAAACCTTGATCAGCTGTAAATTTAAGCTTTTCATATTCACTCTAGAAACTATTTGAAGCCATAAGCTCTTGAAATCGACGTACCGGTAGATTTGCGAATGGAAAATTGTCCTTGTGACGACGCAAAAAGTGGTCTATCCATGCACCACCGTTTTCTTATTTATCATATCCGAATGGATGTTTAAGATTATTCCGCACAGATAATTCAAAAGCCATCACTTTTACATCTCTACGAGTCAATCCACAGTATTTACTCTCCTTTAAAAGTAAATATTCAACTAACTGTTCTTCAAGATAAGTTGACAACCCACGCCTCCTTCCTAACTTCGTTTTAACTACTTCCTTTGCAGAATGTTCGGTTTGATGGACAAAACATTGCAGCATTGTTTTTGGCACATTAAAACGTTTGACAGCCCTTTTAAGGACAATTGTTTTCTTATGGACGGAAATATTTGCTTTAATCATAAAGTGCTTGTCCCGAGTTTTCCGGTGAGACGTTCCTGGTAAAGATTTTTCTTTTAGCGTTAACATTTCTCTCCTAGATACAACTCTTGTAGATAATATGAACCCCCGTATTTAATATGGAACGCAGTACCATAATATCGGCAGTAGGAGGGGTCCATATTAACAACAATGCATGGTTCAAGAAAAAATGAGGTTATATTTTTAAACTAGTTTATATAGATATTTTATTGACAAAACAATAAAAACACAGCCTATGTTACATTACTGAAACGGTCATAACTTACTTACCACTGGATGGGACCACTATATGAGACTAAACACTTTGTAACTTCTTGAAGATCATGATTCACAACTTGGCGACATGCGGCGAAACTAACAGCCACTGCTGCCAATAGTTTTGCGACGTTTTTACCTATTATCGTAGTTTCACGCCTTACATATAGATGTCACTGGGCGTTTCCAAATAAACGAAGGTTTCCAACAGCAGGTTCCATATTACCACCTTCTCCTCCATAAAATTTTAAAAAATTAACAAGAACCGATTCTTTTTCTTTAAAAAATAAATCACACCTTAAAAGTAGTTTAAAGAAAAGTAAATACCAACAAATATTTTATTGTTTTTCAAAATACTGTACAAGCAGATCTCCATAATCGTAAGTGCTTTTCCATGCGCTTGAATCAATTTACGACCTACTTTTTCCAGTACTAATAAGGAAACTGTAAACATTCGGTTTAAATACACGAACTCCCATCAACTCTCCATAGAGTTTAAACCTATTTTTGATAAGTGGAACAAAAAATCCATGTGATGCTAAATCGAAAATGACAGGTAGATAAGCTATTAATTCGGTATTTTGAATGCCGCAAAAGGCACCTGATCCTTGGTCCATCTTTGATCAATGTGTTTTTGACAAATAGTCGTACTCAGCGGTTGGATTTCCACAATTCTCAGAACAATTTTGGCCAAGAATCATATTATATCGAGGAACGAATCATTTTCTTGTGTCAGAAATTTATATTGGACACAAAAATTTGTAATTAGACAGTAGTTATTAAATTTACTTTTGGATATTTATATCTCAAGAATATCTCTATCAAAACCGTAACATTTTAGTGATTACTTATAACCGATGCACCACTTGTAATAACATGCATGTAATTATAAAAAAAAATAATTGGCATAAAAATCTGTTGACCAAAAAAATTGACGTAACTACAGTGAAACTTTTCACATTGGCTGCAATTACACCAAATTTTTATGGCTTTTTAAATTGTCGTTAATTACGTGCAAGATAAAAAAAAAGAAAAAGTTGAACTCACGAGCTGAAGAGCTTCTCTGAAGAGGTATTTTTGTACCGGAAATAACAAAGTTCCTGCTTTGTCGCGTTCTTAATTAACTCCACGGCTTTTAACAGATTATAATTAGGATGAAAATAGATACAAAAAGAAAAAAATAAATGCGATAATCGACTTTAAATGAAATAGGTATCTAAAAATATGCTCATAATTTAAATTTATTAATATTAAATGAGATGAAAGGAAAGGGTCCGATTGAGACACTGGACTTTAATTTTCCGACTATTGTAGTCAAACGTATGTCATCGATATAAGAAATGAGAGGAAATGGCTGATAGCCTGGTGATTGTTTTCATTTTTTTTAATATTATTTATAGAATTTGGAAAACTTCGTATATGTTTGTGATGGTGATTTTTGAAGTTTTGATTGTACGTATGCGTTGTCCAAAAACGTATATACTAAACTAATATTTAAACCATAATAATCATAATTCCAGTGCAGCTGCGTAAGAGTTGAGGATAATTGCTTTGGTGCGAGTATATTGGGATTTATAGACAAAAAAAAATAACATACAGTAGGAAATATCGACTCAATAAATTTTCGACGGATTTTTCGGTTTATTAAATATGTTTATCAGAAACTTTCGTCTTGAATCTTCTGTTTACCCAGTAGTAATATCAGAACACTGATGTTCCTTGATCAACACGCTAATTATTGTTTATACAAAAGTCATAAAAAATACTTTTTAGGTTGTAATATTCTGAGAGGGGGTGTTAAATAAATATTAAAAAAATTGTTTAATGGGTCATATATATATATATATATATATATATATATATATATATATATATATATATATATATATATATATATATATATATATATATATATATATATATTACAGGATCCAACTTGTAAATACATTTTGGAGCCGTATTCCCGTTCTCCTCCGCCAATCCTCCCTGTCCACGGCATGCTCCTCCTCCAAACCTCTCTTATCGTCTTATAGATTCGTTGGTCTTCCTTTCCAGCCTTGATGTTTTAGCACTTCTTCTCAAATATTCCATTTCAACTGCCAAAAATCTTCTCTTCAGGTCTGCATTAATTGTCTATACTTCAGAGCCATAACAAAGAACTGATTCAACCATGGTTTGCCCTATTCTTTTTTTGTTCTTTTTTAAATATTGCGATCCCACCATAAGGAGTTCAGACATCATACAAGTTTACGTCCCTGATTAATTCGGTGTTTATTTTGGTTTCTCCCAAGCCGTTCTTATCAATGAGTGCCCCTAAGTATTTAAATTTTTCCACTTGTTTGATTTCCATGTCCTGGTCTATCAACACTTCAAGCCTTGCATCTGAATTTATAACGAAATATTCTGTTTTCTTTATGCTGACTTGACTTTGTCAACCATTTTCCATCCACTCCTGAATGTAGGTCTCTCCCAATTGCTTCTATCTTTCTCTATCTTGCGCCAATCTAATCCACTGTTTGCCTGCAACTGCTATTATGTCATCTACCCATCTTTTTAAGGTCTTCCCATGCTTCTTGTTGTCGTCCTTGGTCTCCATTTTAGAATTTTCCGTGCCCATCTGTTGTCATTATATCGGCTACGTGACCTGCTGATTTATTTTACATACCATATTTACACACATATTTACCACAACCCCCATATTTACATATTCTCTATATAGACGCTTTATCATAAATTCTAGATCATAAGAATCTTGATCTAAGACGACTTGGTCATCTGCAAAGTTCAGGGAGAAGAGTACTTCATTTCCTATGGGGATTCCCATTCCCTGGCAGTGGTTTTTCCAATTTTGGAGGGCTACCTCAATATATAAATTAAACAGTAAGGGTGACATACTGCATCCTTATCTTAGCCCTTTAGTTACTTTTATTGGCTCTGATAGTCTATTTCCGATTTTTAGTTAAGTAGTGTTATCCCTGTATACTTCTGTGATTATTCCTAAAAGTTATGGACTAATGCCGAGTTGTTCTAGGTCGATGAAGGCTAGATGTACTTTGGTACCAACCAAAAAACCCAACCGCTATTCTTTTTTCTATTAATTGTTGGGGTATAAACAAGTTATCAGTGCACGATATATCAGGCGTAAATCCACTTTGGTCTTCGCTAATTAGATGTCCTACATCATCTTGTATTTTTCCATTTATTATCTTTCCAAACAATCGCCCGAAAGTAGGTAGGACACTTAACCCTCTGTAGCAGTTTGGATCTTTTCGATTACCCTTTTTAAAGATGGACACTTGGTGAGCGGTTTTCCATTCTGATGGTACTTTAATTTGTTGGCAGCATTGATTCATTAGAAAAGTTATTCGTTCTATTAGGAGTGGACCTCCTGCTTTAAGTAACTCTACAGCTATATTGCCAGGTCCTTGAGATCGCCTGTTTTTCATTTTAAGGACACATGTTTGTTCCCAGAAATTGTTTTTTACTTCTTTTATTTGATTGCATACTTCTCCGTTTTTCCTTTGATATGTTACTCTATTGCTAGATGTTATATTTGTTAGCCATTTCTTATATATTTTGTTTCGGTTTTGCTTCGTGGTGTTTTTTGTCGTTGTTCTCTGTTCCTAATACTTCATAAGCATTTTTTTTATTATCGTTTTGAGGTTGTTGTATTCTTGTTCTACATCCATATTTCTTTCTATCTCATTTAGTTCCTTTTCTAATCTAGATTGAAAAAGATGTTTAATACTTGTTTTATGGGTTCTGGTAGGTAAAATAGTAGTCTTCTTTAGTACCTTGTGGTACCAGTGGCAGATCTAGACATTTGCCTTGGGAGAGGAACTTCCAATGAAACACCAATCAAAAAAAGACATAAAAAAGATATACAAATTACTAAACCCAAACTACACAAAAGACATAAATATCCCTATTCGCCCGTGTATCCGCCTCTGTGTCGTCCAAGAACTTGGGCGACCAGTCGCATGATCTTTTCTTTGTCCGCAGCGGACCTAAATGTCGTGGTACTGATTCCATAGCTCTGGCGGACGTTTTTGAGCATGTTCTTCGTCGTCCATTCTATTTTTACCTTAATAATGGGCTACATATGCTCTGACGTCACAATGGGCGGGGCTTTTAAAAATCTTTCCAAACATTTTTAATTTGTATGTATTTCTCCCATAAGTTGGAAATATTGGTTTTTTAAATTGTTTGGAGAATAAATCAGGACTTTTGGTTATAAACATTCATTCTGCGCGATTGGTATTATTTGTTGTTCGTGAATTTGTGAGGTAATAATACCAAACTACGAGGGTGGATTGATATAAAACTAGCCTTTGATAGAAAAAACAAGTTTTTTGCAATTAAATCGATTTATTTCTCAACATAGTCCCCTTTTAGCTCGATACACTTAGTAAGACGATGTTCCAATTTTTTTATCCCATCCGAATAGTACTTTTGCTCGAACTCTTCAGAATAGGCCGAAGTTTCAGCGACGACTTCATCATTTGTTGCAAAACGGCGTCCTCCGAGCCATTTTTTTAGGTTTGGAAACAGGAAACAATCGCTGGAGGCAAGATCTGGGGATTAAGGTGGGTGTTCAACCAATTCATAGCCCAATTCGTGTAATTTTGCCATGGCGACGGCCGATCGGTGAGCCGGTGCATTGTCTTGGTGAAAGAGCACTTTTTTGCTTTCGAACCCGGGGCGTTTTCGACGCAATTCGGCATCGAATCGATCCAATAATGCTGCGTAGTACTCACCATTGATTGTTTTTCCTTTTTCCAAGTAGTCGATGTGGATGATGCCCTTCGCATCCCAGAAAAGAGTCGCCATCACTTTGCCGGCCGAATGTGCACTCTTTGCCTTCGGCGGTCCTTCGCCGCATTTGCGTCACTGTTTCGACTGTTCTTTGGTTTTCGGTGTGTAATAATGCACCCAGGTTTCATCAACGGTGATAAATCGGCGAAAAAAAAAATTAAAAAAAAATCCTTCGGATCGCGCCTTATCATTGCCAAAAGCGTCTCCGAAGTGGTCACACGTTTTTGATCGATTGTCAGCAAACGCGGCACCCATCGCGCGGATACTTTTTTCATATCCAAATGATGGTGAATGATGTTGAATGTTGATGTTGATGATGAATGAAGTGATGATGTACGCGTTCGTAGGAAATGTTTAAGACCTCCATTAACTCGCGGTGCTCAATTCGACGATCTGCCATAATCATGTCATGGACTTTGTTGATCATTTCCGGCGTGGTGACTTCATTTGGTCTCCCGGGACGCTCATCATCAAAAACACTGTACGACCACGAACAAATTCAGCTTTCCAAAATTTTACTATTGCTAACGAAGGTGCAACCTCACCATAAACTTCGTCCAGGTCGGCTTTGATTTGCACATTCGTTTTACGCTTTTTGTGGAGGAACTTAATCACCGAACGATACTCGATTTTTTCCATTTCTCCGAACACAAAATTTGCTTGCTTTTGACGGCTGTAAAAACCAAACTAATTGTTTTTAAAACTTAAAATTTTAACAGACGTCATGTCATGACTGGCAAATGTCAACACCGAAACTAATTCGGTATCAAGTAGCGCCATCTATCAAAGGCTAGTTTAATATCAAACTATCCTCGTATTAAGATATTTACTATGAATGTTTTTATTTTAAGGTTATGTTATGATTTAATTAAAACTTTAATTATTTTTTATTGTATGTCAAGGTATTCTGTTGTTGTTTTTATCGGAGATATTTCAAAATTAATCAATAAATCATTGAATATATTCACGAAATTAAAAAGTAATTAAATTAATGGTTTAATCTTTTTAAGTGCTAGTTATTTTATCCCCTAAAAGACTAAATGTATTCGTTTTCTCGTAGTTTAAATAGTTAATAGTAGTTTTGTTGCCATTACTGAAAAATTTAGTAATACTGGATATTTTCAACACATGTTTACTAGCCATTATCTACCCAGATCCAAAAAATAAACTCTTATAACTATTATAACATTAAAAAAAACATTTTTTTAAACACTCATTATGGCAATTTGATAGAAAGGTTTCCACAGAATGTTATGTTGAACAGTTGTTCATATGTGTATTAAACTCCAGGGATATGTTGAATTTCCATAGCAGCGGCCACCTACTTCAGTATTTATTCCCAATGGTCGACCATGTGGTTTGGGAAGTCTTCACCAAGAACATGGGCAAAAATTGATATAAGGCAAAAAAACTAGAATAATGAACCATGTATTAGCAACTGAATAGACTTTAAAATATTTCCTTTTCATATTAAGATTGAAAATAATTACAATATTAAATAGAAAATAGCAAATTGGCAAGGAGAAAATAAATATAATTATTATAAGATGAATTAGTTAAATTATATTAAAGATACTAACTGCATATGAGACGAATTATAATGTTAAAAGGAGCATGTGCGGAGAAGCAACAAAATTACCTACTTACAACAGAAACTTAAATAAGCAAAAGACAAAATAAAAACTAATATAATCCACCTCTACAGAATAGAAATGATATGACAGAGCAGAGTTGACAAATGACAGATATAATTTGACTATTGAAGTACGGCATAGAAATTTATATGTTCTATGTCTGTGACATAGATTGGGGTCAAATAGAGAAAGTATAACTGAAATAAATTAACATAATGAAACAAAATGAAAAATAAATATTAAATAGGGTATTATTCAGAACCTTCTAATTGCCGACACTTTTAATTCTGTTTTAGTTCTGTCGTACTAAAAATTTTTTTCTCTCCCTTCACGTTTCATAAAAAACAAGTTCTCTGTATGCACATTCTCAAGATTTTTCATATATTTACAGAATTAATTTATACAATTTTTCATATATTTACAGAATGAATTTATACAAGAATAGTTAACCACATTTTATTGATCCTTTCCTATATTTATAAAATTTTCGGACTAAAACAATCTAGTTTTATATTACAACAAGTATTACAAGTTTTAGTAAACAAAAACGAAATATAAAACATTACTAATTTAACAGGCTAATTAGGTGTACTATATTTAATTAATTAATACTCAAAGTATTGATACGTAATACTCAAATTGTATTAACTATACGGCAAAAATTTTCCATAGTAGCTATTACAAGATCGTACGATGCATAAAATATAAATTTAATCTGACTAGTTGTATGCACTGCCATGTCTGAATAATTTTATTGGCAAATAAATATCACACCTATTTTTTTTTTCTTTAAAAATATTGGCTCGATATTTACGCCTACAAAAGCGATATCATCCAAACATGTTACATTGTTCTTTAGATAGTTATATTAAAAAATACCTAAACATACTGTTAAGATTTCTTGTGACTTTTTGTGTAAGCTTTTAAAAAAATGAACTGTTGAAAATAAACTACAAATTATAAAATGTAGTTTTTATTTGACGCTGTGGCTTGCAGATTGGTAGTCGTTTTCGAAATATAGTTTTTAATTACGTATTGTACTATTATTTATTATAACCAGCCTTTATTGAACATCTTTCATCAGGCCATCCTTGGGACATCGGCAAATCTACATGATCCCAATGAAGATTACCCAATCGGGTGATCTACACCCGTGAATGAGCTAACTTTCTGCTCGTTTCTTTCATATATTTATTTGTAGGCTCAGAAGACTCATCAGAAGCCATTTTTGAATCCTCTTCTAGGTTTTTTCTTTTTTTTTTCTTTATCCACTTATTACCAGGATTTGGAATGAAAAGGCTGTCAGGCACGGCATTTTATCGAGTCAAGGCTGTTATTCCCTCCGGAATTCGTCAGTTATCTAGAGCATCGTTTGGGCAACATTTTTTTGTTACACCTAGTGATTGGGGAGCCCAGTAGTCGCAGCAGAAATCTCACCGTATAATGAGCCAATGGTGGTGCGGCTAAATAAGCTTAGACTCGTTGTGCATGTGCGTATTTATTTTGTGTTTGTGCGTGGGTGTATGTATGAGTATATGTGTTTATTTAGTTATACCTTCGCGGAATACTGGAAAGCTCAGACTCATTAGTTTCTTAAATAACTTGAGCCTTAAGGAACTTCATGGTATCTGGTTCTTAGTAATTTATTCTTCTTCCTCTTCTATTTACTAGAAGCTTGAATCTATACTTCTCCTTATTTATCCATTCCCCATCTTTGTAGGCAGACAATCTCTTATTTTTTAAACATTAAAAACCATAAATATTAAATAAATTGGTACATACAATATAAAGATTATACCTAGACTACAAATCAGGTTTTGTTTGCGCTCATTTTTCAACATTAAATGTGAATACCTTGTATTATCCATGTCTGTCTGTCCGTCCGACTTGTCCGTAAACACAACAACTCCGTTATTAGAACAGACAGAATGACAACTGATATTAAAGGTGAGAAATTTGACCTCCGATTTCCGGTTTCAGATTTGCAAACGGAAGTACTGTTTTAAAGTCGTCAAAATAGTAACGTCAAAATGTAAGCGATATATTATTCGACGCCCCTTAGCAGGGCGAGAACAAATATATTGTGAATTTATTTAACTGCTGTCTTTATTTAATTTATAATGTCTTTATTAATTTATTATATTGTTCTTATCTTAATTCATTAAAAAGCACGATAATTTATATCAATTTATTTAATGAATAATACATAATTTATATAGGCGAACGTAACAATTAAAATCGCGGGCGCGGGTCTTCAGATATTCACTAACTGTTCCCTTCCATGAAAGCTCCTGTTTTATATGCCAGTACCGTTAAGCTAGAAACATCGACAGCCCTCTCGACTAGCGGTAAACTGGTATTTTCACATCGGCTCGTCCAGAAGGTAAATCCGGGTCATCGTCTCGACCGGTTCTGGTAAATTTCTGCCAGCTAATCGAAGAGACTCGTAAAATCTAAAACATAAGTGAATAAACAAGATGTTTACAGGTTTTTAATATGACTCATATTTTTACGTAACAATATACATCCGGTTTTTTATCACTTCCGGTAAAAAAGTTGTAACCGGAAGTGCCACATTATATATAATGCATGCGATATATCAATCGACGCGTATTGAAAAGTCGTGCTCGAATATTTAATTCCGGTTTAAATGTTATTTCTGGTTAAAAAGTTATAACTGAAAGTTTGGCAAAATGACTCAAAATTAGTGAAGTTGTATAGCAATCGACGCAAAGTTAGATGAAGAATAGTTCAAATAACGACTAAGTTACATGAAGAATAGTTCAAATAACGACTTCTGGTTCTACTTCCGGTCACGTTGGGTGAAAACCTAGGACGAAGTCTAATTGCTTGTATACAGATACATATCCTACTTTTGATAATTGCAAACTTACTATAGAATTTTATATAAAAAATCTACAATGGTTTTCTTCTCCATACTGCATATAAACTAAACAACTAAGACATAGGAACAATAAGAAGTAAAAAAAAATCGTGATGGAGAAAATCTATTGCTCAGAACGTACCAGAAAATTCAGATCAGTGGGTTAACTATGACAATCTACGGATTTTTACTTTTCCATCAAACGGAAGCCATTACCATAGAAAACAAAGAAAGTTTTATACATTGAAGAAAACATTATTTTCGGTAAATTATAATCAATAATCACGCAAACTTTTGCTTCAAATGGGTCTTGCTATCGGCACAGATATTAGCGAAACCCACTAATATAAATATCTTGGGAAACTATAAAAGCAATAAAATTGGTGGTGAATTCAATCCTGATATATTCTATTACCTAAACAAGCAGCCGATTCATGGTTCAACATAAATATAATTTTTAAATTCAGTTGATTAGAGGTAGTAGTATTCAAGACAAGAACAGTATTTAATACACCTGTAACGTAAATTGTACTTGAATGGGAAGAAAGGATGCACAGAAGTAGGGTACTACTGTAAGTAACCTAAAAATTAACCCAAGGGAAAGTTGAGTCTTGGAATATAAGGTAGATAGATGAAAAATTCCAAGTCTAACTACGTTCACTATCCAAGCGGCACTCAGGTGTTTTCAAGGACACAACGGCAAGCTTTTTGACGTAGGTTGGATCTACAGATCGCTTATTAGGAACGGGGATACTGCTATCAAAAAGAATAAAGAAAATTAATCATACTAATAGAAAGAAAATGGACAAAAATTAAACCAAATAAAAGGAAAAATTACACCACGTTATCTTTATTCGAGTGGTAAGGAAAACTCGGAAAACTAATATATTAGAGGATTGATTTAAGAAAGATAAAAAAACGGGTGTGGCAGTCCAGTAGGACTGCCGGTAGAAGTTATACTTCTATACACGCGTTCGTCGTTACAAATTTATATGGGAGTCAATCTGCACAATTATTACATATGTAGTGCTATAGGTAAGAGAGGGCAGAAAGAGAAAAATAATTAGGTATACAGGTATATGGTGCATCGTTTGCTGTATATAAACATTTGACCTGTAATAGGAGTATAGTAAGTAAATGAAGGATTCAATCAATATTTTAATGAAAATACATATTTTTATTTTCATATATGTATAAAAGGAGTTGAATGCAAAAAAATTTTTTTACACGTACTCTGCAGTAAAATTCATTGTTAATTTTGTTATTAATATAAAAATACACTGCCACATAATTCAATATTATAATACAATACGAATTAAAATGCAATATTCATAAGTATTTAAAAATGACAATATACATAACTTACGCATATGTTTAATTTACCATGATAATAATATTAATAAAAAAATAATAATATTAATAAATATTAAATATATTTACAAAAGGAACATTTTTATTCTCGAGAGAGAAAGAGGGGGAAAATATATCTTCTGTCTCTCTCTTACCTATATCTTACATATGTAATGATTTTGCCGATTCACTCAATATATACGAATACACACAATTTTCCAACGTCGAACGCGCGTATAAAAGTATAACTGTAAAAAATGTTTGTGGAAGATAAAAATAAAAAACCAACAACTCGGATTATGTTGTAAATTTTCATTTTATTTTAAAATTTAGCATTTTTGCTTATATTACATATATTTAATAAGATTAACGTGGGATTTTTAAATATTTCAAAAATAAAAAAGGAAATTCATATTGGGATTCGATCTCACATATACCAGCATATAAACCAAACACGTAGGAAATTTGCCAATTAGACATGACACTAACGTATTTCAAAATTGACAGTTCTCGGTCATACACTGATTTATTGTAATTATTATTTTGAAACACAAAAGCCTAAAATAATTATGAACATTTAATAAATAATACAAAACATATCACATAAATAATAATATTAATATATATTATATATATATATATAATATATATATAATATATATATATATATATATATATATATATATATATATATATATATATATATATATAATATTAAATATATATACAAAAGGAACATTTTTATTCCCGATAGAGAAAGAGAAAGAAAATATATCTTCTGTCTCTCTCTTACTCATATTTTACATATGTAATGATTTCACCGATTCACTCCCGTGCAAATTTCCAACGTCGACCGCGCGTATAGAAGTATAACTTAAAAAAATATGACAAATATGACATCTCTCTTTAAAACTAATATTCATCTATATAGCCAAAAGACAAGAAACATTCACATTCACCTTATACGGTCGTTCAGCAATCTCATTAGAATTTATTTATATTTTGTATAAGAGAAAGGAAGATTGAGAGAAGTTAAATTTATAAAATTGTTATCTACTAGCTGAATTATCAATTTTACTGAACATGTTAATTTACGTTTTACAAACCGAAATGTTCATTACAAATTGATAATTTTAAACGCATTTTACATAATTTAAAATTAAGAAAATTTCAGCTTTATAATTGGATTTACCTTAGCCACGTAAAGTGATTTTTCTTTGTTTTACTATAGACCCATTAACTTTGTGGGTTCTTTAAATAAATAATGAATGAAGGAACTGCTTTCCAGCGAACAAGTTCATGAGTTACGGACACTACTTTACACTTACACTCCCATAAGCAGGTAGCTGGACATGTTTTTCATCGTGTGACCAAGAAATAAATCTAAAATTAGGGAAACCATACTATGTTTGACAAAAATGAAAACACAAAAACTTCTAATTGCACTCTTATTTTTGGTGGGCGGACATAGACCAACATTTAAACTTGACTCCCAAGCGATGTAAATGGAACATTTTCGCATTCTTATACAACTACTTCAGTCGTTAGTACTTTACTTGCGTCGTCAGTACTGGGACAAATCCCCGGTACTGCCTCGCCAGCTGAATGTCAGGCCACGACTTAAGTGACGAAAAGCCAAACCAAAACTGAATTTCTTGTTCTCGCGCCTCGATGATCTTTTCCCGGCAAAATGTCCTCATGATTTCCACCCAGCGGGCGATTGGTTTCCGCTTAGAAGCATTTTGAAATTGTAAACAACCACTTTAAATTCTGCTAGCGACAGTTTCCAATGCAATTAAATGATTGGATTTGTTCGCAACAATAAAACATCGCAACTCACTAAGTACTTCTAGCAACTTCTGAGGTTCACTGAGAAAGCAGTTTACCCAAAGCAATTTGAAAATAAACATTTAAATTTTGTTTATTCTTGTTCGAAGATTCGATTCGAAGATGCAATCACATATGGACTTTCTATTTTTATGAACTTCATCACTATCCTTTCTCTTCTTCCTAGATGAAGATATTCTCTAATCGCATAAACACTCGATTTTTGCATCTTCGTTGAAAGATGTTTCCCTAATTGCCTCTGATTTAGAAAGTTGAGAAAAGAGACTTCCATCAACATTTTTAAGCATGTGTTTGACATCCTCAGATAAGTACTGCATATATCACTTACATTTTACTTGGCAGCCTTGTAAATCTTCCATTGATTAGAAGGTTCCATTGGTTCTTTGGATCTCTAAGAAAGAACAGCAAATTGGAAGGATCAGTGTTAATGGTTAACCAATAAAAAGAGTAAAAACCTACATTAGTACGAACGTCAATGAAAATTGGGACCATTCCCTAGAAATCATACTTAGAATATAGAATGCTATGATTTATCAGTACCCATAAAAATCAGGTTACTACGATGTTATATCTTTCCTATACTATTGTACGGAGTTGAGTCATGGACTCTTACAGACGCCACCTGCAAGACAATTGAGGCAAGATATTCTATACCGACCAAGTTACTAACCAGGACGTTTTGTTAAGAATGCAAAAAGGAAGAGAGTTGTTAACCACAATAAAAACAGCCAAAATTGAATACCTCGGACACATCATGAGGAACAGTGAAAAATATGGGTTGCTGCAATTTATTCTACAAGGAAAAGTAGAAGGAAAACGCGGACCAGAAAGGCAAATGATTTGTTGGCTAAAAAATCTACGTACGTGTTTCAACACAACAACCACAAATCTTTTTAGAGCAGCAGTCTGCAAAATACAGATTGCCATGATGGTCGCCAACATCCGAAACGTATAGGCACTACAAGAAGAAGAATTGATTCTTCAGCTTCATAAATATTGTCGCATCACGAATTTTTAAAAGTTTAAAAATAACAGAAATGCAAATCATAATTAAACTCAATTCAGTACGCGTTATTTATAGGATTTAACCAAATGCTGCTTTGTTACTAAAGTACTTTCGCAAAATCTGTTTTCATCATATCATCACCTAATCCATATAAATATTCCTATTTATCCTAAAAAAATCGACAAATGCAAAACACTAACGGTTCTTTATTCATATGAGCGGTTTCTATTTGTACTCATTAAAAGGCATAAACTTTTACGATTATGATTGCTCAAGGAAATATTCAAAGATATATTCCATAGATAAGAGGGTTAGGATAGGTTAGGTTACGTTAGGTTAGATATATTCACATATGCTATTAGTACCCAACCGATAAAGATAAACGCATTGTACATTTGGTTTTAACACCTCCAAATAATCGCCGCCTACACAAATTTTTATGACATTCAAGCATCAATTATACACGGCTCGTTCTTAAAAGAAATAGTACTATTGATAAAAGTTATAATGTTACGGTCTCGGTAACATTTTATTATTATTTATTTAATAATTTAACCACAAATAAATACATTTTTGCCCATTTTGTCTGAAATACAAGTACGGCACAAGTTCAATGCAATCCTATACGATCTTTTATGGCTAGATGATCAATGCGAATCATTCTAATTCACACGATTATATTAAATGTAAGATAAAAATGCATTACTATTAGAGATGATTCTGATCCACTAAATATATAACCAAAAATTTAATTCATTTTCATGTATTGGCGACTGAATTATCCGTTTGTCATAGAGTATTGACTATTTTTCATGTAAGTTAATTTGCAACGACAATATAGACAGAACTGTGTCACGGTCCGAATACTTCTGCAGTCTTATTTTTACAATTGTCATGGTTTGGATTTTGTTGCTAGCCGTTAAAGATTATTTGTAAACATGCTCTATTTTTGGAACAATGGCAAACATATATTGAGTTTATGAGCTATTGTTTGATTAACTTTACTACGTGTATTTGTACGTTTTATTTTTACGAGCGAAATGGTAAATTGGAGGCAAAAATAATAAATGTTAAAATACCTTACAAGATAACAAAAATAATGATAAAGTAATTTCAAATTATCCTACATCTAAAAGTTATTCTCACTGGTAGAAGAAAATGGTAGTTTTATTTAAATAACAAAACAAATATAGTGTATCTGTGGAAGAATTATTTGTGTAACATTCATTGATCTGAATAAGGAGTAAATTACTAACTAAAATCATAACCAACCGCCTAATATAGACCACTTGCAGACCGCAAGAACACTGATAGAAAAATGCACCGAGTATAATGTTCCAATTCATATGGCGTTTGTCGATTTCCATAAAGCATTCGATTCCATCGAATTATGGGCAGTGCTTGAATCTCTAGAAAATGCACGTATAGATTCAAGATACACTAACATTAATAAACATAAACATAATTAAAAGCATATATGAAAATGCCACCATGCAGATAAAGCTGGACGAAAGCACAAAAACTAATCCCATAAGACTACAACGGTGAGTAAGACAAGGAGACACCATCTCTTCCAAACTATTTACCCTTGCCCTAGAAGACATTTTTAAGAAACTAGAATGGAACAACAAGGGTATCAACGTCGACGGATCATACTTAAACCACTTGAGATTCGCAGATGACATAGTTTTAATATCTAGGAACTAAATGATATGTTACAACAATTGAATGCAGTTTCAGGAATGGTAGGCTTAAAAATGAACTACAATAAAACAAAAATACTGAGCCGAAACCAGACAAATATAACAATACAAAATCATACCATAGAAAATGTTGAACATTATGTATATCTTGGTCATGTCATCAAACTGAGAAAACCAAATCAAGATGCTGAAATTAAAAGACAAACACAACTGGCATGGGGCTCTTTCGGCAAACTAGCATATATCTTGAAAAACACCTCCATTCCTGTAAACTTAAAGAAAAAGGTGTACACATGCATACTACCAGTTTGCACCTACGGCTTGGGAGACAGTAGCTCTTACCAAAAAATCGCTAAAAAATTAGAAACAACGCAAAGAGCAATGGAACAAATCATGCTTGGAATATCACTGAGAGACAAGATTAGAAACTGCGAGATAAGACGTAGAACGAAGATTAGGGATATTGTGGAAGAAGTTACAAAAATGAAATGGCGCTGTGCAGATCACGTAGCCCGATATAATAACAACAGGTGGACACGAAGAATTCTAGAATGGAGACCAAGGACGACAACAAGAAGCATGGGAAGAACTCAAAAAAGATGGGTAGATGACATAAAAGCAGTGGCAGGCAAACAGTGGATTAGATTGGCGCAAGATAGAGAAAGATGGAAGCAATTGGGAGATACCTACATTCAGGAGTGGATGGAAAATGGTTGACAAAGCGAGAAATACGGAGTTCGATAGTGCCTAGAATAGATTATCTGAAATTCATTGACCAAAGAGAATGTCTCAAGAACTAAATTGTAGTCAAAAGTACAAGTGCAGTAAATTGCATTGTTTAAGTAAATGGTGATAATGAAACTGTGGAGAGAGCAAGTTCATTTAAATAACAGATATCATTAATACTTAATATAGTAAGGCATTAACTAAAACTTCGCAGACACATTACTAAACAACTGCCGAGCTTTCGATCATTTCACCGGTCTTATAGTCCGTTAACTTGTGGCGAAAATATGACATTTCGCGCACCGTACCACCGTTTGCTGAGACTTATACTCTGAACTGAAACTTTATTAATTATTAATCAATAAAACTCCTATAAGCTAACAAATAAATGTGTATTAGTAATTATTAATCATAATTATAGTAAAACAACGAACATTTTTTGCATGACTTACATGTATGCCACTAGGTATAAAATAAAGATACTTGCACCAGGAACGGATGGATATGTTGAAACGTTCTGAAACTTTATAAATCCATTTTGAATAATTTTTAAAAAATTTAATAATAAAATTTTATACTTTACAAAAAGAAGTTGTTACATCATTGTAAGTTTTTTTAAACTATGGTATATAGCCAACCACTGGGACTTTCCCTTTTACATTTTATCTTAGTATTAGTAAGAAAAATAAGCTCAAACTGTAAATTACGTTTCATATCATGCGAATCATAATATGCGATTTATTATTATTACCTTTTATTTTTATCATAAATCGTTATATTCTGATATTACTCTTCGTAATTTCAACAAATTTCTGAAGTTCATCTCCCACTAACAGTTCTTTTAACTTCGCGTGTATTATTTTATAATACACTGATCAAACCGAAAAAGTAGCCACTAATTTAATTTAATGTAAATTATTTATTGCATTAGGTAGGAACTTAAATATGTTAGTCCACCCAGTAGACACATATAGTTTTTATAGTCTAGGCGGGATCTGTTTTGGATTGGACATTTTCCATAGGAAGCTATTTTTTTGCTGGAATCCCTTCAGGATGTGCCCAATATCGATAATCACGTATGCGCCAGTCCCAAACCCTGTGCTAAATTTTTTATTTAACAAAATCTGAAAACAATTGAAAATTGGAAATTTATAATTCGGAAAATATTGATCCTAGAGAAAAAATTATAAGAAGTTAAAAGTTTCATTATTCCATTTTACATAATATTTCGTTAGCTAGAAATTGAAAATTTAATGTTTATTGTTGAAAAAATAGCAATAATTGGAAAAAAAGTACAAAAAAATGAAGTTAATCCTTTAAATGTTTTCGACTTTCTAAACTTGACTTACAAGCTCCATATTCCGCCTAGAAAAACTTTTTAATATGTTTAAGACGTGTGCTAAATTTTGTTAAGATCGGTCGGATAGGTTTTGCATAATAATTTTGCAATCCAGCCTACTGGAAAAAAAATCGCAAATTTTCAAATTTATAGTAGGCTCTAAACAAGGCTCTCAGATAGTTGCAAATTTTTTTACACTTAAAGGCAGGCTCAAACTTTCAAACGCTTTTTGTAAAATTCAAATCGGTTCACTAGGAGAGCCTAGAAATTTTTTAAAAGTTTTAAACGTTTTTTATATATATTAGGCTTATAAACAAATTGAATAACTTTACGAGCTTTAAACATTTCAATTTCAAAATTTATACACTTAAAGAACATTAAAAGATGCTTCTTTAAAAAAAAGATACATTAGGCTTACTGGTTGCCGAGATATTGAAGGTCAAAGTTGGCATACATTTGCCGTGTAACCATAAGTGATAGAGGGCTCGTTTTTAAACAAATACCCTCGTCTTCTCAAGTACTTTTTATATCAAAAGTTTTACGTAATGCGCTTCATGACAACATCCATAAAAAAGACAAAAAACCGTTTTCGCGTAAAATGTCGCTCGGAATGCATGAGAGGTGGTGGTGGGGGACATTCACTCGAAATGTGCGCAAAATCATAGCGCGCGCTAAAAATTGCATTATCTCGGCTTCTTGTTAACCAATTTGGCTCTTTTTCTTGAATCGCTGTCTCGGACGATAAGGATTATAAATATCATATTTTCAAATACCATTTTTAATTGCAAATTGGGAAATTTGCAATAAACAATTGTATGTTAAACAAGTATTTGCATTTTTTCTTCATGCATTTTTTTGAGCTTGCAATTTATACATTGAAGTAAATTGTTACTTTTAGTAAACAAATATGTATTTATAAATTGTTAATAAATAATTTAAATTGTTAAAACAAAGGCGAACGAAAAAAAAATTTTTTTCATAAATAAACTTTATTTTGACTCAATCTTCAATAATTTTTTTTAAAGTCTTTTTCTTTTTTTGGAAGGATATGTTTAAAGCTCGTTAAGTTATTCAATTTGTTTATAAGCCTAAAAAATGTTTAAAACTTTAAAAAAATTTCTAGGCTCTCCTAGTGAACCGATTTTAATTTTACAAAAAGCGTTTAAAAGTTTGAGCCTTCCTTTATATGTAAAAAAATTTGCAACTATCTGAAAGCCTTATTTAGGGCCTACTATAAATTTGAAAATTTGCGATTTTTTTCCAGTAGGCTGGATTGCAAAATTATTATGCAAAACCTATCCGACCGATCTTAACAAAATTTAGCACACGTTTTAAACATATTAAAAAGTTTTTCTAGGCGGAATATGGAGCTTGTAAGTCAAGTTTAGAAAGTCGAAAACATTTAAAGGATTAACTTCATTTTTTTGTACTTTTTTTCCAATTATTGCTATTTTTTCAACAAAAACATTAAATTTTCAATGTCTAGCTAACGAAATATTGTGTAAAATTGAATAACGAAACTTTTAACTTCTGATAATTTTTTCTCTAGGATCAATATTTTCCGAATTATAAACGAAAATAGGAGCAAAAAAATCAGAAATTTTCAATTGTTTTCAGATTTTGTTAAATAAAAAATTTAGCACAGGGTTTGCAACTGGCGCATATCGTGATTATCGATATTGGGCACATCCTGAAGGGATTCTAGCAAAAAAATAGCTTCTTATGGAAAATGTCCATTATGGTCTGAATTTCTACAGATCCCGCCTAGTCTATTATGAATAAAAGAAACAAACAAGTTTCTTACCTTCGTTTTTCTTGCATTCAATAAAAAAGCAATTTGTGTCGATATTTACGTTAAAGTTGTTAAGAATTAATGATAGATTTGATGTGCTTGGAAGGTCCCGAGGGCACAAAGTGTATCTTACAGAGATTCAAATTACTAGGGCAATAACTTTAGTTCAAGAAGGTTACTCAAGACGCCATACAGCGGAAATGTCAAATGTTATTCGTGTCGCGATAAATAGAACCTGGACCAGACATGAAATGTATAGAGTTATTAGAAGACAACCTTATACGTATCATTTAAGAGCAATTACAGCTAGAGAGGATCAACTTTTACAAATATGGGCCATCAGAGATCGTCGATGTACTGCTCGAATGCTACAAAATGAGTAGAAGGTAGAAGTTACGGGTACAAGAGTTAATATTCAAACTATAAGTAATCGACTTCACGAACATGTGTTGAATGTAAGAAGGTCAGCTAGAGTACCTCCTTTGGTCCCTGCACAGTAGAACCAGACGCTTGTTTGCAGAAGAACACATGAATTGGACCATGGCATAATGAAGTAACGTAATGTTTACTGCTGCAGTTTATATTGCAATGTAAAGTCAAAGGTAAGCGAGGACCCGGTAGAAGGAGAATATCATGGCTGCGGAATTTAAGAACATGGTCTAAGAAAACCTCAACGGAGCTGTTTCGAGCCGCAGCGAGCAAAGTCATGATTGCCAATATGATTTCCAACATCCGAAACGGATAGGAACCAGAAGAAGAAGAAGAATGTTTACTGACGAGTCCAGATTTCTTTTAAATCATGTTGATGGACATGTTAGAGTCTGGAGAAGACCGAGCGAGCGCTTTTTGGATTCCACAATTCAAGTAACCCACGGTTTTGATGAAAGTTCAATTATGATTTGGGGGGATAACTTTAAATGGCGGCTCTGATCTAGTAGTTATTCGGTAAATGGCGATGACGGCAGAGCGGTACATTAAATTCTTGAACCGCATGCTGTTCTATTTGCTGAAAATATGGGTACAAAATGTATCCTTCAGCAAGATAATGCGAGACCGTACATAGCCAGGATAGTGCAAAATTATTTGACTACCCACAATATTTAGGTTATGAAGTGGCCAGCGGAAGTCCAGATTTAAATCCCACTGAAAACATTTGGAATACACTCGTGAAGCGCTTGAAGGATCGTCAGCCACTAAGAAATCTACATTTTGTCGAGGAAGTTCTCGTAGAAGAATGGAAACAACATCTAGATAAAGACGGACGTTTTGCAGAAGTTCGGCAAGTTAGAGGAGCCCAGCTATTAGTTTTGTTTTAAAATAATATTTAGCAACGCTGTTATTAAAAAAATAAATCAAATTTTTCACATTCTCACTTTTTTTTTCTCAAGATAATTTACAGTTTAGTAAGAAAAATTTTGCTGTATTTATAGCGAACATTTATATAATCATAAAAGGAATTAGTTCAAAACTACGAACATATTTATAAGTGGCTCCTTGTTCGTTTTGATCAGTGTACAACTTTAAAAATTATTTAAATTAATTCTAAAAAACTCAATTTTAAAATGATTGATACTAAAATATACAATAAATATAATTTCTCTTACTATCCATACTTTTTTTCTTTTAGACAAATGCTTCAGCACATCAGAACCATTCCAGAACTGATCCTCCTAGGAAATAACTCACCTAATCTAAAAAGAATACCTGTTTTTTCCTTTCTGGTACGGCATCCTAGAGGAAGCTTTCTTCACCACAATTTCGTGTGCGCTGTTCTCAACGATGTCTTCGGAATTCAAGCGAGGGCAGGATGTCCCTGTTCTGGAGCATATGCCCAAGAATTATTGGGAATAGACCAAAGCTTAGCAGATCAATACGAAAATATTATTTTAGAAGATAGGTAAAGTATAGTTTTTACTATGGAAATACGAGTATATGATTTTATTAATTGTATACAATACCTAAGTATCTCAAAATTTTTCTACTTTCAGTTAAAGTTTATCTCTCTAACTACGACTAAGCAGATTACTACTTACGTGTATTATTAAACGTGGTACTTAAAAAAAATAAAAATCTATTTTTAGTTTCCAAAAACCGGATTTAATTTGACGATTAAAAAACCATTTTTGTTAATTAGTTGAAACCATCAAAAAATAAGCCACCAATTTCTTTCATGACGGTGGCTTAACCCAACTTAATCTTATATGGTTTGCCAGTTACGTAGAATATGATGTATTTCGGATTTCTTATCAAATTGTTGTCTTTTATCATATTGCCGCTTCCACTGACCACCTAATGCAGCTGAAATTGAAGCATTATTGGAGTTTTAGCGTACATTAATAAACGTCTTACTTTTATGAACTTCTTTTTTGCCTGTATTTGTCTTACATATACACGCCTGCTTAATCCGTTAAGTAAGAAATTATTTTCTTCTTCTCTTTTTCTTTTTATGTAGGCATGACTCTGTCTCTTGCCGTCTTTACTACTCTAGTCATTCGGCTTATATGATCATTCCATTCTACTCATCTACTTACTCTGTCCTTGATGGTGTCTACCTTGCATCTATTTCTACTTTGTCCCATAGTGTTTTACCATCAATTTTGTGTTTTCATCTCTGCTGTTTCTAACCTTCTTTTGGTCCTCTCTGTGTCAGGTCGTATTTCTGCTGCGTATGTTATTATTGATCTGATGATTGTTTTGTTAATTCTGCCTTTTATTTCTTTTCCGATATTTCTATTTCTGCTTTCCGTAGCTAGATAATGTGATGCCTAGATATTTAAACTCAAACACTTGTTCTTTTGTCTGACCTTCCAGATCCAATGTACATTTCAGTAAATTTGCTGTATAACCATGCATTTTGTCGTTTTTTGGGGAAATTAACATGTTACATTTTCTGGCGGTTATATTAAATTGGTGCAGCATACGTTGTGAATCATCTTTACTTTGAGATAGTAGTATTGCGTCGTCTGCATAGCAGATTATTTTAAGTTGTTTCCCTCCCATTAGGTGTCCTTTTTTTAGTTATTTTTTTATTATTTAATCCATAATAGTGTTGAACAATAAAGGACTCAGGGAATCTCCCTGTCTTCTCCCAATGCCAGGTTCAATAGAGTCAGTTAGTTCTTGTACTTTTACTTTTATTGTGTTATTTTGGTAGATATTTTTGATCCTTTTGATTATTCCTAAAGGTATGTCTCTTGCGGTTTGTTGTATTCTAATGAAAATGAAATTATTTTTATAGTATAAAACAAATTTTTTATAGTATCTAAGATATGACTAAAATACATTTTAAGGCATTTCTGGTGTATACCTGCCGCAAACTTACTGTCCTATTGATACAAGGCTGTCCCCTTTGTATGTGGGGTTTACCTATAAAATATCTTTTTTTTTTGTTTTGATAAAACGTAAAATAAATTTTGAAATAAAATAAAAACAAATTTTGAAGATACAAAAATATAGCAGTAACTTTATGTAAAAATTGTTTCCGAATTTCCCAACCAAATATTCTTTTCGACCTATCCTCAGGTTTCTATGGTTTAGCCCAAGAACTTTTTAAAGTCCTTTAATGCTTTTTTTCTTTGTGTTTTCTGGCATATATTGTCACTGTTATTTGGTTCAATAACATTGTAATCAATGACATATTTATTGTGGTTGCATTTGGTAACAGCAATTTGGTTTTTGCTGTCGAAATAATAACCATAAGGGCATTATTTCTTCTTTATCATTATTTTCTTCGATTCATATTACGATGAGTAGTGTGATTTTCACTAACGGTTCCAGTTTTGCGAAATATTAAATTTTTCAATTGGACTAATCAATAATTCGTAGCTAGTAAAAATGTAAAAAAATATTTCGTGACTTGTGATTTTCTACTGAAAATAGCGTACTTTTTATGACACTAAAGCAAAACTTAAAGTTAGGAATTGAATTAACCATTTAACGCATACTGTTGCAGAAGTACAACATAGCAAATTACACATCCTATTATTCTGTGCGTTTACAATAACATGCTTTATTGCATGGTGAGATATTCGTACAACAGCTCATTCACAGCTGAACAATATCGGCACCCGCATTTCACAAATAAATAAACTGAGTTGACATTTAGCAATTATATCTAACCTCAAACAAATCATTATTTTCGAAACTCAATTTCAATTGTAGAAACTGGCAATTGACGAACAATTATGTTACCTATACAAAAATGCCCCATTTTATGAAACAATACCTACCTATGAAACCCCATAAGTGGGGATTTAAACTGTTCGTATTGTGTGGTGTAAGCGGTTTTGCATATAAATATGAAATATATTCTGGACAAGAGAATCATGTAGCTCGTAGAAATATATCAGAATCAGATCTGGGAGTTCAATTATCAACGATACTGCGATAACTACTACACTACTATTGATCTGTTAGTGTATTTGGTCCAAAACGGAATTTTAGGTCTTGGAACAGTGCGGCGAAACAGAATTCCTGGTTGCAAATATCTACAGAAAAGGAAATGAAAAAAGATGACCGAAGAACAAGCTATGAGTTTGTATCTAGCTACAAAATTATAGATATAAGTTCCATCGTATGGAAAGCCAATCACGTGATAAATTTATTGTCTAGTTTTGGTGGACAGCAGCCAATATCCTGAGTCCGGTTGATAAACATTCAAAATCCACTAAAGAAATAAGCTGCCCATTCATTGTCACCGAGTATAATAAACATATGGGCGGAGTAGATTTACTTGATGCATACCTAGCTTGATGCGACATAGCTGGACACAAATACTTTAAGCTACATGGAGGATTCGATTAGGTCAAAAGACTATTATTATAGACTGTTATTCTAGACTTATCAAAGGTATTTTGATAATTCTAGAATAACTCCGAGTATAGCAAAACCGAAACTTGTTGCTTCCATATTATAAACAAGAAAGCACGCCTACAAGTTATTTTAAGAATATCGTTCTTCCATTTAGTCCTACACCAAAATTTTTAGGATATCACCTTGTAGAATATTCTGCTGAAACTTGTTGGATCGAGTAGATTCCAGTATGCATCCAACTTTGGCCTTTCCGCAACACAGTACTCAATAGTTCTTATGTCCACAAAGTAGGCAGAGTCCTCAATCAAACAATGCGCATAGTCAGTGGATGCGTGAACAGTACTCTACTTCAAGGGTTCTGACGAGAGATGTGGAGCCAGTCTTTACTTATGAGGCATGCGACAAATTGGAGCGTAACGACAGACCATGTATTATGTATGGAACAGCAAACTTAGTGCCCAATATACCAGATATATTTTACGGCTTCATGATATTCTTTACAGTTATTCCTCAAGCAGTTTCATGAATGCAAAACCTCGACATCGAACTGTGCTTCTTCTTAAAGTGCCCTCTCCTCAATGGAGGTTGGCTACTACAATTTTAAAATCTTCTCTATCTTCAGCTGTTCTTATTAGCTGTTCAAAATTTAGCCCTGTCCATTGTCGGATGTTTCTGAGCCACGATAGTCTTTTCCTTCCTAGGCCTCTCTTTCCCTCGATTTTTCCTTTCACTATAAGTTGGGCATATTGGTACTTATTATTTCTCAGTATGTGGCCTAGGTATGATGTTTTTCTAACTTTTACTGTGTTAAAAAGTTCTCTTTCCTTGCCTATTCTATGCAGCACTTCTTCGTTTGAGGTATGCGATGTCCATGAAATTTTGAGCATTCTCCGGTAGATCCACATTTCAAAGGCCTCCAATTTATTTACGGTTGATGTTTTTAGGGTCCACGTTTCAACTGCATATAGAAGAGTCGACCAGACGTAGCATTTTGATAAACGTAGTCGAATTTCGAGTTTTATTCGAGAATCACAAAGCAGTTTTTTTATTTTTTCGAAAGATTTTCTGGCCTGTTCTATTCTCGATCTTATTTCTAGATCAGGATTTAGGCTGCTATCGATCCAACATCCCAGGTACTTAAATCTATTGACCTGTTCTAAAATGTGCCCATTTATTGTGCAAGGTTGAGGTACGTTTTGATTTTTTCGGATTGACATCACTTTGGTTTTTTTAATGTTTATTTTCATACCAAATTGCTCACAGGTCGAGTTGGTCTTGTCGATGAGTCGTTGTAGACCTACGTCGGAATCCGCAATTAACACTGTATCATCGGCGTATCTGATACTGTTGATATTTACGCCATTCACCTTGACTCCATCCTTGGAATCCTCCAATGCTTCTTTAAATAGAAACTCGGAGTAAAGATTAAACAGCAGAGGCGACAGAACACATCCTTCTCTAACTCCCCTCCTAATTTCTACTTCTGCGGATGTGGAACCTTCGATCCTAACTCTGGCGTTTTGGTTCCAGTACAAGTTTTTTAAGAATTTGATGTCTTTTCCATCTAAACCGACTTCTTGCAAACGTTCTAATAGTAGGTCGTGTCTTACTTTATCAAATGCTTTTTCGAAGTCTATAAAGCATATAAATATATCTTTCTGTTGGTCGTAGCATTTTTGGGCGAGAACTAGTAAACTGAACAGGGCTTCTCTCGTTCCCATGCCGGCTCTGAATCCAAACTGATCGTCTCCGATGATTGTTTCGCACTTTCTATAGATACGATTATGTACGATTTTTAGTAGGACTTTTACTGCATGACTCATAAGGCTTATCAGACGGAACTCATTGCAGTGTTGTGGGTTTGGCTTTTTTGGTAGTGGGATGAATATTGACTCCAGCCAATCTTGGGGTATTTTACCTGTATCATAAATGCGATTGAATAAAAGGACAAATATTTCGATATTTTCTTCGCTGATTAATTTTAACGTTTCTGGGTATATTCCGTCTGGACCTGGGCTTTTATTTGTTTTAAGATGATTAATTGCATTTATGATTTCAGATTTCAGAATTGTTGGCCCTTCGTTGTTATTTTCCAATCTTGGTTCTTCTCGTATGTCGTGAAAAAGAATTTTAATATAGTTTTCCCATTCTTTCAGTTTGTCTTCCGTTGATTCTAGCAGTTTGCCATCCGTGTTCAGCATGGTGTGAAAAGTCGTTCTCTTGGTAGTCGATGTAAACTCTTTTACCTTTTTATGTAAATTAAAAAAATCGTGCCTTTGTTGTAGTTCTTCTATTTCCACGCATTTTGTTTCCAGCCATTTCTCTTTTGCTTCGGTTATTTTTTTTCGAATTATTCTATTTAGTCTTTTGTATTCTCCGTCCTTGTCATTTTTTCCTTTGGATTCTCTTCGTTTGTTCATTAATTGTAAAATCTCTTCTGTCATCCATTCCTGTTTGTTATTTCTAGGTGTTACTTTTGTTACTAGTACTGTGATTACTTCTACCATAGTTATAATTATATGTCGTTAATTATAAGATAAATAATGAAAAATAAATAGTTTGCCATTGATAAGCATAGTTTTCGCTTTCCTTGACAAAAACTTTAGCATATCTAATGAAATAAATTCTTCAATTATGAAAAATTAAAATTATGGTGAGCAATTCTGAGTCTTTAATATCTAAAATTATTTCTACTTCTTCTGAAACGTCTTGCACCGTAGTAGCTCCCAGCCCTTCGTCGTTGATTCCACCCTCATTCGTCAACTTATCTTGGAAGAAGCACCAACATATGCTCTTCAATAGTTTTTTCTGAAAGCACTCTACTCTTATTCGCTAGTTCTGAAAACTTCTTTTATCGGCTCTAACATGCTCCAAAAACCCTTGTTGTCATTTCTTAAGTAATTCCCTTATTGTACCAGCTTCCTAATTATAAGATATTATGTTTAATTAAAAAAAGCAAAATGAAATTTTTTTACAGTAAATTTTATATTATAGTTGTTCAATAAATAATAAAAGTAGCCACAATAAAACACCACAAGGACTATTATAGTTCACGAAATCAATTGGATCAGTACAAAGGTAGATATGTCGTGACAAGTGTTAGTAAATTATAAAGTACAGGGACTAATTTAGTACAAATAGATTGAGTTCTATTTATTGGGTTATGTTTATGTACCATGGGTTTTAATGTAGTTTCACAATTTTTTCTACATTGGCAAACCATTGCATTGGAGGGCTTACTATTACTGTTGAAAGCCAGAGATGCTATATAGTTCTAAATAAATCTCCGTTTACAACTAAAATAAAACAGGTAAAGCATTAACCCGAACATTTAAAATAATAGGGTCATAGATCTGGAAAAAATAAATTAACGCTCAAATAGGTATTAGAACGTATTGGAACGAGAAAATCGTAAATGTACTGAATCTTTAAAAGAAACCTTTTAAAATATATAATTTTCTGTAGTAATACCAGGTGCTATTTAAGTTCATGACAGTGACATTAACCGACTAAATACATTTATAACTGCCTCAAAACCAACGTTATCTAAATTAATGGAGATATTCTATTTTCGTCAAGTTCAGTGGCACTTATCTAAAAATGTCAGCAAATTGTGACAGATAAATTGGTTAAGGGATTTAATAATTGTTGGCATGATTTTACTGCGTCCTTCATTAATAATATACCTTAGAAGTGTTAAAAATATATTTATGTAAATATTGCCGGTGGCAAATAAAAAGAAATAAAAATCAATATTGATAAATTATATTACACTAAATTATATTAAAGATCCCGTTTTTTTCAGGCGATTGAGTAGTCTAAATCTTGGAGTTGAAAATTCCACCCTGGAGCTTCTGAGACCAGGTTTTACCAGAATAAGTCTTCCATATTTTATAAACGATGCAGAATTGGCTTTCATTATGGAAGCAGTCAAAATGGTGGCCACAGAGGGTTGGAAACTTCTTCCTCAATACGTAGTCGACTTAGAAACTGCCGAATGGAGGCATCATTCTAATGCTATATCCAAAGATAGAAAGTGGCTGTCTTCAATTAGGTATGTGCAATATAAACATGTTTCAGTGTAGCATCTTTTTACTTGTAAGAATTTTGCCGTGAACATTTGTAAAGTTACTTGTATAACTATAAATCAAATTAGCAGTTTAGTCCAGGCGTTATATGTATTGTAGAACACCTTTATTTGGATAAGTCGTATATGATCGTATTTTTTGCTTTAATCGCTTCGAAATATTATTAGAATGATAATTTCACTATGTGGACACCTCAAAAGGTGGGCCCAATTTTTAATCAAACAATTTGTGTTTGATGTTTTATGTTTTCGATAATGATCCTGTCAAAATTTTCAAAGTTTAGTGAACCAACTTTATGAAATAAAGTCTGAATTTAAAAAAATTGTAACTGACTTACATCTAGAGCGGAGCGGCGATAATTGTGTGTACAGACTCTTAAGAGACCTGGAGTCTAAAACTAGCTAATGATAAAATAATATACTATTGAAATATAGGCATAGGGTCAGGCTACCTAATAATTCTGGAAGCTCAAGAGTACGCATTGAGTCTCACTTTTAAACCAGCAGATTTTAGATATTATCCTATATGGGATTAAATCAGAATTGATTGTAATGAAAATTACATTTTATATTTTTTTTGAAGTTTTAATTTCCAATCTGGTGGTAATACCAATTTGAAGAGCTTATACTCATAGGCAGCAGCCACGTTTTGAAGTGAAAACTCTGAGAGATGTTTTTGTACCCGCGAATTGATATTAAATTCTGTGTGCTTGCTACAGTTAATTGTAGATGAGTTGACTTGCTATTAACTCGTAAGTATTGGTATATAATTATTGCGTACTTCTTCTTTCAGTGGTGGTAATCTGATCATGCTACATTCTATCCATGTGTTTGCTACACTTTTTCTTTATTTAGTAAGATGAAGGTTGCTTCTTTGATTTTCTTTGATCCTCTTTTTGCTATTTGTTTCTATCATGAATATTGATGATCTTTCGGTATGTTTTTAATGTGCGATTCATGCTCATTCATCATAGCACTTAGTGGTCTGGAAGTTTCGCCTATATAAAGGATCTTTTTGTATCTATCTCTTCTCGATGGACTGAGTTTAGAGCGTTTATAAAAATAACATGTGTCTTTACTTAATAACAGGCGGTAGTGGTTTGTGTTTAGTGTCATGCCTAGAAGACAATTATGCTAGATAAAAATGATGTGTACTATTATCTCGCTAGGTATTAATGACGGAGGTGTAAAGAACCATGGACTCAACTGTATTAAGTACTTGGTACAACAAGGCATTTGTTTAAAACACAGATCCTAATTTTCGTACTTTTGCTATAAGTAAATGCCGGTCAACTTTGAATCGATTATAACTTCGGAATAATTTGACCAATCTTAATGTAGAGTAGAAAATTCTAAGTAGAAAAAAATTGAAAAAGTTCTATTTGTTTATTAGATTCAAAATTTTACAGTTGTGTACAAAATTTCGTAGGCTCTTCTATTCAACGAATTTCAATTATTCGAATTTAGTTGTCAAGTATTTAAAACTTTTTTTGGTTATTCTGCAAAATTTTGAAAATTAATAACTTTTTTCAGAAATTTAGATTGCAAAATTATTTTGAAATAATTACTTGATCAATTCCGTTGACATTTTATGTAATATTTTTTTATATTCAAAAGATTTTCTGGGTCATGTTTGAAGGTTCTATGTGGCTCTTAAATATCTGAAAAATATTATTGAAAAAAATTAATTGTTGACCCTTTTTAATGGTTTTATGTAATCTTGCAATAATAATTATTATTTTTTCAATTTTCAATTAATTATATCTTGAAGAAAATTTATTTACAAAACTTTTTGCATAACTGCCGAGATATAACAGTAAAAAATAGAAAAAAATATATTTTAATTTTTTTCACAAATTGTTTAATAAAAAAATTTAGCCCAATTTTTTATTTCGAAGCGATTAAAGTAAAAAAATAAGATCTTAAACAATTTACCCAACCCAAAACATATTCCGCCTGATCTAATTCAAAGTTGTAATTATTTTACATAACGATATTAATTTTAAAATGAATTTGTCTATGAGGGATTGTGTTTTGATAAGAATTTCTATGTAATACATTGATTATGTAGATAGCACTGTACATTATTTTACATAACATGTTAGCGTACATATCGTTAAAATTATAAAATATAGAGCACTATAAAATCCTAGAAAATTAAATTCCTAGAAAAATAACATCAGAAAATATTTTTAAGACATAGTGAAGACACTATGTCTTAAAGACAGCGGAATGGCTATTGTCAACATTTGTAACGCTACCAAAAAAACGATCTGCGAAAACGTGCGAAGATTTCCAAACTATCAGTCTTATGAGTCATGCACTTAAAATTTTTCTTAAAATCATACATGCCAGAATTTACAAGAAATGCGAAGAAAATGTCGGTGAAATGCAATTCGGATTCCGCAATTCTATGGGTACACGTGAAGCACTTTTCACCTTACAAGTCCTACTTCAGAGATGCCGCGATGTCAGTTGTGATGTCTATATTTGTTTTATTGACTACGCCAAGGCATTTGACCGTTGTCAGCACCAGAAGATGGTCACCGCACTACAAAGAGTAGGATTGGATGAGAAGGACATTCGGATCATCATGAATTTATACTGGAACCAGCGTGCTCAAGTCAAGGTCGAAGACCAGCTCACCGACCAAGTGAAGATCATGCGAGGAGTAAGGCAAGGATGTGTGCTATCGCCGACTCTTTTCAATATATACTCTGAGGAGATTTTTAATGAAGCCCTCACAAACCTAGACATGGGAATCCGAGTGAACGGTGAATACATCAATAATATCCGCTACGCCGATGACATTGTGTTACTAGCAACCAGCCTAAACGATCTGCAGGCCTTACTAGACCGAGTGCGAACTGTGAGCGTAACATACGGACTGAACCTCAATATTAAGAAAACTAAATTCATGGTTGTCAGCCGTACAAATTTAGATCCCGGCGCACTAATGGCAGGTAGCGACGAGATCCAGAGAGTCGACAGATTCACTTACCTCGGAACTACCCTCAACGTACAATGGGACTACGCTCAAGAGATTAGATCCAGAATTGAAATGGCACGGTCTACATTTATTAAGTTGAGATCCTTGCTGTGCTGCAGTGATCTCAGTTTGGGAACCAAGATGCGGATAGTGAGGTGCTACGTTCTTCCAGTGTTACTATATGGAGTTGAAGCCTGGACACTGACGCAAGCCACTGAAAAACGAATCGAAGCCTTCGAGATGTGGATATACAGAAGGATACTAAAAATATCTTATGTGGACCATGTCACCAACGTTGAGGTCCTACAGCGCATGACAAAAGAAAAAGAAGTGCTTAATTTAATTAAACAACGTAAGCTTGAGTACCTCGGCCACGTGATGCGGAACGAAGAAAAATATCGAATTCTTCAACTCGTTATGCAGGGTAAAGTATTTGGCAGAAGAGGACCGGGACGCCGTCGTATCTCGTGGTTGAAAAATCTCCGACAATGGTTTGGGATGACCTCAGCGGAGCTGTTTCGCAGAGCAGTCAACAAAACCATGATAGCCTTGATGATCGCCAACATCCGGACCGGATAAGGCACTGAAGAAGAAGAAGAAGTGAAGACACAGTGAACATAATGAATGCACTGAAAAAAAAAATGTAAATATAGTGATATTGACAAAGAAGTAGAAAACAGCAGAAAAAAGCAACAAGACTGATGAAGAGTAGTAAGATCTATATTGTATAAAATGCAAACGGTTTTATGCCGTTATGACCTAGAATTACATTTACAAACTCGCACAGGTTATTCGTTTCCAACAGTCTCTTCAAACTGTCACTATTTCGCAATCTTAAAACAAAAAAAAAACATTATGTAGCAAAAGTATAATTATAAATATCTAAACAAAACCTTAATGCAAATCTTGTCAAGTAACTGAGAGACTCAAATGGAGATTTTATTTTTATCCTCAAAATACTTTTTTAATGGTATGCCTTATATCTATATTTCATTTTGGTCGTTTTTCTTTATATATTTGTGCATATATATATATATATATATATATATATATATATATATATATATATATATATATATATATATATATATATATATTTTGTATAATTTGGAAATCTTAACATAACATTTATTTTTAGATATTTGGATGGTAAGATGACCATGAACGAGCGAAGAGTCTCCGGACCAGGTCTATTTCCTCAAAACTATTCCGAATGTCTGCAAACAGCTAGAAATTTATTCAATAGAGCCAGAAAAACGGCCAACAGGAGTCCATATCAGGATCAAGGTATCACATTTGATAGTCGAGGAGAAAAACTTAGATGGTTTATGCTTCAGCACGAAGCACAGAGTATGTTGACTAGTAATGCCCAAAATGTCAAACAGAAAGTTCCTTTCGATCCACTAAATAACTTATTATCAAGAAAACATGAAAAAGAAAAGGAGAGAGATAAAGAAAAGTAAGTTGATTAAATAGTTTTTTTACAATCGACTTGACACGAGAATTACTCGTATTAGGGCGAGGTTGTTCAGGTTATAATATACTGTTTGTCTCTATAATGTAAATGTCTAATTTTCAGGGACTACAGCAGCCCAACTTTACACATGCCACCCAACGGTTCACCTAGACATTACAGTCTTCCTTCCATAGATGATCCTAAAATCCTAACTTGTTCGTCACCAGTGCCATATTTTCTACAAGACGTGAACGGTCTTTATTATCCTCAAATGTCCCAACCGAGTGTAAATTTTGCTGTAGGGGAAGCCGTCAATTCTGCAAATTTGAACCATCTGCAACAGAACTTTGCAAGAGAAAGGTAAAAATATTCATTCTAGATATATTTGAAACATAAACATTAATAGATAAAAACAAAATTTCACTTCATTTTGATATGTAACCAAAATTCACAATCTTTTACAAATATTCTATGGGTTTCAAGTCGGGTTCTATGACTACCCAAATTTCTACTTATGTATAGGTAAAATTTGTAGACACCTACAATGGTTTGTACGTATAGTACTTTCCTAAATGCGATTTTCAATCTTTGAAGCTCAAAAATATGCAAGAACCATAAGATTTAAGCCCTTTTTATCGAAGTAACAATCTCTACAACCCTTGAACGGGCAAAATAAAAGGTATTTTCAAATGGTATGGTTTTTGCAATAACTGAATTATGGGGAATAAAGTTTACCAAAAATTAGTAATCACAGCATTCTTTTTATGGTAGTTTTTTAGTTTTGTGGAGGTACATATACTAAGCATTCCCATAAAAAAGCTTGTAAAACTTTGGTGGTACATATTTATACCATTTTCAAGATTGGTTTTTGTTAGATGGTTTTCTTAGAACCTTTTACATATTAGTGTATCATGCATAGTACTTACGAAGGCAAGATTTGATTTCTTTATGTTTTCACTTTGACACTGGTACATCTCCATCTATTACTTCATCTGACTAGCCTGTTTTTAAATCCTTCTTGGTTTATAAAATGTTTTTTGGAAAAACTTTTTCGTCTGCCGAATTATAGCAACCAAAAAAATCCTGTTAAAAAAAGTAAAAAAGTAAATTCGGTTAGAGCAAGTTCCTCTTTACTTTCCGATAATTTTGAAATATTTTCATGTTTTCGTTCGACAGTCTCATCCTGCAAATGAGTTGTTCCTGATCTATCAGATATATATATATATATATATATATATATATATATATATATATATATATATATATATATATATATATATATATATATATATATATATATATATATATATTACCATTTTTTTTACAGAATCTTGGCCAATATTTATTTTATTTCAAAATTATAAATTCGCATGAGTGGTAATAATCCTTGAGACAAAAACCATTAACGTTAATTTATACTATTAAAAAATTTAAAATCCAACCTTTCATAAGTATTTCACAACCTGACGCAAAAAAACTAAAAATAAGTAGGGCATCTTATAATTTTATAATAAAACCACTCAAAAACTTACTATTGTCATAAAAGCTCACTGGTATCGATTTGTACCACTTTATGACTTCATTTTAGTCTTTTAGTCAAAAATGGCATTATTCGTAATAGTCATGAGAGCTACAATATCATTTGGAGTTACCGATCTTGCTATTCCGAAAGGAATTTTGCTTGTTTTTACAATCTACGAGTATTAAGTTACGGAAAACAGAAAGTGGTACAAATATATACCATTAACCTATACATTTTTAAAGTAATTATAGTTTATATCATATGGTTTCCCTGCTTTACTAGGTAATAAGTTTAATGACGGTGCATTTGCTATTTCAGTATACATTTGTACCACTTTATGACCTCATTTTAATCTTTTCTTCAAAAATGGCATTATTCGTAATACTCGTGAGAGCTGCAATATCATTTGGAGTTACCGATCTTGCTATTCCGAAAGGAATTTTACTTGTTTTTACAATCTACGAGTATTAAGTTACGGAAAACAGAAAGTGGTACAAATATATACCATTAACCTATACAGTTTTAAAGTAATTATAGTTTATATCATATGGTTTCCCTGCTTTACTAGGTAATAAGTTTAATGACGATGCATTTGCTATTTCAGTGACTGTAAGATCCCAATAAATTTTTGTTTATTATTATTATGTATTTTTTTCAATAATATTACCCGTTTTAAAACAATAAATTATGTTATTGTCAGAATTAATTTTTGACTGATGTTTCTAAAATTGCATTGTCCAAATCATAGTAGCCATTAACGTGTATGTTTGGCATTTACGTTTGTATATAATTTCCATTTGGGTTAATAAAATCCATTTTCTGGAATTGTAATAAAGATATTAAGAAGTGTATAATAAATATAATTGCAAATAATATAAAATAAGCAATTGGAACATGGAAAAAAATTAACGAATGACTTTAGTTGTTATTTATTTAATTGTAGATGTTTAAGCCTCGGCGCTCCAACTGTCCCATCGCCAGTTCTTAGCCCTTCAACACGAGTCAGTCTCGGCATGCACAGCCGCCAACGACAACTCAGCTACAGCAGCCAAGAACCGAATTCCTTGGAATCAGAATCAAATCAGATGTCGCCTACCCATAGTCTTAATTTCTTATCGAACAGTTTCGACTGCTTACAGTGTGGTCGCGCCTCTCCAGTACCTGATCTGCAAACTTACGTCACAGAAATGACGAAGGAGTTAGCAACGAATATTAAGTCTGAGATTAGAGAAGTGATTTCTAAAGTTGAAGACGCTTTGGAGAACACTGATAGCGTGTGTTCGTTTTATGAACGACACGGGAGTGGGAGCGAGGACGGCAGGAGTGACTCTATTTCTGCAAATGAGGTGAGTTTTTGTAAGAAATATTCTAATATAAACCACAAATAAAGATCCTAGTTTTACACTAGTAAAACTAGGCCAAAATTCTGGAAACTTTACAAATATTTTAGTTTTGTTAGCAGCTTTCGCTAATGTCTATTTAAAGAGGACAAACCTTCTAAAAATTTAAAAATAAGTGAAACAACAGCCGTTAGCTATGAGTGGAGTAGTATGAGTAGACTGGAGTAAATGGCATAATGGTTATTATAAAGAAAATAAGAATTTGGTGGGATAACTTTTGTTTCATAGAGTTCATGAGATGAGCCAAATCTTCTCGTGCAATAACTCTAAATCATTTTTTAGTAATGACTTATATCAGTTCTATCTTGTTACTTGAGTTTCGACGTGATACTACTTTTTAGGTCTTGACTATAGATTTTCTATTTGATTTAGATCAGGACTATTCCCATATTGCACTCTATAAATGTCAAACGTCCAACTCCGTTGGTGGTCATACAAGCCCATACCATAATACTCAGAATGCTTTATAATGAATGCAGTACACTGGTTCGGTGTCGAAAAAACTTTACTTAATCGTTCCCAAAAATCGAGATTCTGGTTTCATTACTTCAAATTACCCTAAACTTTCTGTATATTAAAGCCCAATAAATGCGTTTTTGCCTCAGTTTTTTGTTCAGGAACGGCTTCTTTTTGGGGGTTCTTGCTTGCAATCCATTTTCACACAACTTTCTTTTGATAGTTGATATTTGTAAGCCAGTTGATTTAACAATAGCACTAATATCTTTTGATGATCTGTCACTTAAGTCTTTTTTTACGTGAAGGAAATCTTCCTATATGGATTCTACCGGTTTCTGGAGATATTTGAAGTTCCGTTTTGATTATTTTTTCAATTATGTGTTTAGAATATACTCGTTGAATTGAAGTGGGTGCTGTGAAGGCAACACTGGTTGAATTAAAGCAGTTATACTTAAGAATCAGAAAAAATCACCGCTTTAATAATATTGTTATCATTAATAAATTGAATAACTCGATAAAGAGCGAATAATTAACTTTCGTCTCAATTTCATTTAGTGTTTGAAGTAGCCCCAATGTATTAAAATTTTCCAATTATTTCTATGAGTCTGATTATTGGAGCTCTGATTATCGTTGACTCCTGTTTTTACTATTATTGTTAAGACTGTACTGCTTTTCGCTCTCTTAATAGCATTTACAACCTCTAGTGTATCTTTATGTCATTGATAGCTTCCTCGGCAAGTTGAAAAACTTTTTCTACATATATGTTAAAGAGCAGTGGGAAGAGGATGCAGCCATGTCTCACACCTTTACTTATTTTTATTTTTTATAGAGACCGTTGGCAACCTTTAATTCTGATATTTGATTCCAGTATAATTGTTGGATCATCCTTCTGGTTTGTCATTGAAAAAGATTTTCTGTATGATCTCTATCAGTAGTCGCTGGTGGGTTTTAATATGCATTAGAAATGGTCTCAGTTTAAATTACTGTCAGATCATCATGGCAATTACTCGTACAAAACTAAAATTATAACATATTAGTATTTATGTTAGTATGTTTTTATTTATAGGTGGCTGAGTACTTAGAAAAAGTTTCCATTGAAATGGCAAATGAAGTTAAGTCTGAAATTCGTGATGTCGTTAGTGCAGTAGATGTATTTATTACCCCTGACAATCCTGACAAACTGACCTATTCTCGAACTTCAAGTATGGGAGCGTCTTGTGAAGATAGATATTTCCCTCCATTAAAATCAGAACAAGAAAGGTTAGTAAAGTAAAGAAATTACTTCAAGCAAGATAAATTATTTTCTTGAGGTTTGCTGGTTTTTATCACATTTTCCTTTTTCTAGAAACAGTATAGGTAAAAGTACCGAATCCATTCTCCAACAAATTATCAACAAATCCGCCAGCTCAGACAAAATCCTGGACAAAGAACAATCCGAAGAAAAGACCCAGAAAACAAAAGTCAACTGTTCAACAGTCGCTAGCGTTAGTAGCCAAGATAGCGGTATCAATCTATCATTCCATGAACAAGAACATTATCAAAATAACGAGCTAAAATCAAGGAGTAACTCAGAATCTTTACACGCTCCTAGAAAGTCTGAATCTGAGATCAAGTTCTCGACGTTGCAGAAACATCGACCGAGGTTAATTAGAGATTTGAGCGATGATCCACAGTTATTAGAATCTATGGCAACAAGGTAAGATATATCTAAAACGTTAAAACATAAGTATACACCGACATGTATGGTTTAATTTTTATTTTTAATTACAAAAAATTGATTTATTGTCCCATTTAATATGACGAAACACACATATTTTCTACTTTTCTATGTATTTTTTAAAATCACAGTAGTGATTTTTTTATTTTCAATCCCAACCCTAATCAATTATCAGAAGATTTATCCTAAAATGAAAATAAAAATCACAAAATAAATAAATGTTAAAGTCGTTAGTTATATACGAGTGATCATGATCCTTAAAATTATAATTCAGTTAAGTAAACAACCGAACTTCACATGGTCTACCCAAGGTCTATGTTATCTTTATAGACATATAATATAGAGTGATCGTTGCAATACCAGCTCGTTCCCCCAGTGCGACAGAGAAAACTGACGCAAAAAAGTCCCTGCATCTCTTTCTAATAGGCCGAATTTATCGACCACGTGACATTCTCATTGATCATTTGGGTCACGTGGTCGATAAACCCGATAAGTTAGAAAGAGATGCAGGGACTGCTTTGCGTCCGCTTTTTCTATCGCACTGGAAGAACGGGCTGGTATTGCAACGCTCAGTCTATCTTGTATTAGATGTATATGGTTAACTTCAAATATAAAAATTTGTACAAATTTACACATCTTTATCACCTCTGTATAGCATCTCCTTTTTTCAATAAATTTTCATGTACATTTATAAGCAATACTACCACAATGGTGATCCATTGAGTCGTACATACGTCTTTATTATCGCATAATATCGTATTTATTTTCCTCCATTCTTGTTGTATCGAGGGAAGTTTGTTTTTCTATTTATTTTATTTTGTATTTTATGTCTGTAAATATTCTATGTGGTCGTTTCATGCTTTTAATAATTGTATTATTGTAAACACATTTTTTAGACAATTTCCAAATTCATAAACTTTTTTTATTAGGTACACTTTTCCACCTAAAACGGTTTGGGAGCCTTCCATAGAAGCCATCAATGAGTTCGACATGATCAAAAATGGGGATAAGGTAATGGTATGCCTTTCCGGTGGTAAAGACTCGTTATGTCTTCTTCACATGCTATTGCAGTATCAGAATTATATCAAGAACAAAGGAGTTTTATTCAGTATAGGAGCAGTGACAGTAGATCCTGATTCATCAGGATGTGACCCTTGCGTGCTGATACCACATTTGAAGAGTTTAGGTGTTCATTATATCATAGATGACAGAAAATGTGATGTCGAAAGTGAACCTGGTAAGTACTTTGATAGATATATAATTTTGGTCAATATATAAATAATTTTCATTATTCACTTTAGAATATGCATTTAACTTTGATTTGTTTACGAGAGAACTATACTTCTTTCTTTAATACTATGCACTAACTTATTGATTATATCTGTTTATCTTTTTCTACTGTCTCCCACATAGTTTGCTCATTTTCGAATATACCAAATACCTCTATATTCTAGAAACAAATATCTGTAATTTGTTGTATATGTATATTGGAGCGTATTCTGCACCAGAAGGAATGACTGACTGTCTTTTCTCTCGCCTGAACTACATATATACCGCTAAAATATTTGAAAATACCTTTTATCTGCCAGACCCAATTTTCTGTAATTCATTTTATAGATGGCGGCATGTTATACGTCGTAGAGCATGAATGTCTGTTTTCTCTGTCTAAAAGTTTGTCTTCGTTCACAGTACGGCATGTTTCTGATAATCAGGCAGTGTCAGATCGAAGACAGACTGGAAGAGGGAAAAGCAGGATTCTTATGCAATTTTCGTAGTTACGTGAATAATTTAGACATGTTGCGTCATCTACTTTAAACAATAGTAGCTATAGTGCATATGGTTTCTCTGAACTATGTACCAACCGCTGAAATATTTGAAAGTATCTTCCAGAAACAAATTTCTGTAAATGTAGAGACTTATCTGTAATTTTGTGTATTTTGTTATCATATTCATTAAAACTTATACTGTAGGTAGATACGTGTTGTAGAATACGACTGCAACATAATGTAGATACATATTCCAAATAGTGCTAACACATAATGGAAAAAACCTAAAACAAACTAAAATGCGTTACAAATTATGGGAACCGATAGGGAACTTCAAACTTCTTAACTAAACATTATTAAAATAACGTAAAACAGGCCATCGAGTATATATTTAAGCATTATGGATGCTATAATATGTAAGGATACTACTGTGCAATATTAGCATCCTAACATCTCTCTTCAAAAACGGAGACAAATCGGAACCGGAATATTACAGAGGAATTAATTTTTGTTATTTTTTTTTATTTTTTGTTTATTTTGTTAATTAGACACAACAGTAAAATTAACAACCAAAGTAATAACAAATAAACTGAATGAAATTTAACACTAGCAGAAGAACAACCGAGTTTTAGGTCGGGAAGATCATGCGCCGACGCTATCAAGTCCAAGAGAAATCATTAAAATACAACAAACCGGCATATCTATGTTTCGTGGACCGTAAGAAGGCATTTGACTGGATCAAATTAAAGGACGTTATCCACTACGCAAGAGAGATACCTTTAGAAATAATCATAACGATCGAAAATGTCTACTAAAACAATACAATAAAATAAAAGTAGAAGAAGAACTATAGCAATGGGAACGACGGGCAGATTCCCTGAGTTGTCTATTGTTCAACCTTATTATGGATGAAATAATAAAAAAAATAAGAACTAAAAAAGGATACCAAATGGGATAAAAACAACTTAAAATAATCTGCTAATGCAGACGACGCAATACTACTACTCTCTCAAAATAAGGATAATTTACAACGTATGCTGCACCAATTTAATATAACCGCCAGAAAATTGTTCCTTAAAAAAGACAAAATGCATTGTGGAAGACCAAGTAAATAGAGCAACCAGAGCCGCAGGTCATCTGAATTAAACACTTTGAATAAATAAAAATATCGGGAAAGAAATGAAAGGCATTAAGAAAAACAGTCATCAGACCAATAATGATATAAGCGGCAGAAACACGACCTGACCAAAGAGGACAGAACGGATGTTAAAAACAGCAGTGATGAAAACAATTGATGGTAAAACACTATGGGACAGAGCTAGAAGTATAGATGTACGATGTAGATACAAGGTGGAGAATGGAATGAAGAATGGAACGATCATATAAGCCGAATGACAACAAATAAAGTAGTCAAAACTGCAAGAGACGGTTCTCCAATAGGAAGACGATCAGTAGGAAGACCACGAAAACGATGGAACGGCAACTTACTGGAGGCACATTGAAAAACAGACAGATTCACGTCTACATAAAAATAGAAAGGAGAAGAAGAAGTGTAACATAAAGGTTGATATGGATCGCTCATGTACCTATAAATATAAGGTCTAGATCAGGTTAGAGAAACTATCAACATAATGAAGATACCTAACTGCAGAATAAAAATAGAGAATAGAAAGAAATCGAGCTCAATTACCAATCGGGCGAAATCACAAAAACTGTAAAGCGAAATGGCTTAGAACAAGAAAAAAAAAAAGAAAAGGTGGAGTTATTCCTCCCCAAAAACGGATAAAAAGGTCACAAAGGGTGAGTGGGTTGTACAAAGAAAATAAACAGTCTGGAAGAAAATCTTATATATCTTATATATTTTATATAAAATCTTATCTTCGATAAGAATCAAAGCAGAGAAGGACTAATTGACAACTAAAACAAAACTGGCTGTATCAGGTGTAATGGGGTTATTAACACCTATTCAATTAGACAAATATTTTGTAAGCGAGTTGGATTAGCCATGGACCTTTTAATATCTCCATTATTAGCAGATACTTTCTTGGCAATATACACATATATTGCGAATGCAATATTTTTTATATAGGCGAAACTTCAAGACCACTAAGTGTTATGATGAATGAGCATGAATCGCACATTAAAAACATACCGAAAGATCATCAATATTCATGATAGAAACAGAGCAAAAAGAGGATCGAAGAAAATCAAAGAAGCAACCCTCATCTTACTTAATGAAGAAAAAGTGTAGCAAACACATAAATAGAATGTAGCATGATCAGATTACCACTACTGAAAGAAGAAGTACGCAATATTTATATACCAATACTTACGAGTTAATAGCAAGTCAACTCATCTACAATTAACTGTAGCAAGTACAGAAAGATCAGAATTTAATATCAATTCGCGGGTACAACAACATATCTTAGAATTTTCACTTCAAAACATGGCTGCTGCCTATGAGTAGAAGCTTTTCAAATTGGTATTACCAGCAGATTGGAAATTAAAACTTTAAAACAAATATAAAATGTAATTTCCATTACAATCAATTCTGAGTTAATCCCATATAGGATAATATCTAAAGTCTGCTGGTTTAAAAGTGAGACTCAATGCGTATTCTTGAGCTGCCAGAATTATTAGGTAGCCTGACCCTATGCCTATATTTTAATAGTATATTATTTTATCATTAGCTACTTTTAGACTCCAGGTCTCTTAAGAGTCTGTACACACAATTATCGCCGCTCCGCTTTCGATGTAAGTTAGTTAGAATTTTTTTAAATTCAGACTTTATTTCATAAAGTTGGTTCACTAAACTTTGAATTATCATCAATCATTATCGAAAACATAAAACATTTTAAAGTACCCGTAGTTGTGTGAATTAATAAAAAAATTCTATTTGTAAATAATAATATATAACCGACTAACAAATTTCAAAAATAAATATTTAAACCTTTGTTTTAATTTATGCAATTACAGTTTGTTAATAAACTGCATAAAAAAAGATGTTACAACAGTAGATGGTACAGTAGACTATCGCGAAGCTTTATACTATGTTTTCTACATTTTTAAAATTTAAATATTATTTTTAAAATTCAATAAAGTAATTTAATTATTTATTTATTTATATTTTAAACAAGTTATATTAAAATAATTTAATACATTTATTATGTTTGCTCCTAACGCCACCTGGTAACGTATTAACAAAACATACGTTGTTTACTTCTGGCAGGCCTGTCAAATTTAGCCGAAATATTAAATTAAAAACAAAATAGAATTAAATATCATTTGCTAGTAAATTTAATTATTGTATAAACTAAATAAGAATATTAAAAATAATAAATGTATTTATATGAAATTATTTTAAAACGAGAAATGTCATAAAAATTTAAACAGAATGTGTAAGAATTCTAATACATATGTACCGACCAGATTTCAGTTATTTGTTGGTTGCTTTTATATATTGCTAAAACTTTTTAGTTTTTTATTGGAGTTATGGCGTACTGTCTTTAATTGTTTAACAAATTTTTTTAAAAGAACTTTAGCTATTCTACATGTTTGACATTATACTATTAGCTTTATAGCCAGTAATACGAATTCTATATGTCTATTTACTTAGTATATTTTTTTTAGAAAAACTGGAAGGGGCTAAAGAAAATTACTATAGTTTTTGTACACAAGCTTTACGGCATCGACTGTATTCTTCCGCCAAAAGTTCTGAGTACAACGTTCTGGCCATCGGCCAGCATCTAGATGATCTCTGTGAGAGTTTTCTTCTCTCTGTTTTTCATACAGGAAAATTAAGAACGATGAGAGCACATTATTATATTAGGTAATTTTCACGGAAGATTATATATATATATATATATATATATATATATATATATATATATATATATATATATATATATATATATATATATATATATATATATATAATATATGTATATATAACAATGTATTTTTTTAGGGAACATGAGTTACGGGTGATCAGACCGTTTGTATATGTTCGTGAAAAAGCTGTACGTCAGTATAGTACCAACGAAAATTTACCAGTACCTACTAGTTCTTCCAGTCCGAAATTAACCAAGGAAAGTCAACGGATCAAACAGGTTGGTAATTATTCTTTTTTCAGTCTAGAGAATTATAATGTGTGCTCAAACAATGCTAATTTATTAAAAATATGCTCTGCTACTCCGTATCGAAATTCACCAGCCTCGATTGTTTGATAATTCTGATAAGAATTTAACCTTAAAGTAGAGATGCGGATGGAATGAAACGCCAAACTGTTTAAAAACTACATATATATATATATATATATATATATATATATATATATATATATATATATATATATATATATATATATATATATATATATATATATATATATATATTGTATAACAGACGGATACCAAGAGAGAGTCGGTTTTATACTCTCATTTAATGAAGGAAAATAAACAAAGCTGCCGTCAGGTCAGCTACATTGTAGTACTGTACTCAAGAAAGATAAATTTCAACTAAATTCAGAGTAGTGAAAAAAAAAAATAAAAAAGTATTATATAAAAAAAAATGTAACACCAAATTTCGAATATTACATAAAATTTATTATGCGTTATATATTAATGACAAGCGTTAAATTTAACAGGTTAATGTAGGTAAAATACATGTACCCACATTAGCCTGCTAAATTTAACGCTTGTTATGTATATATATATTTTATCTTTATAGCTTCTAAATATGTCTATACTTTTTAGGTCCTAATTCAACAAGAAATCCTGTTCCCAAAACTGTTCTCTTCACTTCGTTTAGCGCTTCGTCCACTAATAGGCTCAGAAATACGCGAATGTGAAATAATATACAGAAAGCGGTTCAAATCCAAAGATAATGACTTGTCTGATGACGAAACTGACGAGGAACCCGTTTTACAGTAGAAAGACTTTTTGGTTTTCATTTAATGGTAATATTGCTACGGAGAAATCATTAATATGATCTAAAGAGAAAGAGAAAACGTGAAGCATTGGCTTGCTATTCTGTTGAAACATTTCGATGTCAAAAGGAGTGAAATATGAGAAAATGTTGAATTACTGTGATTCTCAAAATGTGAAAGGGACAGTTGATACATAAAATTTCAAGGCTGTGGAGGATCCAGTAATTCGATCATTTTTGATAATTAAAAGCAAACAGAAAAACTATATTGAGTAGAATGAAAATGGTCCAGACATATTTTGTCTAAAGATCTCGAAGCTAAAGTGTTTGTTATTTAGATTTCATCCTATCTTCGTTATTTATCACTGATTCATAGATCGAAACATAACTTTTTCTTGGCTACGTCAGTTTTTGATGAACCTGAGTTCAATATGATGTAATATAAAAGTATGATAAAATATACAGTTAATAAAAATCTGTTTTATAGTTTAACGCATGTGAAAATCGCTACTCACATTAGCTAAAATATTATAGATCTAACTTGATTACAAAAGCTTATGTATTTGTTCTTACAGTGTCAACTTCTTACAAAATTTGTTAAAGTCGATCTAAATTGTTAAATAATGCTCCAAAATTCATAAAAGTAACCATATCTAGGCTCTTTTGCTCTTGCTAAAATGAGTTGATATACAAAGACATGTCGCATATTATACAAATCCTTTTATTAAGCTACCTAATTTAGCGTACTTTAGGTAATAACCCCCGAATGTAACAGTTTCAATTTCAGTCAGGAAACATTCTTGAAGGGAGTACCAAAAACAGCAATTGTAGATTTCGTACTTAAACATTTACATTGCTCTAGTAATCATCTTTTTCTTCCATTTTACGCGTTGTTTGTTTGATTTGGTCCTCACGTGTTTAGGTAGCGGTAAATCCAATAGTCTATTCATATGAAATACTTTTCAAATATAATTCTTTAATTGACCTATTATTCGGTGTACGCTCTCTAGCTTTTCACTAAAATCGGGCGACTCATTAAAATTATTTAAAATTTTTCTTTACTATTCGTGTGATCGTACTACTATCCTCTTTCATAGAACTAGGTGTGACATAGGTGCTAAAGCAATTGTTCACATCTACAACTTTTTAGATGCTACAACTACCTTTTAGAACAATTGTACTACATGAAGTTGGTGTATCACAGGTGATAAGGCGTTACATCATTCGTCACATCAACTAAGTTGTAATAGAAGATGAGTGAAATTTCAGGTAAATTTGACCAGCTCAGTTCAAACCAATTATAACCCTGTTATTAGACATGTTTAACAGGTAAAACCACATAACTTTTTGGTCTTACTTGGATAGAGGCATATGCGGAGAGCACATAAATAGAAGTGGATCAAACACAGACACACATGGACCTCAAGAAAACATAGCAACATCACATATACTCTTTTATATAAGGTTTGGCTGATATAATGGAAAATACGCAGACAATTAAGAAAGGTAATATTTTTAAATGAATATTACTATACAACAAATGAAAACAGAAACTTACCTACTAAACTCACGGAAGAAGTACTATCGCAATTAGTATACTATCGCAATTACAATAAGTAAATTAAAACAAACAAAGCGAACAAAATCAATTCTGAACAACTAAATTGAGCAACATGTGCAATTGCAAACTAAATAATTTAAACATAAGTTTGCATTACATATTATAATAATAATTTATTAAAACACTGAAATCAAATTTAAAATATGCCAATTAATCTCGCCATATAAATATATTTCTCTATACTTTAAACGAAACTATCAAAATTGGCGTAACAAACCAATAAATGTCCAGGTACCCTTATTTAAAAGTGTAACTAAGAGTAAAGATTCGAATTCTAGCTTGGAATATTAAAACTTAGCTTGGGGTTCTACTAAAGGCGTTACAAGCTAGCTTGAGGGTTCTACCGTGCATGTCCTTCTCTGCTTGTCTACGCGTACTGAATAAACAGCTTAGATTATCCATCTTCTGTTGATGTGACCTTTACGAATAATTACAATACTGTAATACACCACATGAATAATTGTTGCCTTTGATCTGCATCACTGATATCTGCCTACGCCATATATCTAGCCTTTGCCTGCTATCTTGTCAGGCTTATGTCTGGTGTCTGTCTGCTACTTTCTGCGTAGCATCCCTTTGTGGTTAAGTGGCTACTATACTGATGATGCAATCTTGAGAGATTTTAGAAATATGAAATAGCTCTGTATTACTTTCTCTCAACAGAATTCAGCTTCAGGTGTATAAAGAAATTTCAAAAATGCGAAAATTTTACTTCCTCCAAGTTGAATGCGGTAATTCTGTTCACTGTTCTGTAGTTCAGACCTGGCATAACCTGATCTGTGGATTTCGCTTCATGAATAGTGCTAACCAACACTTTTTTTGCATTAAAAACATGTTTTATATCGTTTTTCTCGGAGTAGGTGACCACAAGTTTTCGAAGCTCGTCTAGGGATAAATTAAAAAACATTTTTGTATAATTTTGAAATGTACTCCGTCAATTCTTCTTCCTGTTTTTCAGAAAATACAGGCTTTTGGCCAAATTTCCTTTTTTTGGATCTGCTATCTTCTTTCTATCTCGTAATGTCGACTCTGGTTTACGAAAACTTCGGGAAACTTCTCTTATTTTTCGCACAAATCGCACGCACAGTTTCTATTGCAGCTATTGATTGACATTCTTTATAGATGGATTTATTACTTCTTCTATGGTAAGCTCTTGTCATCTGAAATTTAAAATACTACTATATGTTTCATGTGGGGTAAATCCGCGCTGCTTGAAATTACTCCACTACGATTGCGCGGAATTACCCAAAACGTATTTGTGTTATTCCAAATTAAATACTTAATATTTATTAAAGATACACCAATAAAAATTATATGTAAATGATATTAAAACTATATGTTATACTATATATTTTTGAGAATATACCGTACTACACTTAACTATAAAATTTGTAACTTGTCGAATAATTATTGCAGTCGAACGTTTATCTATGAAAGCACACCTCACTCTTTGCAAGTTCATAATATACTAAATTTTGTGTACAGTGTCTCGAGACACACGAAGACAGCCGGAAGTGATGCTTAGTAGAGATGGACTTGCACAGTTTATCATAATATGTCACAGTTTAATAGTTACTTTATTGCGCGGATTTACCCATTGTGCGTATTTACCCACTGCGCAGAATTCTCCGTTCTCTTCTAATAACAACATAGTAAACAGGTATGCAAGTAGCATTTTTATTAGAATAAACTCTGAACTAGAGTAAGACGTTATACATTTTATATTACGATCATTTGGCAAAAGTTTACTCCTGATATAATCTACATATGTTTTGTTATATCTACTCATATTAGGAGTAATAAAATCCCAACATTTTTTTATTTTCCTGATTCTTTGGCGACATTTTTAGCTTAAATCGGCTTTTACGACACATTCTACTCGTACTGGAATAAAACCAAAAGTTAGCCAATGGTTCATAGTTATTAAAAAATTAACATGTGTAGGTAGGTATTTCCTTTCAAATTATAGATACTAAAAGGGTATGTACGTGTAATGTTCTTATAGGCTAGACAAACATAGACAGTGTTAAAAGAGAATATATTTTACTAAATGCTTTGAGAACTTTGTATAGGTACTGTAAAAATTTTATTACTTTTGATGTTATTGTCTTTTAAAATTAACATTATTTATTATAATTTAGATTTGGTAAATGTGTATTTAGACATATTTATAGCTTGAACGATTCGCAGAGTTGCCAACTCACAATTTTCTCGTAATAGCTTTAAATGAGTCTTTCTTTGTAACAAGCCAAGAAAGCTATGTACATAAAAGATTGATACGTACCAGATGGTACGAGGTAGTTGGTATTTACTAGAATAGTTGTTTAAGCAATCAAACAATTTCACTATTGGAGTTTTTAAAAATATTACTTGCAGGTAATATGTATGTAATTCAATCTGCAGACAATCCTATTCTTTCCGTGCGTGATTGTCGCACCATATACCCCTTTGCATTTAGCGGGAATTACTGGACGTCTAATACTACACAGTTTTGTGTAAAATAAATAGTTAAACAACAGTTTACTTTTTTCCTCAGTTTATTGTTATTAGTCTTGGAAAATATTTGGTTTGTTCATGATTATTAGACAAAAAAATCAAAAGATGGTAACAAGAACTTCGTAGAATTCAATTTTTTATCACCCAGTTTCATCAAATCTAGGCAACTTACAGTTCGTCGTTGCGGTGTTGCCCGATTTTTCCTAAACCTAACATAAAATTCATCGATAGAACTTACACTTACACACATTGTCAGATGTATCATTAAGTTGATCCGGACATCCTACAAAATAGTGATGCTTTTAAGTGTTGCCAACTCCTTATAATGTATATATTCTATGCTTTAAAGAGAGAAAGCTTTTAAAAAATACATTTTTGATTATAGTATTGTATGAATTTTGCAATTTTTAATTTATATAAAACAACGAGTAAATATTTGTTTCTCTCGATATTAATTGCAGTTAATTATTATAATTTTTTTGCAATTGTCCTTTGATCGAGTAGCGAATAACTTTGGCAATCCTCAAACCATCAGTTGCCAGATTACAACAGATGTTTGCAATTAATCTCGAAAGAGACAAATATTTACTCGTTATTGTTTTATATAAATTAAAAATTGCAGAATTCATAGACGTATACATTAACATATACTGAGCACGCAAGCAACGAGCAGTGACGAAAACATCTTTAGGCGGTTGTTTGATCTGTCTCTCACTAGCGCATTGAAATTCACCACTCGCTCTCTCCCGAAAAAAAGAGACGCTGCTATACTTACTTGATGTAAGATAGAGACACAACGACAACAAAGATGGTGTCGTCACTTAGCTCTAAAGACTGCCCTGTCTATGTTAATATATACCTCTATGCTGAAGATAGAGAACCTCGTATGAACCTCCATATTGGTGCTTTGAAGTGTTGCCATGTTCTTATAATGTATATGTTGTATGCTTAAAATATAAAGAGATAATGCTTTTAAAAAGTACATTTTTATTATGTTATTGTATGGATTCTGCAATTGTTTAATTTATATACAATAAGAACGATTAATTATTTGTTTCTTTCGATATTAATTGCAGTTAATAGAGAAATCATGAATCAGAAATTATCATAAAATTTTGGGATTATTTAATTTATCAAAAGGGAATTGCCAAAAAATTATAATCACTGCAATTAATATCGATACAAACAAAAAATAATTCTTTCTTGTTTTATATAAATTAATTAATTGCAAAATCCATAAAATAATATAAAAATGTTCTTTCTAAAAGCTTTTTATATTTATATTTTAAGAATACAACATAATATACATTATGGCGAAATTGCCAAGCATTAATATTAAGCTCAGTGGAGGTATGTACGTATATACGATATGTTCACGTTGCACTATTACATATATCCTATCATTTATCATTAACATTTCAATGACAATTGGCAACCGAACAAATTCATATGGGGAATGGTATCAGTCACAATATCTATACCACTTCCAGTATTTCTTCAGGATTACGTAGTCCGTAACATTAAATTACTAAACACTCAATTCCAGAAAACAATAAGTAAACATCAATTATTGCACATGTACAAAGGATGTCAGATCCCTTACAATAAGAAAATGTGCTCAGCAGATGTGGCAACGATACAAATAATGAAATACAATGGTTATATAATGAAAAGCGTATCAATCAAATATATCTATTAACTTAACAAAATGGAAAAACAAAAGAAATAGTTACTAATGCTCTTGTTATTACGAGAATTCCCTACAACACTTTTTTAAAACTGCATCAATTTTTATATACAAACAGTGCCAAAAAAGATGTTCAGTACTCCCATATTTAACTGCTAAAAAGCTAAACAATTTCATCTATCGCTTACATGATCACGCACGGAGTGAATTCTTAGAGAAAAATTTGAGGTTAGCAATACTGCGCTGTTATTTTTATACGTTTGTTACACTCGTTTCCCATATACTATTTTTTTTTCCCTATTTTAAATAATAAAACTGTTCATGACTTAATCTCCAACAATTGAACAAATTATTATTTATGGACAAATTATTATTATTTACTACGTATTATTGACGACACATATTAGGTCTAGGTGTGCTAAAGTTTGTAGAAAAATGAACCGTGATTTCTGGAATACGTTTGCGTAAATTGTAATAACGAGATCATTAAGAGACGTAACAAACACAGAACTAAAGTGAGAATTTGAACTACATTTTATCTACTGAGAAATAGAAAAACCTTCAAAATGGCTTCTTCTAAACTTTTGCTAAATTCAACTTTTTAAAACTAGTTTGAAAGTTATTTAAATTGTTTAACCTAGGAGTCTTACGAACTTCTAAAGAAAAAGTCTTTACCTTTCAATATGGTACCAGTAGAATTACCATATGGATAATCTGAGATAAACAAAAATCATTTTTAAACTAACTAGATGGATAAAGCTGAAATTTTAAGAGTTTGTTAAGCACTATAAGACCCTCGTTTGAGAGTAATCACAAGACTGTAAGTTAATTTTTACAAAAGTTATAAACAATTAACGATTTGGCATTCCTTTGCTGTTTTTGGAGCCACGCATTAATTATAAAAATTTTAGAAAACGCCATTTGAACGGTATTTCTTAATAGATAAAATCTTTACATTTAAGTGTAAACAGATAACTTTGAAATGGTAAGCAAAAATTCGAAAAAATCTAAATTTCTGCAGAAAACGTTTGTTTGATTACTATGGATATCTATTATCGAAAAAAGTCAAATGCCTCTTAAGACGTCCCGAACCCCCTTAAATTTTGCTTAGTTCCCTGGAGTAATGGTCAATAATACTGTATTATCGATAATCTCAACACTAACACTGGTCCGCAGTAAGGATCAATTTGAATATGTACTCTTGTAAACATTTGTTCATTGTGTATAATGTTATATACAGTGCTAGTCAAAAGTCCGTTCCTACTCGTATCTTTTGAACGGTTATCGTTATAATAGTAAAATTTGAAGAGAGGTAATAAACAGACGTAGGCTTCTCAGCTGGTCATAATAGGGGACGTAATAGTGACAGATGACGTTACAGCGCCACTGTGACAGTTAATTTTAATTGGGACTTTATGGCAAGTGATACCTCGTTTGAAAGGTATTAAAAATACCTATTCAGTTATAATAATTTTGTTTGAGTTTAAGCTCATTTGGATAAATAAATTAAATAAATACTACAATTGTAGCTTCTCATTTAATTAATAAATACTTAACAACCAGTTATTTTAGTAAGTGTTCAAAATTTGCTCCATCTACTTCCTGACAATATTGCATCCTATTTCTAAACTCTTGACGTACTGGCCATTCTATCGCACCTCGTCGTCCAATCCATCTACCACGATATTCCCCATCTAGGTAACGTCTTACTGCACCATAATGGTGTGTTAAAAAGTTATTTCCAAGTTGCCGAATTCATCTGGATTATCCTCCAGAATTTCAAGCATTAACGGTTGAATTGCATTTTGTAACATCTCCAGATACACTTCACCGGTTAAGTTAGTATTGAGAAAAACAAGCCCAACTATTTGGTTTCCCAAAATACCTGCCCGAACATTTATTTTTTTTGGAAATTATGTATGTGTTTTACGAAAGACATGAGGATTTGTGTCACTCCTATACCTCACATTGTGTGTGTTAACATTTTCATTAAAAGAAAAAGTACTTTCGTCACTAAAACAAATTGTTTTTATGTAATCGGGCTATTGGCTAATTTTATTGGACATGTTTTTACAGAATTCTAGTCTTCGGTCGGGGTCATCATCTGAAAGTTGCATTTAATTAATAAATATTCATTACATTATTCATTCATTAATGTAATATAATCATATTACATATATAATTCGCCTTTGGTTAATTGTCAGAAAAGTTGACGTTGACGTAAAAACAATTAGAAAATTGAAAAACGTCAATTTTTTGACAAGTAACCAGAGGCGAAGGTTTTAATATTTATTAATTAAATGGATAAAAACATACGAAATGGACGAAACTAAAATTTTAGTATATATTTAATATATTCATCAAAATGAGCTTGAACTCAAATAAAATTAGTATGGTTGAATAGATATTTTCAATACCTCTCAAACGAGGTATCACTTGCCATAAGGTCCTATTTAAAATTATCCGTCACAGTGGCGCTGTTGCGTCACTTGTTATGACTAGTTAAGAAGCCTACGTCTGTTTATTACCCCTCCCTCCAAATTTCACTATTATAAGTATAACCGTTCAAAAGATACGAGGGGGGAACGGACTTTGTGGTGATCCGCTTGATATCATCCGTCCATCTAGTCGCTAGTCGGTGGTCGTCCTCTGCTTAGATATGCCTCTTGCCTTGGTCGCCATTCCAGAATCTTTCTGGTCCATCTATCATTCGTTAATCTGGCCCAAGAGCATTTAGCCATGGCTATTTTTTCAACTGCATCTGTGACTCCTGTTCTTCATATTTCTAGGTTTGGTACTTTATCTCTGATGGTAATACCTAATATTGATCTTTCCATAGCGCGTTGTGTAACTCTTTATTTTATCTATTACTTATTTTATCTATTGTTGGTATATTCTTAGTATATACATATATATATGAGAGTACTAAAGAGGGCAGTGATATAAATATGGTCCAAATTATCAACCATTGTATGAATCAATACTTTTATGTATTCAAAGTACGACTACACTATGGTTCGTCTCACCTTGACTTTGCAGTAATTCTTAGATTTGCAGACTCTTATGGTCAACAACGATGCCGAATTTCATGAGAAAATAGTTTGAAGAAAATGTGCGTATTTGTAGTACATATAGTAAATATAATAAATATGAATAGCTTTAATATTGAATGAAGAATTTTATGGAATTTGTCTCTGCCATAAGTTCTAAAACACATTCTTTTCGAAAGATACTTGCATGTGAATGGAATAAAAATAATTATGTAACTATACATTTATGTAATAATATATTTAAAAACATAAAAATTTTAAATCGCAATAAATAAATATACACACATAATTCTCGCTTAGCATACAAGGTAACCAGGAAAATTATCGACGCCAAATTAAGAAATGTGCCTATCGAGTCCAACGGGTGTAAATTGCCAATTTCGCACATTAGTGGTTTTGGCATTGTACATTTTACCGACGATATTCGATATAAATTTCAACAATTCAAGTGGCTCAATGAACTAACGAAAATTAATTTCAGCTTCTAGAATTAAAACTAAATTTTTAATAATGAGTGAGCAAATACATTAAACTGACATTTCGGGTTAGAAATGTAAGTTTAATGTATTGACAAAGTGTCAGTTAAATATAAATTTATAATAAATTACTATGGTTATTACGCATATTAATCTTATAATAATATTGTTGACTACCTTTCTAAAATGATTAAATTCTTTAGGATAAAATTGACATCGCTGCGCTAAAAACTCCCTATAAGGATCGCATTGGCCTATGTTTCGTGTACTGAAAAGTCAAGGTGATACGGACTATACTCATTTTGCTGTATTTTACATATATTTTAATTTTTTTTAAACATAAGATTCTCAAAAGAAAAAAAGAAATAGTAAAACACTGTGTTAGTTTGTCTAATCTATACGATTTTAGGAATTATTGGAAGTATTACTTGTGATTATGTCTCTACACTTTTTATTTGTTATATATTAGAGACTGTTTTTAAATCTCATTTTAGTTATCTTTTTTTAGATAAATTGGGCAAAATATGAGAAAAAACTGCTTTTTTATGTCTTCTTTATATATTTCTACGTATGTTTTAAAGAAATAATAACCCCAACCGCAATATATAGGACATGTTCGTAAAAAATGCGTAAAATATAGACAATAGTAACAAAGTCTAATGATTTGTTTAACAGTGAGAGTTTGAACATCAGTCTTGACGTAATATAACTAATATAAGCTAAAGTAACAATCTTACCTAACCTTACTTAATTTGTTTAGGTGAGCTTTCATATAAACGGCACGATGTATCAAAGAATTATTTCGTTGTAGCTGTTAACGTTCATTAATGGACAATTTTAAGGGATTTTTTATTAAAGTAGATTAGGATCAGACTGATGTAGAGTAATTGGTAATATTATTCATCCCCAAAAAAATAGTTTGTTAATTAAACAAATTCATTATACTTAAATCATTTTTTTGCCCAATTTAAGGAGTTTTTATTTTTTCCATTAAATGGAAAAGAATCGATATTATTGACTGAGTTTTTATAAGGTGGACGCAATTTTAATTGTTTTATTGATTCGGCAGGTGCATTTTTATGTTTAGTTCGAATTGTTGATATACTTACTTTAGGAAAATCTGTTTGGGTTTTTAAAATGCCAAATTGGTTTCATATTTTTTTTGTAATAAGTACCAAGTGGAATAACGAAAAAGTATCTGTTTACGAATTACTCAAAACAGTGAAGAAATATGCACTTTTGTGTTAGAATTATAGAAGCGCTTCTATATACAACCAACGTTTTACTAAGAGAATGAATCAATGAAGTCTTTAAACAAGACTATTTTTTTGTGTTATATCCCAATATGCAATTTTTAATTTTTCTGCTTGTTATCTATTAAAAAACGTCGCATTGGTACCTCAGAATGCTTATTATCACCACTATGTTCAGTACAGTTCTTTGAGTTTGGTTGTTTCAGTATTGGTCTGAAAACATATTTCAAACAGTTTGGTATTTGTTCGGTCTAAAATTTTATTGAACAATATATATATATATATATATATATATATATATATATATATATATATATATATATATATATATATATATATATATATATATATATATATATATATATATATATATATATATATATATATATATATATATATATATATATATATATATATATATATATATATATATATATATATATATATATATATATATATATATATATATATATATATATATATATATATATATATATATATTGTCTTTTTTATTAGTGTTAGGATTTTTGGCTGTATTTCGTCTAGTCCGGAACTTTTGTTAGTTCTCAATTGTCTAATAGCCAGTTATATTTTACTTTCTAGAATCATCAAACCTTTGTTATTAGTTCTTAGGGTAATATCATATATATCGTATATATCTTCCTTTAATAATGTTTGTATGTTATTTCACAGCTTTAATTTATCAAGTGTTGTGGATTAATTACCCTTTTTTATTTACCAGCTGAATTTGCTATTATTTATATGTTAATTCAATAACTCTTCTGTACATATTAAATAATCATGTTTCTTTTTCCAGTTTCCTACCTAGTTGCATTTTTAAATTAGCTATTTTTCCTTTGCCTCCTTTATTTTTTCATTTAAACTCTATTAACTTGCTTATATATTGGCAGATTTTCTTCTGATTTATTCTTTCATCTATTTTATTAAGAATCTCGTCATTCAATCTTTAATTATCGACAGTATGTTATTTTTACATTTCATTTTAGTTTAATCTTTGATATGTATTCCCAGGGTTTAAAATCTCTTAATTATGTGTCTGCACCTATGGTATGATCAAGTAAGTAATTACCACATGTTTTTCATAAACAGTCAAAATTTTACCCCTTTTGAATTCATTAAAGTGGAATTACCCGCTTTTCACTGATATGACTGAAACGTTTTTATTGAATTTAATACTCCCTTTGGATATTTTTGATTTATAATATAAATAATATATCTACTACAAAAAGAAGTTTTTATACGACTAGTTCTTTTTTTTATTTAATATTATGATATACAGGTAACCAATGGGTATTTTCCCGTTGTGATGTTATATTGGTATGTGTATTTCATAATTTATTCGGTAATTTTTGGATAGAACCATTGTAATAAGGTATTATACCAATGAATAAAACGATCTTAATATGACTACTTTTCACTTCACAGTTATATGTGATGATAGCGCCTATAGACAGAAAGTATATTATGATAGGTAGTTACTTAGAGGATAATTTTATACATTGTTGCATAGTTTTTTTTTAACAATACCTCGACACTAGTTTTTATTTTGTTTTATTTAATTTATGTTTATTTAGCAAATAACATATTTACTTTTTCGTGTCCACTTTGTATATTATATGCAGCATTGGAATGAATTATGTACTTTTTCCTTTATACTTATACTTAATTTCTCATGAAGAGATTGTGATTGAAAGTATATTATTGTTGAGCGTAAAGTTTAAAAGATATTTAATACTGTTAATAATGTAATAAGTCAGATGTATTTTATTTCGTACATAATAAATAAAAAAATGCCATTTTTCAGTGTATTAGTTTGAAAGTAGTTTTAAAAATTTACCCTTAGGAATATTTCTAGTAAAGAAATATATTGATATTTCAAAACTGAGAACTAAAGCAACGAATTTGTAAATAACAACATTAATAATTACTAACAATTAAAAATGGTTAAAGGAAAACAACCTAAAATGTATATTTAAAAGCGTGATACTACAAAAAAAATTAATCCAAACCTCAGAAGAAAAGATACTGGATGACTGAGAAATAATTTGTTAATGGAAAATAGAAAAGTAGGTAAAAATGTGGACCGAACAAAATATAGTGAAATAAAATAAAATAAAGGTAGCAAAGAACAATTGGTTGAATGTGGATTGCTGTGAAATAAATATACTCTAGAAATTACACGTTTTTTTTTAACATAATGTAAAACGAAAAAAGCACCAGAAGTTTTAGACAAAAACACTGAAACAGATTAATATTGGTCAATAGCTCAGATAACAATAGACAATAAAAAATAGACAAAACTTATAAAATATCAGAAATATTCTTTTAAGAGATCTTTTACGATACAAGACTTTGACCAACAATAATAGAAAAAACGGACAGCGAGCCAAAATAAATCTTTCGATGAATCAACTAGATGCATTTATAAATTTAATAAGATTAAAATAATAATAGAACTAACCCGGCCCTTGAGAATGGTGGATCCTGTCTGGTTATTGGTAGCAACGATATAGAGGTTAAGAGAACAAAACAGAATACTACAAGAATGGAGACCAAGTATCCTAATACCTCTTTTCAAAAAGAAAAACAAACGGGACCCGGAAAATTACAGAAGAATTAATTTATTAAACACAATACTAAAATTAACCTAAAAAGAGATAACAAATAAACTGAATGAAAATATAACACTAGCAGAAGAACAAACAAGGTTTTAGGTCAGGAAAATCATACACTGACGCTATGATTAACAGCATTAATAAGAAAAATGAAAATGTAAAATACTAAGTTTAAGTTTATTAAGTAAATACTAGTTTTAAATTGTTTATAATTCGAAAACGATTAAGTTTACAGAAAAATTATAAGAGACCTATTTTGTTCAGAATTGGCCACAATATTCAAAAACAAATTGTCCGAGCCGAAAAAATTCACTGCCAATTTGTTATAAAAAAAATTTGAAAAACCTTTCGCTTGGGCGACCTCTTGAACCTTATTATGGGGTATCTCATGAAAGTGAATAATATGCAAAAAAATCTCATGGGAATATTTTTCCGAACGAACCCGAGCTTTCCGCCTTGTCTATATGGAGTGTACAGACAACGACGATTTATGCCAGACAATGCCTGAATATTGGCTCGATTTGTTAGCATTTTTCGTTGTATATAGGTCTATTCCTATCTTCTATTTATATGTTGATATTTAATTTATCATGTCATATTTTTTTCTTTATCAAGAATTAAATCGTTTTCATCAAATATTCAATTTAACTTAATTCATTTCGAATGCAAATAAATCGATGGTGGTTTACTTAAAGCCATCTTCTTTTTATGTAGACAAGGCTCTGTCTGTTTTCAATGTCCCTCCATAAATTGTCGTTCCATTGTCTTCGTGGTCTTCCTACTGATCATCTTCCTATTGGGGAACCGTCCCTTGTCGTCTTTATTACTCTATTTGTTGGCATTCGGCTTATATCTCGTTCCGGTGCTTGATGTTCTCCGCTTTGCATCTTCATCGTATATCTGTACTCCTAGCTTTATCCCATAGTGTTTTACCATCAATTTTTCTAAGTTCTTTCATCTCTGTTGTTTCTAACATCCATTCTGTCCTCTGTGTCAGGTCGTGTTTCTGGCGCGTATGTCATTATTGGTCTGATGACTGTTTTGTGAATTCTACCTTTCTTTTCCTTCTCGATTTTTTTATTTCTCCATAACGTTTCATTTAGGCAATCTGCGGCTCTGTTTTCGATCTTTTTGATTATTCCTAGAGATATCTCTCTTGCGTACAATAATTGGATAACGTCCCATAATTTGACATAGTCAAATGCTTTCTTAAGGTCCACGAAACACAGATACGCCGGTGCGTGTGTGATAAATATAGCGTCGGTGCATGATCTTCCCGACCTAAAACTTATTGTTCTTGTGCTAGTGTTATAATTACATTAAGTTTATTTGTTATGACGTTGGTTGTTAATTTTAGTGTTGTGTTTAATAGAATAATTCCTATGTAATTTTTAGGGCTTGATTTGTCTCTTAGGATGCGTAATCTTCATTCTTGAGGAATTCCGTTTTGTTCTATTATTTTTTGGATTAGTTTTAATAGTCGTTTGGTCAGATCTGGTCCTCCGTACTTTAGGAGTTCGTTTGATATTCTGTTATTTTCTGGTGATTTTCTATTTTTTTTAATTGTCCTAATGCTTCTTTTACCTCTTCCTCCTCTATTTATTTCTTCATTTGTCGTCACCTCTGGTGTTGGTGGTTCATTATCGTCTTCTTCTTCGCGTGCCATATCAGAATTATCCGACTTTGGCGATCACCATTGCGAAGGCTTCTTCATTATCGTCACCTTTAGCAAATAGGGATCGAAAGTGATCTATCCATGTTTCCTTCTAAAGGTGTTTCGTTTTCATTAGTTAGTTCTTCTTTCTTCTTTGTCCTGTGATCATTCTCCATATTTCTTTTTATGTTCCATAGAAGTCGTGTTCCATCTATTTTGAGAAGCTCTGCCAGTATTCCCTTTTTATTTGTCTAACTAAAGTATTCGTTTCATTTCTGTTGCCTATTGCATTTGTTGTGTTCTGTATTGTAAAAAGGCTTTCTTCTTTTCTTCACATTTTGTCTTCACTTCCTCTCTAAACCATGGGGTTTTCTTTTTTGGTATATTACTGTTTGTTAATTTCCTCTCCCCAAGTGATTCTGTCGCTGTGGAAATGATGTTATTTTTGAACTTTTCCCAGGTTTTCTCGATGTTATCGTTTTCTAATATTTCATTTTCAGCTGTCTTCTCTGATATTATGTTTCTGTATTTTATGGATTCCGTATTTAAGTCCTTCGACTTTGATTTTTGTTTGTGTTGGCGCCTGATAACTAAAAATAACAACTATTGATAACTATTGCAAGGTGCAGATTATTTGCTCATTAGGTTTTTTTAAGTAGCAGGTAAAGAGTAAAAAACAATATTTTTTTAATACAATTTAATGCATAATTCAAAGAAAAAAGCTTTACATATGGTCTGTAATTTAACTTGTATTTGGAGCGCTGGAATTGTTTCTACTTTTTGTTACTGTCGGCTGGTGATTTAGCAGAGCCTGTAACAGAAAAATAATATTAAATCAAGATAATTAGCTAAAATAAAGAGTTTACTCATGAGGTACGGTTTTTTTATGAGAAATAAAACATCGGATAAATAAACAACTAACAGGATTAGGGTGACAAATAGACAATTTATAGAAAAGAATAGGTCACAAATGAAGTTAAAATGAGAATGCGCATGACATAAAATGTTTATTCGCTATGATATCAAATTCTGTGCATCATAAACAAAAGCATTGATTAAGACGAAATCTTGATAATAAAACGAGGACATTGAAAATAGTCATGAATTAAACGGCATAATTGGTTGAAGGCAACAATGAAATTGTGTCTTATATGAGCATATAAAAAGAATTGAGAAAATTAGATTGGCAAGAGAAATACACACCGACAAATTTACGAAAGATGATTACAGGCAACACCCCACCCTAGATATTGCTTCGGTGAGATTGTAACGTTCGTCACTTTCTAAGTATAATTTAAACATCAATAATCTCTTATAAGCGCTAATAGTTAGACAAACCATATTACCATAGAAATTTCAATCTAATAACGCGTAGAACAAAGATTCATAACTACTAAAGGCCCGTTTTCACGCTACGTCTTATTGTACGTTTTGTTGGATAGGATGCGCATGACATAAAATGTTTATTCGCTATGATATCAAATTCTGTGCATCATAAACAAAAGCATTGATTAAGACGAAATCTTGATAATAAAACGAGGACATTGAAAATAGTCATGAATTAAACGGCATAATTGGTTGAAGGCAACAATGAAATTGTGTCTTATATGAGCATATAAAAAGAATTGAGAAAATTAGATTGGCAAGAGAAATACACACCGACAAATTTACGAAAGATGATTACAGGCAACACCCCACCCTAGATATTGCTTCGGTGAGATTGTAACGTTCGTCACTTTCTAAGTATAATTTAAACATCAATAATCTCTTATAAGCGCTAATAGTTAGACAAACCATATTACCATAGAAATTTCAATCTAATAACGCGTAGAACAAAGATTCATAACTACTAAAGGCCCGTTTTCACGCTACGTCTTATTGTACGTTTTGTTGGATAGGACAAATCCTATACAATAAAACGTGGCATGTAAACAGCAAAACGTACGTCTTGTCGAATCGAAATGAAATCCAAGGTCAGATCGTAGAAATGATGGGAGAAGCATAGTTTTGCGAGAACTGATAGGATAAAACGTTACATGAAAATACATATTTAGACAAGTCGTCCGATCTTGACTTATTTGACGACTAGTTCCACTGCAGTTCGTTTCATTTTTCCCAAAAAAAGCCTAATAATGTCAGATTTGCGGCAATGCACCCACGATTTTCTCGGGGAATTTATTGAATTGTATAAAAGTTTTTAAGTAGTTATGTTTTAAAACCAAGTAGATTGAATTACAGGTCTCAGGAATTATTTGGCTTAACGCTGGTTTGGATATTATAATTGTGAACTCCAAGTCCTTGTGAACTCCAAGCGGCTTGTTGTAAGATATCTGAGAGTTGCTGTGAGTCTTTCATGGGGTGTAATGGCTTTTCTCATGAGGTGTCTTATTTCAATATGTATGGTGTTACCAACTCTAGCAATTGACAATAGGCTGAGGTGTCCATTCGCAAATAATTGCGTCAGTCATCTGGTTCGCCTCTTTTAGTAACGAGACGTGGGAATACTGGCTTCTTTTTAAAAGCCCACTCTCTTGACCATCTTGTCTTTTCCCTCTTCATCCCCTTTTTCCTCAGTCGTATTATCTTTATAGTTGAAAAAATAAAAGAAAGCAGCCGTGTTTCCTCCATTATAAAAAAAACACTAAACAAACTTCACACAACTCAAGACTCTGAATTAGAAATGAGGTAGAAAACGGAAGGAAAAAACGTAGTGTGTATACACTGGACAAAACGTACATTTTGTCGTACGTTTTATATGACCCACAAAACGTACAATAAGACGTAGTGTGAAAACGGGCCTTTACACAAGATTAAAAACCTTGGGCTTTTTATTTTTCTCACTCTCTTCTTTCTTCCTAACGAAAACAGAAAATAATAGGGTCTATATTTTTTTAGTCATCCTACAATATAAATAATTTCTACATACTGGAACATTACAAGTCAAAGGGGCTAGAAGCTTTATTGAGTTTATGGGTTAATATTGATTTGTTGGATTTCATTCACCAGCATTTTGGAATTCCGTTCATTTGGGACTGGAATAGTTGGAAAATTATTCCAATGTCGTACCTACTAGAGGCTCTTGGAACCAGTCGTTGATTCTTAACTATATTATTTGTTGTTAAATATTACTTTTGATTTTTGACAATTTTTATATTTTAAATTTTACTAAATAACTTCTTCTTCAAGGCATTAATATTTTTTTTAATAATAATTAAGTTCATCCAATAATCATTTATTTATACATTTAAATATTTATAAGGTGATGCTATAACACCCCCATTATCTCTCTAATTGTCAGGTATTTGTGCACTCATATAACCGGAGAGTAATAATATATTTTTTTCTTTTTTGATCATAATCAGGATAATCTCAACTTAATTTGCTTATATATTTAAATCGAAAGCCGAAGTGCAGAAATACTCTTTCTAGTAGGCGAGTAAACATTACCGAAGAAAAGCAAGCAGAAAAGCAAAATGCAGCGATTTTAGACTAATCTGCGAAAGTAGGATGGGTAATAAGCAATTTGGATTTAGAAACGGTCTAGGAACTAGAGAGGCACTATTCTGTATGCGCGTTCTATTACAAAAAAGTTGTGAATTCCGAAAGAATGTTTATGTTTGTTTCATCGACTTCGAGAAGGCGTTCGACAGAGTACAACACGATACACTTTTCGGTTGCCTACGCGCAGCAGGACTTGACCACTATGATATAAGACTGCTGAAATACTTATATTACAATCAAGTAGCCTCTATCCAAATTGAAGACAGTCCGACTGAAAAAATATCCATCAAACCTGAAGTACGGCAGGGTTGTGTTTTGTCACCCACTCTTTTTAATCTGTACTCTGAAGAAATCTTTAGGGAGGCTTTGGATGACAGACAAGAGAGAGTAAGACAAGGTGGAGAAGTAATCAACAATATTAGATACGCTGACGATACAGCCATTCTTGCAGAAAATTTACAAGATCTTCAAACATTACTAAATCTAGTCAGTGAAGCAAGTTATCGGAGAGGCCTAAAAATCAACATTTCAAAGACAAAGTGGATGGCAGTTGGAAAGATCAATATATATCAAGGTCTGATTTCTCTTAGTGGAGAGGAGATCGAAAGGGTTAATCATTTCAAATATCTTGGCAGCTGGTTAAATGTAAATTGTGACTCTGATGAAGAGATAATAACCAGGATCGAAATATCACGTAAGGCTTTTATGACCTGGAAACCAGTTTTATGCAACAGAAACCTGTCGATGAATATTCGTAAGAAGGTCCTGAAATGTTATGTGTGGTCTATCCTATTGTATGGTTGTGAGACATGGACGTTAAAAACCACAATGCTAAACAAGTTAAAAGCATTCAAATTGTGGTGCTATAGACGAATCCTAAAGATATCGTGGGTTTCGCACACTTCCAATGAAGATGTTCTTCAAATGATCAATTCAGAACGTCTGCTCATAAACACCATAAAGAGAAGAAAAACAGAATACTTCGGCCATATAATTAGAGGACCTAATTACCATCTACTTCGGCTTATAATACAAGGGAAAGTGAAAGGAAATAGATGGATTGGTCGAAAGAAACTTTCATGGCTGCGTAATATTAGACAATGGTGTGGTTCCACAGTAGAAGAATTATTTCGCGCAGCAGCCGACAGAGAAAGGTTTCAGGAAATTGTAAACATGATGACGGCCAACGTCTGAATGGGCAACACGGCACCCAAAGAAGAAGAAGTAGGCGAGTAAATTACCTTTTTTTAAATAAATAGTTTGTACTTGTCTTATTATTCAATTTAGTATTAGGGTGTACAAATTAGTTGACAGAGTTATTTTTTTTTTAGGCAGGTAATCAACAAACTATACATAATAGGTGAAGGGTAATATAGGTTAGATTTATTGTTAATTGTATATTTTCCATAACAAAGTAGGGATTAAATTGCTGTTTTATTAGTATCATTTTTTCCTCTTATTCTCATAATTTAATTAAAGCAACCTTTACAGCAATATAATATACTTTGGGAAGTAACCTTGATACTTTCCTGGTGCCCACAATTTTCTTTTTAGATTGTTTGTTATTTCAGTACTCTTTTTTTGATCTCATATCCTTAATTCTTTTATAAAGAATTAAGGATATGTGATCAAAAAAAGAAAAAAAATTAATTAATCTTTTAGAATTATAAAATTGGCCGAATCCTTCCTGAGTTTAATTGGTCATCCTACAGCATAGCCTGCTAGCCAAGCGACAATACGTCTCACAGTATTGTGTTGTGAGCACATCTCTTCGATTTTTGTTAGATTGGCCACTAGATCGGCCAACTCCCTTTCTTGTTAAATTTGTGCTCACCACAGAAACCCACATATACAATTTTTGTTACAAGATACGTACTAAAATTGGAACTACATATGCAGGGGGGATTAGCATGGGCTCTGTACAAGGATGACACGTAAAATTGGGGAAGTTCTCACTCTGACACGACACGCCCCAATAGCTAATAGGGTGTACGTCCTATGGATATATAGGACTGATGTGAATATATAGATATTAAAATGGGTATAACCAAATAAACATCCGCGATCAATTGTGAACACACGCCTTATTGGCATCAGGCAGTCATTAATTGTAATTTGTTGAATAATCATGACATGCCTTCACACAAACACGAAATACACATCCAGAACTACACCACGCTTAATTGGCAATCAATTAATCAATCAATGAATCACAAGACAACCGGACCACAAGTAGCTTATCATACGATGACATTTGTTCTGCGACTACTCCGTTTCCAAATCACTAAGTGTGACGTCATCGTGTCCATGAAATATATGGTAAAGGAGATAAAGGGTTACATAAGTGATGCCCAAGAAACGTGGCGAACTCTGAGCGATTAGATTCTTAGTAGGGTAAGCACGCACTGCAGTATTTGATAGCATTTCGTCCCAATAACTGGGACTTTGTTTCTGACTTAAATAAGTTTGATAGTCCTAATCTGGGTTTTACAGACGAACCTTTGATACAGTAAAATAGTAGTTTAATGGAAGATGTCTAATATTTCAATTGTCTGCAGTGCGACCAGTGAAGGACAGACGACTTCCAGAGAAAAAACCCTTCCCTAAAAGCAACAGAAAAACAAGATTCAAGCCATAAAAATGAAGTGTAAAGTGAGTTTGAAGTCTGACAAGAATAGACCGATTAAGAAGTTCATTAAGTTAGAGAAGTCCTTAAAGTAGAATCTATCTTAAAATTAATCGAAAAAAAAAACAATTGAACTGGTGAGGTTACTTGGTGAGAATGAACAACCAAACAAAAAAGTTAGTCCAGTCGGATTAGACAAAAAATGACGAGCTACCGTAAATTTTATTATTCAAATTTTTAGGGGGGAGGCAATACTAGCGTAAATTTAAAATCGCGACTGAATCCAACCTTTGCGTTAGTCAAAATCTTGAATTTAAAGGAGAACCGTTTTTGCTTAATATATCCGCCCCGTTTAACTTTTCGATAAATATGGTACATACTAAAATTGTTACAAATGCGATTTCCTAATTTCTTTTTTACAAGCATAATTATTGAATTATCTCTTTTATTATTAACTTTACGACATGGATGTACCTAAACAAACATGGAGAGAATTATATTGCATACAATGTTGATTTATTTGATTTTTTTGTGATTCCATCAACAGTTAAGGTCCTAGATAAGTTTAACGAGACACAAGCGATTAACATACCCTAGACCCTGACATCATCAGCTGCAAGCCATACAGTACTGAACCTACGACTTAAAATATGGATTTTATTAAAAAAATGAAAGTTCAAAATTTTATATAAAATATAATTCTCTTAATTTTTTTGTAGGTACATTCATGTCGTAAAGTTGATAATAAACGAGATAATTCAAGAATTATGTTTCCCCTCTTCCACTATTTTTCCTCTTAACTCGGAAAATTTCGACCGCACGAAAAATTTGCAAAAAAGATGTTGGCAAATGCAATTTTCTTACAGTTCTTACCATTTTTGTCGAAAAGTTGAAAATGGCAAAGAAATAGTGGAGACCTTTAAATTTTGAGATGGCGGTAAACGCAACGGTTCGATTCAGTTGCGATTTTAGGTGCTACCGCACCAAACCTTTTTATTCGACTTTATATATTTTTTTTTAGTTACAATGTATTTTTTTGTAAGTGGGTCGGAAATTGTTAATAACAAATAAATTATAACACGAAGAGGACTGCCTAATCTCAGACTATAAAACCGTTTAAAGATATGTCTAAAATATGGTTCCTTAAATTTTGAGCCAGGTTCTGTAGATGCAATAATGTGTTTCGCCGTATTTATATAATAATAGTCTCCCGTTTTATACCGCTTCGCGGCTTTGGGAGTATAGCAGGGTAGTCTGCTATATCTAGGGCCTACGGTATACAAGAAAGGTAACATGGCCAGTGCTACGCTTCAACCGCCTATTATTACCCCTGGTTTTACCCAAGGTACTCATTTTATTCAGGCTGAGTCGACCTGAAGCCTATAGACATTTTTAAAAATGTCTAGTTGTTCTTGCCGGCGGTAGGATTCGGACCACCGGCGTGCGAGGCAAGCATCCTACCGCTTGCGCTACGCAGGCCCTTCGCCGTATTTTAGGCGGTTTATGAATGCTATGACGTTTTTTTTTTGTTTCAAGGAATATATCACCTGTTGTATCACCTCCACGTCTCTCCTTAGATATTACACCACGATTATTAAACTGCTTACTTATATTATTAACCCTACATCGTGACATTACTAAAAACTTTTAAAACTGTTGATAAGAAAGCAAATTTTACTTACCATCTCATAAATATCTTACCTTGTTCACAAGGGCATTCCTTGCCGCACTTACAACCTGAGTCGCATTTGCAAGACGTTTGGCAGCAGTCTTCTAAAAAAAACAGATTTAAAATAGTATTGACAAAGATTATACGAAGATAATTTGTATATCTCGTTTAATTTGTCATCGTCTTACACACATTTCGGGTCCTTGCCTTTATTAGAGAGAATTTGCAAATATGATATAAAAAATACCTTCTTTCGTATATCGATGGTTGGTAGGCAGAACATTTTATCTAGTATGATAGGGGCACAGTCAAAATAAATCAGATAAAAGCAAGTATATTTAATAGAAAATCAAAATCAATAAATCAAATTTAATAAGTCTTTCTATGAATTATTTTTCTATTAAGGTCACTAGATGGACTCAGATATATGGATGGTTGAGCTTCTCTTTTCGTCTTTTATGCAAGTCACTTTGTAATAGAGCAAAAGTCCAAAAAAAGTATAAGAACTTGGCAAATTTGACGAGATATGAATATTTGAACTCGCGTTATATCCGATTTTTTTTTAATCGTTGCGACATCTCTGTGGTGGTGTTAATGTCATTAATTTTTTTATATGTATTGTAGCGATTATATTTGCCTACCACCTTGGGTACCATTTATAGGGGGTTGAAAACTGGGGACAGAAATTACTGGACTGGAGATAGGGTAAGCAAGCAAACGGCTGTTCTTGGTTTGTTTGGAGAGCTGCGTCGTAAGTGAATAAAACAGGGACTGGAAAGGGGTAACTACAACGGAAGAAAATACAAAAACTACAAAAAAGTACTTACATGGATTTCCTGGACAACACAATACAAGAAGGTTCCTCAACTATTTAAATTTGGACGCCGTTTACAAAAATCTTCCTGCTGGATAAAAGAAAGGCTCTTCTTTTATAAAAAATATAAAAAGGGTTAGAATCTTTTTAAAGGAAATAATACTACACTTGCTACAATAGCTGCTAGGCCTCGAATGATGAGCTTCGTGATCCGGATGGCACTTGGTGCATCTTTTCGTCCGGGGAGGAGTGTGGGAAATTAGTTATGGGGCACGTACACATGACTCATCAGGCTTTACGCGCGAAATGTGCTACTGGTGAAAAACAGAAGCTTAATAACCACAAACCACACAACTACATGGAATGTCTGTTGTCTTTTACAATCAGGCAAAAAAACTATTCTGCATAAGGAACTGGACCGAACCAATATTTCCTTCCGTAACGAGGGGCACTACCCATCTAATTTAGGACATTATATGTGTTTCTCCGGAAGAATAACAAAAAGTATTAATGGTGTTGGGTTTTGAGTTTCAAAATCTCTTTCTTCTTATATCTATTGAGCTATCAGTTATCGTATCATTTCCTTAAGACTAAAAAATGGATTATTATTCCCCCTCTATTATTCATTTGGTTGCATATATGCACCTACCTCAACTATTGATGATGATACAACTGAATCTCTATTCGACGAACTGGAATCATGTTTCCAAAATAAAGAAATCGCTATTATTACGGGCAATTTAAAATCAAAAATCGGTATTACTATGATTTACAAATATATAAACCATGTCGTGGGCAGATATGGAATAGGTGAACGTAATCCAAGGGGAGATCGTCTTATCCAGTTCTGCGTTGACAATTATTTCGCAATAATGATCTCCATCTTAGAACATATGTATATATCTTAGATATGTATAAGCACCATCCCAGAAGGTTGTACACTTGCATTTCACCTAATGGACGACACCGAAATCAAATCGATTACATAATGATTAAACATCGTTGGAAAACATCTATTAGCCAATATACAACAAGACATGGTGCTGACTGCGGCTCTGATCACCAACTCATTTTTGCAACACTAAAGCAAAAATTCAGGCTTTGTGCTAGGATCCGAAACAAGAGGCTATAACAAATAAAAGATACACAACAATTTAAAAGCCAATGTAATGAAATATTGTAAAATATTTTACCAACTATGAACACTCATGATTTCGAAAAGATGTAGCTATATTTTACAAATACCTTGATACAGATCTTAAATGACTGAGAGTCACAGTCTAATGCCGATTCAACCGGACCAAAAAAAGTGTAGATGTCTGCAGATACTTTGACATCGTTGAAGAATGCAGAAAATTCAAAATTGCTGGAATTGAGAACCCACTTAGGTAATCCCAGTATTGATAGTTATCTAGAGCTGTTCAGGCTGCTTGTAGACGAGATAAGAACAAGGACATAGAGAAAAATAACACCAAAGAAATCTTCGATAAAGTCAGACTACTCCTATGTAAATTCAAGCAAAAATCTTGGTCTATCAAAAATGATAAAGGAAATCTACAGACGGATGTTAACAAGGTTATAGCTGTTCCCACTTCGCTCTTCTTCAACAGAGACATATCACACTCCTCTCGCAGATACCGACAACAGAGTATTTAAATCTGAACCTGACATAATTTTTTCCGGGGTTGAACATTCTTTAAAAAGACTTAAGTTAAATAAAGCAGCAGGCTATGATTTCATTACCGCTGATGTATTGAAACATCTTCCATTATGTGGAGTTAGAATATTACATCGATTGTGTAATGAAATCTGGCATACAGGCGTCTGGCCTAAGGATTAAAAAAAGACCATAATCATACCTCTACATAAGAAAGGTAACAAATAATTGTAAGAATTATAGACTACTAGCTCTAGTATTACACGCCATTCAGGGATGATCATCTACATCCTGAAACATCATCTAAAAACTTCACAAGTTGGCAAATAGTACCTGAGCAGGCTAATTGCAAAGCGGCAAAGCAGGCAGAGGCATACAAAGGCCTTTGATAATGTTAGATAGGACAAACTATGAAACATACTGACGACAATGGATGTACCTAAATACTTGACTCTCCTTATTAGCAAACTGTATCAAGATAGCCTGGATATATTCGAATGGACAGATGATGCCTATCTGATGAATGCATTTTAGAGAAGGGAGTATGCCAAGAATGCTTTTTATCTCCCTTATTATTTAACATCTATACCGAGTTCATAATGCGCAGTGTTTTGGATGGGGGAAGGGAGAGTAAATGTAGGCGGTGAGAAATCTAAAATACTAACTTATTAAAAAAATTAACGAGATAGAAAGTGTTAAGTTAACTCAGGGTTAACTACTACAAAACCAAAATCATTGTTATTGATCGCCAACAACACTTTCCTGAAACCCGAACTATTGCGAGATGCCAGGTAGTCACCTTTATGATATATATTGGAGGTCTAGTTAAGAACACAGGCAATTGTGAACTCGAAATTTGAATTTTAAAATAACTTGGAAACCCGCACTAGTATAATAATTAAATTTTGAATTTTAAATTTTACAGTATGAATATAATGTAATCGTTCGACTTGTAGAAATGATTTCGGAAATGATTTTGTTTATACTTTTAACATAGTAAAGGAGTGAACATGAAGAAAGCGAACGGAAACATTATTAATTTATATATATATATATATATATATATATATATATATATATATATATATCATTGCAATAAATATTATAATAAATGTATAACATATATAACAAATGATTCTTAATGCATTTTTATGCAATGTTCTTATAAATTTTTCTTTTTTATAGAATATTTAAAGCAAAACCACGTACCTTTTAAACGCTTATACTTATAATAAAGAAATTTGGAGGGAAGTAATAAACAGACGTAGGCTCCTTAACTAGTCTTAACAAGTAACGCAATAGTGACAGATGACGTTACAGCGCCACTGTGACAGATGACGTTACAGCGCCACTGTGAAGATAATTTTAAATAGGACCTTATGGCAAGTGATACCTCATTTAAAAGGTATTAAAAATACCTATTCAACGATACTAATTTTATTTGAATTTAAGCTCATTTTGATGAATAAATTAAATAAATACTAAAATTGTAGTTTCGCATTAAATTAATAAATATTAAAACCTCCGCCTCTGGTTACGTGTCAAAAACTTGACGTTTTTCAATTCTCTAATTGTTTTACGTCAACGTCAACTTTTTTGATAATTAACCAGAGGCGAACGTCAGAATATTTATTAATTAAGTGCGAAACTACAATTATTTTAATATACCTATTCAATCATACTAATTTTGTTTGGATTTAAGATGATTTTGACGAATAAATTAAATAAATACTAAAATTCTAGTTTGGCATTTAATTAATAAAAATTGTAACGTTCGCTTTGGATATTTGTCAAAAAAGTTGACGTTTGTCAATTTTCTAGTTGTTTTTAGTTTGCAAACGCGTTTATAGCTTAATATTTATTTTATGTTTTTGCTTAGTTTAATCAATTCGAGTTTAGTCAAGTTGTTTTTATTTAGTTGTTCTTAGTTAATATTTAGTTTAGTTATTGTTTAACGAGACGTTTAAATTTTTACAAAGGCAGAATGGTACGTACTGTAGCCAACAAAGTAGCAGCTGTGTTAATAATTGGTGAATTTGAAAATAATTTTCATGAAGCGGAACTTCTTTTTAATGAGAGGTACCCCGATCGACCTACATCGAAAGCATATTTGAGGAAGCTTCTTCGGAAGTTGAAACAAACAGGTAGTGTTCAAGATGTCAAAGGATCTGGTCGACCAACAATTAGTGATGACAAAAAATTAACATAATTTCAGAAATGGTAGTGAACCTTACTTCTTCTACAGCCCAAGTTGCATCTATATATGGAACCAGTCAAAAGACAGTACACCGAGTGTTGGCTGAAAACAAATTTCATCCATACAAATTAAAAATTGTGCACCAACTTTCAGATGATAACCTCGACCGAAGACTAGAATTTTGGGAAAATAAGTCCAATAAAATTAACCAACAGCCCGATTACATAAAAACAATTTGTGACAAGTACTTTTTCTCTCAATGGAAATGTTAACACACACAATGTGAGGTATTGGAGTGACACAAATCCTCACGTCTTTCGTGAAACAAATACTCAATTTCCAAAAAAATAAATGTTTCAGCAGGTATTTGGGGAAACCGCATAGTTGGGCCTGTTTTTCTTAATACTGACTTAGCCGGTGAAGTATATCTGGAGGTGTTACAAAATGGAATTGAACCGTTAATACTTAAAATTCTGGAGGATAATCCAGATGAATTCGGCAACTTGAAAATAACGTTTCAACAAGATGGTGATCTCGCACACCATTATGGTGCAGTAAGACGTTACCTAGATGAGGAATATCGTAGTAGATGGATTGGACTACGAGGTACGATAGAATGGCCAGTTCGGTCAACGGACCTCACACCATTAGATTTTTTTCTGTGGGTATACTTGAAATCTAAAGTTTACGCTACAGCACCCGAAAATATTGATATTTTGAAACAACGAATTGTTAAAGAATGTAGGACCATTTCCCCAGACACATTTGAATGATTACGTCAAGAGTTTGGAAATAGGATGCATTACTGTCAGTAGATGTCGATGGAGCACATTTTGAACACTTTATATAAGAACTGGTTGTTAAATATTTATTAATTAAATGAGAAGCTACAATTTTAGTATTTAATTTATTCATCAAAATGAGCTTAAACTTAAACAAAATTATTATAACTGAATAGGTATTTTCAATACCTTTCAAACGAGGTATCATTTGCCATAAGGTCCCTTTAAAATTATCTGTCACAGTGGCGCTGTAACGTCATCTGTCACTATTACGTCACCTGTTATGAATAGTTGAGAAGCCTACGTCAGTTTATTAGCTTCCTCCAAATTTCACTATTATGAAAATAACTGTTCAAAAGATACGAGGAAGGGGGAACGGACTTTTGACTAGCACTGTATATACATATTTCTTGTTCAAAATAATCTATCTTATATGAAAGCTTATCAGCTTTCTACAGACTATTTAGTTGTTTTGGCATAGCACAATCACAATACACATATATTACACAATACAACAATAATTAGTTTTTAAAGCTATTAGTCTAAATTTAATATATATTTATAAATACAATTTATTATATATATATATATATATATATATATATATATATATATATATATATATATATATATATATATATATATATATAGCATTTTTCATATAAAAATGCTTGCACGTCACAATTTATTTAGTGACGTCACTTATACTTAAAATTTCCAGAACGTCAACCTTAGAGTTCATATTTTCCTAACACAGCTAATAATACGAAACCCATACGGAACTGCTAGATCTTTCATAGGCGTCAACATGGTGTAATAATCAGAAAAATGTAATCATCATTATATTGAAAATTTTAGAATTATATTGAATAAATAACCAAAAACATTTGTTATTATTAATAATATAAATTTTTTGAAATAACTTTGTAAGTCTAATATTCCACAAAATAATAATTTTAATTAAATAGATTAGACAATTGTACGCAACTAATACGGGCGGGAATACTTCAAATTTTATTGACAGTTCAGCGTGTGGCAAAAGTGTATAAAGTGTTGCCACTTTTTTAGAGTAAGAATTTTGTTTATGTTTTGATTTCTTAGACAATTTGATTATAATATAATATATATTAATAAATTGTATTTATAAATACATATTAAATTTAGATTAATAGCTTTAAAAACTAATTATTGTTGTGTATTGTGATTGTGCTATGCCAAAACAAATAAATATTCTGTAGAAAGCTGACAAGCTTTCATATAAGATAGATTATTTTGAACAAGAAGAGCTTTCTTAATTCCACCTCCGACTCCTTGGGACATTTATGATGATTCAGAAAAGGATGTTTGTGGGAGGCACAGATTGCTACGGAGATGAAGACTCTTGTAATATTTATAATGTTTTATATAAATAAACTTGATGTTCATAAATTATATTTAATGATTATTGCAATTGTAAAGCCGACAAAGAAAATTATTACACTTATTAAAAAATTTAACATTTTTTAATACATATATTATTATTACAACTGAAACGATTTTATTTGCCCATTTTCGATCTAGTATTTTAAGATAGTACACTTTAGTCTAATTGTTCCAAATTTTAATAAATTTTGTTCGCCATTTAGGATCTGCCGTTTAGAATATTTAAATTTTGACATAATTCGTATTTAGCGTGGTCAAAAACCTTTCAGTAGGTACCGATTTATGTCCAATTAACTCAAGTTTTATAAAATTTGGTCCGCCATATTGGATTTGCCATTTTGAATTATTCAATTTTGTCATTAAATTCGTAATCATCAAGGTCGAAAACTTTACAGTACCTAATTATGTCCAAATAATCTGAAATATATGACATTTGATTCGCCTTTTTTTTATTTTGACTTCAAATTCGTGATCAGCAAGGCCGAAAACCTTATAGTACACATATCAGTCGAGATTTTAAATTAAAACTATTGACCAGCCCTAAAGGTAGGAAAAATAAAATTTTGGGTAGCCCGCCATGCAAGGTCAAATGACATCCCGGCTGGATTAATTCTTGGAGTTTTTCTTTAACACTTATCGTACAGACCTACAGACAACTGCACTATTTTAAAAACAACCTATTAGGTCCAAACAAAAACAGGAATATAGCGTCATGTAATAACTACGATATGTTCAAAAAAATCATTTATTTTATTTCCAAATATGGTACATAATACAGTCAACTACTTAATTACTAACTCATCTTGATATACACAGAACAGACTTCACCCTACAGTCGTTTGTATTTTAGCTTGATACAAAATTAGAATGGTCTTAGAAAATCTCAATGCATCTTCCACGGTAGTTAACGTATCCATATTTACACTTTACATTTCCTGCAAAATACCGCATCTTAGACGGTTTGGTAGCATTTTGAGGCGAAGCCGGTGGTTGCTCTTGTGCATCTATAAATAATAGTGAATACTGGAATTGGCGTGCAATGTGAGGGTAAAAGCAATTAAGCAGAAGAATATAATCAAATCTAGTGGCAACCCAAAAATAGATATATTTTAACCAAAGTGAATTGTACACCGCAGTCATCACAAAGGAAGAAAAAATCAAATTTTGTTGAAAATCATGAGCTATCTACTGATTTTTTTATATCATTCTTAAAAGAAATATCGATATAGTATACTTTTATAATTAGTTCATATGTTATAAGTAATTTATATGTTGTCCTAAGTAGTGTCACTGTTTTCTCCTCCATGAATATGTCTGTTGCACAATACTTGTGTTGCAGCCGTTACATCTTCGGTTACGACTTTAGCAGATTTGCTATAATAGATCCTCTTCCTGACATTGAGTTTGGGTGGGTTGGAGTAAATAAAAGGGCTGTTAGTGTCTCCAACCCGCCCAAACTCAATACTGTTTTTTCCTAACGAGTCATACTTCTTATATATATTGTTACAAATATGCATTTGACGTAACCCATACAACGGTTGCATCTCGAGACGACGATGACCTGTCCTTCTAGAAGTGTCCGAAAGTTCCGCGGGAGAGATCGACCCGTCAAACAAACGAATTAGAAGGTAGACTACTCCAGAATATAGTACATAATAACTTGTGTATATAAGCAGACCTTTTATTAGTTAGTTAGTTAAAAGATATAATCGTGCTGTAAACTTATAAATAATTATATTTATATAAAATAGAACAGCTCGTTTTATTTATTTAAAAACGGTACAATATATATATATATATATATATATATATATATATATATATATATATATATATATATATTGTTGTGGTATTTAAAATTGAAGGGTAAAAATATTAAATGTACGATGAAATCAATATTTCAGAGATTATAGAAAATAAAAAAATACTCGGAGCTGCCTGGAATTAACCAAAGGTAATCTTAGTCATAAATAATCTTTTGTATAAATATAACAAGTGAAATAGTGCGGGTACAATGAATAGAAGTTAACGATGGTTTTTCCCCATAAGCCATAAAGTGTTCCGTAAGCCGGATTTGCGCCATGAAAAGGACAATAAAAATAGTTAATAAATAAATGATTGTTCGGAAGATGTAAATATCCAGTAGAAATTAAGTGTCCTTGTAGAAATAATATGAATTAGGAAAGTTTGTAGGTATTTCTGATTTTATGTGGGAGTGGTATGCAAATTTCTGATTGGCCGAGAATTTGGAAAGTGGTGATGGGTGCGTATAATGAGTGGTTGGATGAATGGATAGAGGAGATGAGAGAGTCAGTTAGTTCCAGTTTATTAAAGTGAATGGTTGGTTTTCGAGGTGGTATCCAAGGGTAGAAAGTGATAAAGAATAAGTTGTGAGTTGGTGAAGTAATTGTGTCCGACGGTAGCTGATCTGGTACAAATTTGTAAGTAAACTTTTCTTACTTGTATTCTACGTATCGCTGTTTATTTCGGAACGAGAGATTAAGTTTGGCGAGAGAAAAAGAGGCTGGCATCATTGGAAAGGTACGTGCATATAGATAACAAAATTGAAAGGTGTGATATATATCATAAATCAAAAATTTTAATAATGTTTTATATATATTTTTTGTAAAGTTTTAAAATTAAAATTCTAGATATCACATTAATATATATATATATATATATATATATATATATATATATATATATATATATATATAATATATATATATATATATATATATATATATATATATATATATATATATATATATATGTATTTCACAATATATATTGTGTTTATTGTATTTCCACAAATAATATGGACGATATTCTGTAAAGTAAGTCAGTGCGCCCATAGCGTGCTAAGCCTTTTTTTGAAGCCGTTTTGAACAAACCCGTAGTTTCGGATCTAACAGGCTTATCCGAGATTGTGAAACCCCGTACAAGCTTGTATAGGTCTAGTGGCTGAGTAATATATGTTTTTGTAGTCACTTGGTAGTCTTCATAGCTGCTGTCGATTTGACCTTCAGAGGCTCTATGATTCCAAGACAAACAAGTCTTTGCTACTAGCTTACTTTCAGGATTGCGCTTTTTTGCTTCACCTTTGGCCGTTATACCACTAATGCATATGTAATTGTTGGTTTTACCATCATGTTATAAATATAATATAACATGTCTGGTTTTAAACCCCCCATTTTTCCATGAGGGCGTCTGGCTACAATATACGTAGTTACCATTGTCTCGGTTATTTGTTCTATCTGCTGATTCCAAGTGAGCATGGAGTTTAATGTTACCTGAAGGTACTTTACTTCCCTAACTAGATTTAGATTTGTATTACTCAGGCTAATAGGACCTAATCTCCTTCTGCTCTATAGATGTCTTGCATTTAAAATCTATTTTGTTATTACAGTCAGAGTTAGTTGCATTCTATCTCTGACTATTACATTGCCATGCGCTAAAATGACCAGATCGTCCGCATAACCCAGGAAAATCTCTGTAGTTGATGAGTTTAGCTATCACCTCATCCATGACCAGATTCCACAAGAGAGGAAATAAAACTCACTCCTGACAACCTCTGCGCAATAAAGTTGCGTATATCACAGCTTGTTTTGTATAAATCGGCAGCTTGTTTCGTCTATTACTTTTAGACGAATCACCCTTGTGAAAAGGGACGTAGATTTTGTAAAAAATTCCTGCTCTATGCACGTTCTGTCCCTGATGTATCGGTTTTTTAACCAATATACCATTCATAATGTACGTATCAACCAGTTGTTTCAGTGTCTTTAATATAAATGACATCAGGCTAATCAGCCCCAGGGACTTAGCTGTTTCCTGTTTGGTTTTACAACATTGTGCCATATTTGAGTATAAAAGCTACTCTTATAAGCGTCTATGCTATTGTTACATGCCTCAATCCTAAGCTAACATGCAGCATTGTAGATAAGTTTTTGTGTAGGTCATCTTTCCTCTGTACTGGATAAATCTTGTCCAGAACCGGTGATTTATAAGGCTCAAATGAATTTATTGTCCATTTGATTTTGTTTTTATCTTCCACTTCTTTTGTCAAACGTCAGTTTTCTCCAGAACCCTAAGTTATTATCTTTAGTCCAGGTTGCTGCCATATCTCTAGTGATATCAGTTCTGTTTCAGACTCGAAAAAGTGCACCCTGAAAAATTCTTTCCATGACACCATTCTTAATGTATTCATTTGACTTCTTTTGGTATTAGGGTACACTTATTTGAAGGTCCTTGGAAATTACTTTACGAAGCAATGACATTTCTGCGGTCTGTCCGTGTTCAAAGCTATATTATGTCTCAAACATCGCCAGCTCTCTGGTGTATCGCTTAAGCAAACCTTTTCCTCGTGGGCCAGTCATCCCATGAGAATGATGGTGTTACACCTCTGGATACACCAGTAGTTGTAGTACAAATCTCACCGCATGCTGGGTCAGTTGTATTGCGGCTGTCTAGTGATTTGCTGGTTGATAACGGTGTGGAGGTGGATGTGTATATCTACTCCTTGTTTAAACAGCAAATACTTATTTAATAATTTAATCAAAATACTAAGGAAGACATTTGGACCAACCCAATGCAGCGATAGTTCGTGGAGAATTAAAATGAACCACGAGCTGGATGAACTAATGCAGAGCGCAGATATTGTCAGATTTGTAAAATCACAAAGACTAAACTGGCTTGGTCACCTAGAAAGAATGCTAGATAATCGAGCTGTAAAAGTAGTCCAGAGATGGAAGCCCCAAGGAAACAGAACAAGAGGAAGGCCCCGTAAAAGATGGATAGACGACGTAGAGAGGGTATCCGACAGGGCAGAATGGAAGAACATTGTTAAGCAGGCCAAGACTCACAAAGGGTTGTAGCGCCATTAGAAGAAGAAGAAGACTTATTTAATGAGATAGCTGCAGCATCTGTCATATCCTCAGTTCATTTGCAGATGTTTGTTTGGTTATACGTTATTTACACCTCTGCTATGATCCTATAATATGCCCATAAGCGATTTCCCTATTAGCCATTGGGATGCGTCGTGTTGTGGATGAAAATTTACTCCTGCGTGGTATTCCCCACCTGGTCAATTCTGCGTGGTAGACTAGGAAACGTGGTCTCACAGACTCACACCGGCACGGATGTAATGTCAATTGATTGCGATATAGATATTGTAACAAAAGGAAATGATAAATATGTTATATATTATATATTAGATTACAGATGTTCCATAAAACTAATATATTTTTTCTGAGTTTCCAGCTGTTTTAGCTTTACGATAGAGCACAATGAAACAACGTCACCGAGGCATGATATCCTATATCTCATCCTACTACCCATTCATTAATTCATCTGCAAATCCTAACTTATTTTTATTCCAATTAAGTTAAATTTGTATTTTAAACACTTATTTGAGAAACCCCATAAGTGATAATTTTACCAAAATCGTTTTTTCACTAAAATGGATTTTTAAACTGTAAATAGTAAAGAAACGCTTTCAGTCAGTGCATTCGTACCCTAACAACAGCGGTATGATTTGGCGATGTATTAGAGAAAACATAAGTCCATGACTAAACGCGTTTCTCCTATGCAGTACACATGTCGTTATAATTTGGCGCAATAATGCCAATAATTTTCAGTCAAGTTCAATATAGTGTTATGAGTGCATAAATAAATGTGTAGTGAATACAAATACAGTAGTAATAATATTATGGATTACTTATTTGCATTATATCTTGACAAAAATATTTTAAAATGAGTGAAAGCGACAATGATTATAACGATATTAATTTACCTAATCAGAAAAATATAGGAATAGAAACACCCTACGAATATAGAAATGAAATAATAAAATGAGCTAGAGTCAAAGGAAACGAATAGAATACATCAATTGGAAGGTGAGTCTTTAAAACCAAATAGAAGTAGTGTTCTTCATGTTTTTTCTGACGGTTGTGGAGCGCAAAATAAAAACCACACTGTGTTAAAGTTTTTTTCCGCTTTGATTTCGCTCGAAAAATTTAAGGTCATTGACCATTATTTTTCTATTAGGGGTCATTCCTTTCTATTCTGTGATAGGAATTTTGCGGTGAATAAAAGAAAAATTAGAAAAGTAGACCGTATATACACAATGGAAGAATGGACATCTGATAAAACTTGATGTAAAAATAACTGCTTTAATGTGATATTGGTCAATACTGAAGACGTAATTGATTACAAAAGTTGGTGGCCAGAGTACTACAAAAAAACCATGTTATCCGCGTAATCCAGTGGCAAAAATATTCCAAGAAATCAGAAGGTTCAACTAAAAATAAGCCAATTCATGCATTTTCAGTACTCCTACGAGAACTCAAATGTATCACACCCTTTTATTAACGAAGTAGCCAATCCCTTCAGGATTAACAATAATAAAAAAAATACACTAATATTGCCTGAAGCATTGGAATATTCCAGTGGAAAGAATCCGATTAATTATAAGAAGATTGTTGATATACAAAAGCTACAAAGTTATATACCAGATGTAGAAAACATCAGAATTATTTTAATGAATTGTTCAACTGGCCCACAATGACCAATATTATACACGAAGAAGATAAATGATCACACTTTTCGTTTTTTTTTTTGAGTTGTAATAATATTTTTTGTACTTTTAAATTACGGTACAAAGTGTATTTTGTTTAATTTTAATTCCTTATAGAGTTATGTTTCAGGTGACGCTGAACAATTTATTTAAGAAACCCGATAAGTCAATCAAGTTTGAGCTTATAGAGTTTATTCTCAATCTTTTTTTCAAAAAATATTGGAGTGAAAAAGTCAAGAAACAGTTTATAAATGGAATTAGGTCAGTTTTTAACATGTAGAAATTTTCGTGTTTTCCTCACCCAGTTTTTTTCTTGTTTTCCGAAAGTTTTAGTATTGTGACTTATGGGGTTTCTCAAAAAAGTTATTTATTTACTATTATCACTTAAGCTTTGGCCTATTTTCCCTACGACAATGTTTCACTATTTTGTTGATATGTTGTTATCAATATTATATGGATAATAATAAAATAAATGAACATACTGTATAAAGCAGTAAAAATTTCAATAATATTCGTATAAGTTAAATATTTCCTTTAATTGCTGCTTAAACTGGCGCCCCATCCATGTGATATCAGGGAAAAATATTTTAATCCTAAATATACATTGACTCAGGTCTGTTATAGCGACACATATTTAAACAAAATATTCATTACTTAAATAAACACCACAGTATATTATTTGTAAACAAAACTAAATATACGTTGACTCAAGTCTTTTATAGATCAATATCATCATAATTACCTTTACCTCTATCTATACGCGGGGTCGGCTTCCTATTTTTATTTCTAATTTTTATTTCTAGACTTCCTCTCTTACTTCTTATTCTTATTTCTATGACATCGTTGTTTTTAAATCTGTACACCATAACTGGTCTTATGGTAGTTTTGTAGAATTTTCCGTTCAGTTTCACAGTAATACCGATCCTGGATACTTAAAACTCTTACTTGTCACAATCATTTCACTATATAAAGTTATCATTTTCCTTGTAGTAATTATATCTTTAGATGAATATTCCAAATACTCTGCTTTTATTCTACTCTTAGTAGAAGTCTTAAACTCTTTTCCTCAAGAGCGTCTTCTGGAATTTTCTACTAATACTACATCATTAGTATACCTTCAGTACTAAGGAAAGTTACGTTGTAGTTTCGCACTTATCTGGTTCATCACCAATAATAATAAATAAGCATTAAGCATTGAGTCCCGTTGCAATCCTACTCTCATACATGTCTAACAATCTTCACATATCCAACGGGAAATCCTTTCTTATGCTTCGACCGCCCACCATAGAATCTCTTGAGGAAGCTTTTGTTTCGTTATTTTCTTTATAATGAAAATTGTATCTACTGTTGATCTGTCTTGAATAAAACAGAAGTAAGTATTGCATATTTAGAATTCTTTATGGAACTTAAATATTCCTCTTCTTGAATTACTCTCTCCCATATTTTCTTATTGTGACTAAGTAGTTTTGGTAGCTCTGTGGTTTATGCACTGTTGTATATCTTCCTTGTTTTTGTAAATAGGTACTAATATACTGTTTCTCCATTCGTCTGGCATTAATTCCATTAAATAAACCTGTTAGCTAACTTTTTCCTGTCTCCAGTCACTACTATTTTTGCGCTGAATAAACCTTTTTTCTGTTCTTAGTAACATTTGCTTTTTTATATCAATGCCCAGTACAAGCAACTGATATTGTTGGCTCACAGTCTCTCTAACTATAAGCTTGCAGTCCTTACATTCACGTATGTTTTCTTTTCTCTAAAATAATCTATTTGGAAATTATTTTGTCCACTTTGGACAATGGTAATTTTTTGTTCCATGCTAAATGTAGCTGGAATAAAGTCCATGATCCTTTTCTATTGTAATAATAACGAGATTCGTTTACGACGCAGACAGTTTTTGCACAATTTAGTATTCGCTCTTATCGAACCGTAGCCTAACGTTCGTTCTTGTCAACCAATTATACCACGTACCCTGTCAGCGAGAATAAAGAAAATTACTAAGGTAGGTCCTTTAAGTCACCCTCGACATATTCCAGAAGATACTAAAGGCAGATGTGACTTTTGCGACATAATTAAATACAGACCCACCAGTCGCAAATGCAAAAAATGTATGTGTGATGGACACTGTCAACGCTTGCCCAGATTGTTTTGAGGATATTTTATAATAGATTTAAAACACACACACACACACACATATATATATATATATATATATATATATATATATATATATGTATATATATATATATATATATATATATACATATATATATATATATATATATATATATATACATATATATATACATATATATATATATATATATATATATATATATATATATATATATATATATATATATATATATATATATATATGTGTTTGTTTTGATTTTCAATAAATTTTTTTCCGAAGGTATTCCCAATATTACATATTTTGAAATTTTACTCCAAATAAATGCTCTAGCTGTAGTTTATTATTTTCACAAAGTTGTTTAATATCTACTTAAATCATTTCCGAAGCTAGTACAATACATTTAGGTCAGTAGGCCTAACCAAAATATATGCGGACAAATATACCGCGCGCCACCCACGGTGTCCAAATTATAAGCGCCAGCCATGAAAGGTTAAACAACTGTTCCAAACAATGATCTTACGCTTATTGCTCGATGGATTTCGCATATCTTCTTAAATATCAATATTGTAGTTTGTGTCCATTCCTTTGGGAGTTTTTTTACGTTTATGATTCTCTTGCACAACAGTTCGTACATTCTGCGTAACTCACCTAACTTATAATTTAATAAGATATGTAGCGTAAATACTGGTCAAAAATTAATGTGGAACACGAAATGCCAGTAAAAGTATCAATCTTTATTCAGAAATTTGAAAAATAGCAGTTTAGCTAACTAGCTAATGTATTAATTCTTGTATAATATTTGTGAACCATTTATTGTGGGACTAAATGATGAAGTAGTTAAAATATTTAGACCAGAGAGCCGGTAAAAACTGCAAAAATCGTAAGAGCGTTGTATACTGGTGTTTTGAACCGTTGCTATAATCATTAAAATAGTAGGTACTGGGCTTATGTTTTAAGTTTTTTTAAAGGTCTAATTTGGTCAAATTTGGTTAAATACTTTTTCAGAAATTTTTGGGTTGCCACTTTACTTTCACACAAATAGTAATATAAAAAGAAATACGGTAACTTACCAAAAAGCGATGCGGATATTATCGATACCACCAACAATATAACAAAACAAACCGATAGTACTTTCATGCTCGTTAGTATTAAATAATCATACTACCATGTAAAAAGTGCCCTACGAATGTTTTGTAGACAGATGATAATCAGTAAAAGAGAAAAGAGTAAATATGTACTCGTATTTAATTAAACTCTCCAGAGGTGTAGAACGTAATTAAGTTATTTGAAATAAATAGAATTGACGGAAAATACTTCAGTGCTGTAGTAATTAAAACGTAAAAATAAAAAGTTGAACAAACCATTCCTATTTTATATATCAATAAATAAATAAGTGGGTATATGGATTGTTTATAGTTACTTGTAATTAAGTAATTATACTCAATTATCGATTTAAAAATTTAAATGTATAAAAACATTAATTGGTATAATTTAATTCTTTTTGTAAATCAGTAAAAAAAATATATAAATACACTATGCAGATCGATAATTTTGACTTATTGAGACAGCATCTGGACAACAATATCGTCTTTTTATTACAAAATTCGTCACTTCTAGTGACCATCGATTAGTAAGACCGACGTGACAGTAGAAATATCAGTAAGCGCGGAGAGACAAGTACAAACAGTAAACAAAAAAAGTAACACACCGTGGTCATCACTAGAAGACAAAATTAAATTCGAACAATACATAACTGACCCTAATATTAACAGCCGTAAGACAATCTTAAATGCCCCAGATAAATTATGTTCCAGATATGAAAAAGAAAAAAAATAAGCTCTGAAACGAAAAAGAAAGCGAGACAGAGGAGACAACTTAAAGAGGAGAAAATGCATATCAAATAGAACAACATCAACAAGTAACGTTACTTGTCTAGATGGGAAGTGGGGGATTAAAAGAGAAATATTAAATCCAGGCGCAAGGATATTCACCTTGCAAACCAGCGCTCAGCACATAGGACACAGCTCAGGTTGAAGGACACAACGGTTAGCTTTGGGACGTGGGTCTAGAGATCTGGGATGGGGTTTATTAAAAAAAAAAAAATAGGAATTGAAACATACCAGTGAAAATAACAGACTTTGGTACTTAAAGAATGGGGAAAAAAAGGGTGCCACCTAGTCCTTTGTCGAGAGACCAGGAAAACTGTTGACCTATGAGAAGATTGGTTTAAGAAAGATTCCAAAAAAATATCAGATATGCAAAACCTCTCAAAAAAACCAAAATGCATACATGGTCAAAGAGAAAAAGAAGAAAACACAATTACCTTACATTGTCGCTCTACATTCTTCGTTCTTCTGAAGAAAGGAAGATTGTGAAAGAGTATTAAACAAATAATTGATACAAATTAACAATTTTTATTTCTTAAAAGTTCAGCCAGGTAAAAGGATTATAGAATGTTAACTCATTAGCAAAGTTAACATAAATCAAAACAAGGCAAATAACAAAAAAAAACGAAAAATTTAAGTTTAGACAAAACAGGTTGTAAATAAATATTCTAGCTGAAATGTGAATTTAAATAGCAAAGTTTATCAAAAATACTTTGACATTACCACAGTTATAGCATATTTATCATGATATTAATGTTATTATAACTTACTATCCAAAACAATACCTACAAATTACCTGAACAAAAACGTATTACTGAACATACAAACTCTTAGGTTGTACACGAAAAACAAAGATTATTACGCAATACAAAAAGATTGAGGGATATACCCTATACAGAAAAACGTCGCACTACACTAAATTAAATACGTAGGTAATAAATGTTACAAATGAAATCAGGTATATTTCTTTGATCCACCAGATAGAAAACATTCTGCGATCATATCTCCAAACATCCTAACAAGTTTTAAATTAAATTAAACTTAGATAGGGCTTGGCTTACTTTTTTCCAGCCGGCACTGCCTAACTTTTTTACTTAATTTAAATTCATCACTTTATTTCATCTTGGCTTAGCTGTTTACTACCTCTCGAAATGAGACTTCTTATTACGTACTTATATACTAGCCGTACTGTAATCTAATATCGATTACGGGCCACGTATTTAACTGCGGCATTAAAAAAACAAACAGTCCCCCTCAGTTCTACTCCAGATATCGTATCTCGACGGTTGTCAACATGAAAGTAAAAAGATGACAAAATTCATGCACCCACGAGTATTCGTTCTCCCACCAACTATAAGTGCTCCACCCAAATTTCAATTTTTTATTGATCGTTAATTACTTTTTTTTTCACGCCGGCGTAAATGAAAAAAATCTTATTTATTTTATGCATAAAATAGCCCATATGAGAATTTTATTTCAAACTCTATAGTTAACATTGAAATCAAACGAAAGAGTAATTCGCTTATTATAAACATACTTCAAAATGTTTAAATTATCAATCTTAGAAACGCAAAAAGATTAAGAATATTTTTCGGCTCCCACGATATATAAGGTGCCATAAAATGATAAAAGAATAAAAGGAGGAGGAGTAGGAGAGAGATTTAAGGAGGAATAAATGCGAACAAATGATACGAACCATTAGAAGACTGGTACTACAAGGGACCATGTACTAAGAAAAATCCTATCTGCTGGAAAAAGATTTTTTTCACAGATTTTATAAACTGAAAAAGCAAACCGATTTTTTAATTATAAAATAAAAATTAAAGAATTTCACATAACAGAAATAATTAGGTACGTATAGTTGAATGATCTGGACCTGAATGGAATATCGCCATATTTATAAATTATATACAAGCATACTTTCACCAACAGGATCCAAAGAAAACCCGACTTCTAATAACCTCGAGAACAAGCTGTATTTCGTTTAGGGTATAGTACAAATGATCACATGCAATGTCTCAAGACCTTATTTGAAAATAAGGATCCTGGATTTCGCTCTGGGTATAGTATATATCACCTGCAATGTCGCAAGACCTTAATTGAAAAAACGATCGAATCTAACAGATCATTGGTATTAACTTTTATCGACTATTGACGTAAATTTCTTGCTTCACGTAACCCCATACGAAAAGTCCAAAGGTACAAGACCAGGAGAGCGAGATGGCATTTTTATGGTACCTTTTGTACTAATAACTCATCCGGAAACGTAATGTTTAAAAAATCAAACACCTACCGTGAGCAAAAAAGTGCCAATTACCTAAAATACCAGCTCAGACGTTGATTTTTGACGGTATTGTGTTTTGTAAGGAATACTTATGTGCCTATTTTTTGTAGAGTACCCTACGGTAACAGATGTATTGTGATGGTAAGTTAAAGAAAAAGAAGACTCATCTGGAAACAAAATTTTTTCATGAAATCTTCGTCACGATTAGTGCGTTCCATAATGTCCTCACAAAATCCAATCCGTCGTTCATTCAGCAGGAAAAATTTTTTGAGTTTTCAGAAGAGCTTTTTGCAATTTGTAGCAATGGCAGTTGTTTCTTTTTAAAGAGATTTTAGCTAGACTACATACGGCAGTTTCACGCTGTTCCCGTTCTTCATTAATTGTACGAGCTGGTTCACTTTCATCTTCATTACTATCCGTGCATTTTCTACAATTCTTGACACAACCAGTTTTTTCCAATTTAAACATAATGTTGGGAATTGTAGATGTTGGTAGTACAGGGCCTTCGAATTAAAACGAAAACCTACCGATTATATTATCGGCACTTTTTCCAGAATAATGCCATTTAATAATTTGAATTTTATGTTCAGTTGTAAACGTTACAATTTTCCTAACTTGAAATATCAATTTCTTTATTCTGTTGTATGTTTTGCTAATAAAACCAGAATTATTACTAATGAAAAAATAAATGTATGACGTTTCTGTTTTCAAAACTGAATGCCACTTTGAAAAACTAGAATTCAATCTAATGGGTGTTAAAAACAAGATCGGATGTCTTACTAATTTCATACTATTGTAACGATAAATATTATGACGCATAAAACTGTAAATATATTATTTCTAATTCTATTCTATTCTAGTAACTTCGCCGCTCAGCTGAAAGACCTGTTTGCCAACCTGAATTCTGATGAGTCACCCACGATTCGAAATTTCCAGAAGCAGGCCGAACAAAACCAGTATGAGTGACTTTCTCGTCTCTTCGAAGGGGAATCGCCGGAATTCTCGAATAACGGCATTTTACATTTAAAGAGGGAACTTTACTGAGAACAGTTCGTCGAAAATAAATTGTATCGAATAAGTTGTTTAATAAATTAATATAAATTATTGTGTTTTTAGTGAATTAGAATAAGTGTAGAAGACTGTAATAAATTAGAATAAGTGAAAATAAAGATTAAGTAAACTAAGTGTTAGAACATTTTAATAATAAATAAAGACAATAAATTAGATTAATAAAAACACAACACTATATTTGGCCTCTCTCTGTTAGCAGAACAGCCTCATACTGTTCTTTTCGCACTACTTATGCGTGCTATATGCAGTTTTCAGATTACCACAATTGTAGGTGTTGTGTATTATTAAACATACACGTACATACGGAACCTAAAGTTTAACGTCGATTTCTAACGACTAAGTTTAGAGGAGCTGTACTAAAACAATTTGATTCGGTGGTTTGTCATCGTGATTTTTTAAGAGATGACTTTAAAATACTTGTTGGTTTTCTATTCCTAGTGGGTATCGAACAGATTAAGACCCAAATGGTTATCTAAATTATAGCAAAGTGATATAATTGACAAATATAAGCTAACGTTTTTTATGTATATTACAAAATCGACGTTATCACGGCGTTTAACATAGTTCTTACGTTCTTACAAAATTTTGTTATTTGACTAATAAATTAATTCTCTTACTTTTTTTCTCAAAATGTATATCACGTGTGCTACTTACTGTTAATTGTAAGACAATTTGCAGAGTTATTTTTTTTTTACTTCATATCTTCAAACGTTAAAACAAATTAGTTCACCTGTATTAATTACTAAATAGATTTACTGGGAACACGTTACGCCACTGCGCGTTTAATTTACAATAGCCATTGTTTTGCAAATTTTGTAAATATTTGACATACACATAGCCGTCAAGTGATAAAGATAATTAGATCATATACAAAACGATATAATTAAAATTTTATTATATCAATTTATAGGAGCAGCTAATAATTATAATGCGTGGTACGTTTGGATATGCTGCTACCTTACGATGTTATTATAATAATCATAAATCAACCTACAGTTCTCTATTATTTTCGTGAGTATAGACCCGTTTTCCCTTCTATCACTAGATACCTAAAACCATGATGCTTATTTTTAATGATTAATATAATAATTGTTTATTTCTAAATTTTATGTATTCCCAAGTACGTTAAGTAAGTTAAGTTATGAAATTACTTGATAATTTATGTAAAAGTGGTTTCAAATAAATTGACTGAAACTTTGCAGACAGATAGTTTTGATCATGCTGATCAAAAGTTCTCATGACTCAAAAATCACGGATTTCTGAGTAACAGATCATCAAAGTGTAGGTTTTTAGTCTATTTTTCAAAATTATGAATTTTGAAATGTGCTGTCCCACATTCAATATACGTCATCTGAATCTCATTAAACACGAATATGGAATCTTAACGACATTTCTTAATGTTCCCCTTGTAAAAAAATAAGTGAGATATCCTGGGTAGAATGGGATATCCCAGTGGTAATCCCTGTCGAATATCCCGGTAGAGTATCCCTTGAGGTATCCCACTGATCTATGTGTAAAGTCCTATAAATATCGAGAACAGTACTACAGATATATTCCACTCATTCACAAAAATATTTTATTTTTCTCCATGTACCAAAGGTTTTAAAATAATGTCAATCTCCACAGAAGTCACAGGAGGTACAGTACAAATTGTTTGATCTCCTTGCTTGTGAACAGGTACAATTATACCTATTATCCAGTCTTCTGGCAGTTTTACCTGCTTTCAAATCAGTTCTACTAGCCTACTTATAGAACAAGTCTGATTTTTTGAGACAAGTTTTAAAAGCTTAGAAGGTATGTCATCTGCTCTCGAAGCTTTTTTTTTGTTTCAATTTTTGTATCGCTTTGATGACTGCTTCCTTTGTTCTATTAGATGTTTTATTTTTCTCTTTTATTTTTAATGCCTTCGAGCTAGATTTCTGCTTCTTGCAACCTTATCTCAATTTTTAGGTATATGTATTTAGTCTCTCCTCAAAATTTTCGGCACATCTTTCTAGTATCTGGTCCTGATCACTAATGATCTCTCCTGTTCTGTTTCTAACTATTGATAATCTATGTTTGAATTCCTTTCTGTTGAGGTTAACCTTCTTGTAGAATTTTTGGGTTTCCAATAAACAGCAGGGATGGAAAAACTAACAGCATTAATAAGATAAAATTAAAAAAACACAATAAAATACCGGAAAAAAGGAGAACTACTATTCAAAAAAGGTGATAATAAATAACCAGAAATCTAAAGAGATATTAACTTGTCAACTACCACCTTAAAACTAATAGCCTAAATTTTGCAGGAACGAATAAGTCAGAAGACAAGCTTAGCAGATAAACAACAAGGTTTACCGGAAGATCGTGTACAAATGCAATATTGGTCATTAGCTCACATAAATCCAAAAAATCATTGGAATATGATTCTATGTGATCAAGTTGAAGACAGCATTCGATAGAGTAAGAATAATTTATCTTTTTTATATAGATAAGCGTCCTAGGGTATAATAAAAACTACTGAAAATATTTATCAAAATGACAAGATGGACGTTAGAATAAATGAAACAATACGGAACCTATAAACATAGGTAACGGAATTAGACTCATTAAGTATACTCAACAAAGAGGATTTATAACGGGGAATTAAAAAGCTCAAATAGTCAAATAAAATAATTTACTATGACGAACTCAGAATACCAAAACAGTAGTAATCGGTAAAGAACCACTCAGATGTAAAGTAGAAATAGATGCGTCAGCACTGAACAACTAATGGAAAAAAAAGATTTTTAGGTAGACCTGGAGAGACAGAGAGAAGTGATAATATGCACAAAAACAGCAAAACAACACGATGTCGTTGTAACACACAAAATGATGGAGTAACATCCTTCCATAGAGGTATAATTTTGCCAATGAACAAATAGAATTGCTTATAGAAAGAAAGAAAAAGAAAAAAGTAAAAAGGTTACCTTATGACGCTTAGTCAACTTAAAGCACTTATCAGTGCATATGGAGCAGGTATTGTAGGGTTATAAAGACACAGTAAATTACTTAAGATGAGAATGTGGTTACAAATTAAACTGAGTCAGAGCACTTAGACAATTTATTAAAAATGAATTTCCAAAGAAATAGAAAGAGGAACTAAAAAAAATGATTGAATGAATGAATGAAGTTTGAGTGACTTTCGAAAACACCGCTGTCGAAACTGTATGAACATGAAGTGTGAAGATTTGAAGATTTTCAATAGAGAATCAATACCTATACTAGGTCCTATTTCTAGTGACTTTCCATTGAGAAATACATAGAACGGATGGGGATTTAGCAAACTCAATATATTTGTTAGTTCTTTTCCTGAATTTAAAAAAGCATTCCTTATATCTGGGATAAAGGATAAAGTAAAAAAATATTTTTTAACGAATGCGTGCTGACTTTTTCCAGGGCTAATACAGGGTAAAAGGATTTTTGTGTTATACCAAATAGAAAGACGTTATGAATCCTGGTTTAAGATGTTGATTCTTTGGCGTTGTTGAGTGAATTGATATTGTTGTTGAGACCACGAAAACGATGGATCGACAACTTACTGGAGGCACATTGAAAAACAGACAGAGTCATGTCTATATAAAAAGAAGAAGAAGAAAAACGGTAGTTAGTGACAATGGTTTTCTATGTTTGTAAGTCTGAATGGATTTAGACAAGACACCTTACCTCAATGTCATCCAGCAAAAAATAGTTTGGAGCAGATTCTAGTTAAAACTTATAGATACATAGATGAAAGGTTTTCTGAATATTATAAACCCGAATCCTCTTTTAAAATAGCTATAAAGTTAGGTTTTTGAACTATAAAAATTTAGTTTTGCGGCATATAGTGAGAAATATCTTTGATTCACTTGCTAAGTCAAAGCAAACTAATAATACCAAGGGTTATTTTAGTAAGACAGACAATGAAAATAAAACCACAAAGTAGAAATCCGAAGCTTTCTTCGTTGACGAAACCAAACTTCAGATATTTGATTAAATCTGTGCCTTCTATAAATTGCAAGGCAAAGCAGACAATAAAAAAGTTGAAAAGAATCTTAACTGTCTTTTCTCCTAATAAAAATGTTTGAGAAAATGTCATTATAGAAAAGATGTTGGTAGATGGAATTTATTTATGTAAAGAATTTTATAGGGAAAGCATATTAATACAATTTTAGATAGCAATTTTTACTATTTGGATAACAACCAAGCAAATAGGCTTAGAAAAGGCACTAGAGATGCATTATTTACTATACAAACACTCATAGAACAGTATGGAGATGTCAGCTATGACGTATTCATATGTATATATATATAAGGAACACAGAAAAAGATGGTCAGGATGTGAGAATTATTACAAATTTATATTAATATCAGTAACCATAATATGTACAAGATAGACCAAACAAAAATCTAAAGAGATACCTATAGGAAAAGGAGTACGACAAGGATATGTACTAGCCCCCCTACTTTTTAATATGTGCTCAGACGATATGTTTGAAGAGGCACTAAAAGACATCAATCAAACGACGCATTGAGATAGCCAGAAGCATTTTCAATATGATGAAAGCAGTATTAAGCAATGGAAAACTGTGTATAGAAACTAAAACTAGAGTATTGAGATGCTACGTATTCTCTGCCCTTTTATATGGAGTTGAAGCTTGGACAATTACGGACGCAACTGAAAAAAGACTTTCCAGCTTTGAGATGTGGTGTTATCAAAGAATGTGGAAAATATGGATAGAACACGTAACAAACACGGAAACATTAACAAATATGAAAAAAGAAAAAAAATACTCAACACTATAAAGGAAAGAAAAATGAGCTACTTTGGTCATATACTAAGAAATGAAAAATATAAATGGATGCAATTGGTTATACAAGGAAAAGTGGAAGGAGAAAGACCGGGGAGAAGACGCATATCTTGGTTAAAAAATTTAAAGCAGTGGTGTGGGAAAACAACTATAGAACTCTTCAGAATTGCTGCAGACAGAATAAAATGGACCGTGATGATTGCCAATGTCCTTTAAGGATAAGGCACATAAAGAAGAAGAAGCAAATATGATACAAGATAACATACATGTCAAATCTTCTGAATCGAGCCTATCCAGTTTAGACAATAACCGTCCTAGTGACAATGGTGAGATAATAGGGGAATACGAGTTGACTAAATATGAAAATGACAGTGAAATTAAAAAGAATAATGTAAATGTGACCGATAGATCAAAAGGCAAGTAAAAATGGCTGCAAGTTTTAACTTATATATGAGTATGTACGCATGTGTGGATATATGTGCGTGTGTTCCAATGTTGGCGTGTGTGTGCGTATGTTTATGTTTGTACATGCGTGTTAGTGTTTGGTGTTTATGTACGCGTGTGTAGTCTATGAACATTGATCCCAAACACAGATCAAGATACGGAAGTTTTAACCTTGTTTAAGCTTGTGCGTCTTCAAGGAAGGGAGCTGCTCCTTTTTTTGTGGAGCTTGGGGGTAGGAATAAAGTTAATTGCGAGTGTGCGATTTTGGTTTTTCGGTAATAAAGTACTATTGAGCTGGGGCTGCTGAATGTATTGTGTGTAAGAACGGAGCGCACTAGGAGAATTTTGGGTTAGCCAAAAAAGCCATGTAGAGAGGTACTTCCGGTGTTACCAGCCATACTAGGAACAGCTCTTTATTGAGCGTTTTTGACATAAAGTTATGTTCTGCGATATTTTAGAGGGATTACTTCTGTGGTCGAAATACTCATTAGAAAGTTCGTTTCCAGAGTTGAGTAGAAGTTTGGCTGGAGGGAATGGAACTTTCTTTTGGAGAAGCCTGGTGAGTATTTTCCCTCGGCGATGGCAAGGAGTTTTTAGGGTTTGCTTTGTTCTGTTGTGTTGGAGCTAGGTATTGTGCGGAGCACGTATCTTTTGCTAAGGGTTCGGATTCTGTTCTTGATATATGGAATATTTGCGTCTATGGAATATTTGTATATGTTGGTGAATTAATGCTGACAGATATCTGCACATTTAGACACAGGGTCACTACAGGAAGAAATATCACGAACTCTAAAAATGAGGTTAATGAACTACTTAATATTCCCAATACTGACATACGGATGTAAATCTTGGACCCTACGACAAGCGGAAAGAAGAAAGACTCCACTAAAATGTTCTGTTAAACAAGAATTTTATGAATTCTGTGGAGTGACCACAGGTCAAATAATTCAATTTTTAAATGAGCTAAAGGTCAGCAAACGGCTCTCTAGTTCCATTTACAACAATTAAAATATTTTGGATCTGTTATGAGAGCAGACACAGAAAACATGAAAATATGTATTATCCAAGGAAAGGTAGAAGGCCGAAGATCGCGAGGAAGATCCCCAACAAGATGGATTGACCAAATTACAGGAATATGCAAAAGATCTATGTATTAGTTGGAAAATATGACGAGAAACAGAGATCTTTGGAGACGGACAATACACGACATCTCCATGACCACTACTTTCAGTCCGGGGAGTCAGGACTGAAGAGGAAAATGTGTGTGTGGTTGTGTTATTGCCTTCGGAGTCTATGTCCATTCGTCATCTGAGTTTTATTAAATTAATATTAATAAATCAAATTATATTTTATCCACAGCGCACTGTAAGCGTGATTGGTAGATATCCGTTTTATTTTCCTTATCATTTTCTTGTTCTAATATGTATTTGAGATATTAAATGTATGTAGGCTTTGTACTTGATCTTAACAGTTTTATATATTCATAAGAAGAAGCTGCAGAGTGACAAAAATGGATCGCATCAGAAATGAGGAGATAAAACGAATAATGGCAGTAGAACAAGACATACTCAGCTATATCGAAGAAAAACATTTAATTTGGTATGGACATGTGAGAAGAACAGATCATACAAGGTGGATAGCAAAGATTTCGGATTGGAGTCCAATAGGAAGGAGGAAAAGAGGCAGACCCCGAAGATCATGGAGGGATGAAGTGGACGAGGCCATGGAAAGACGAGACCTTAGAGATGGAGAATGGCAGAACAGAAAGGACTGGAGACGTTGGCTGAAAGAAGGAAGGCGGCGACAGCTGTAAAAATCCTTATATAGATAAATAGTTTTATATTATTATTGTATTATAGTTGTAATGAACCAGTAAATTGCTTATATAAACGAATAAAAGATGTATTATTGTTATAACTATAATTTTTTTTTTTTCATTTATGTAGGGTTTTAAAAATATTTTTTAGATTTTAGTATTTATAATTTATAGCATTTCTATGTCAGAATGAAATGACAGATTTATTTTAAATTAATCGTTTTGTCACAATTGCAGTTGATGAAAAATGTTGTTCGGGTTGATCTAAAACATTTTGTTTTATTTGTCGCTAAAATTTTACATAATAACCTAATCATATATTTTTTAATAAATCACCAAATAGACCATTTTTCTGTATAGAAGTTATTAGGAACATTTTATAGACCTAAAATCTGGTATTATTATATATTGGAAAATATAGTCATGTTAATAATACATTTATTCACGTGTTTGTAAAGAAAAAATAGTATATAAATATAAAATATACTTACTTTTCTTATCTTGGCATGGATCGGGCATTTTCAAAAATATTACTTGAGAACCTTTGGATGTCACTAATTCACTGTCTTGTTTTCGTTTAATGGATCACTTCCTACTTCTAGGTTAAAGTAATTCTCGCCGCTACTATTGATCTAAGTTTGTGGGGTGAAAAGTCTGCGCGCGGCGTAAAATGTGAGGAATAGAATGCCAATGTACATATGAACTGAAATTTGACATTAATCAAAACAATTTGGCTTTATTCAATTGTCCTATGTAGTTGCTAAGTACTGAAAGCAAGTATTTTTAATAATTTTTAGTGTAATGTTTAGATAAATATAAACTAAGGCCAAAATATAAGCTTAAATTCTGTACTGTAAATTGATGAATTATTTTTGCATTTCCTTTAACTTTTATTATTTCTGCGTCGTATCATAGATTTTTATATCATTTTAAATGTCGGAAACTACTGTTCTTCTTCATTTTAAAAAACATGCTCATTTATCTTCATTCAGCTGATCCTACTTGTAGTTTCTCTTTCCTGGAAACGGAAGCAGCGTTTTCAGTACCAAGTTGTGGCCTATAGGAATGGATCCTGGACCGGCTCATCATTGAACACTAGGAGGCACGACTGACAGTTTTAATGGCTCATTAAACATCCCTAGTCCCTTAGCATGGCAAGTATCAGTATTAATACGTCACAGTTTACTGACCATGGTTCTCGGATACCAAGATCCGGCAGGGGGAGATATAACAAGGATAACAGGGCTCCCCAGGTCGTCAACCAGAGAAATCCCTGTTCTTTAAAACTCCACAGATCAACAATTACGATCGCTACGTGGAATGTGAGAACAATGTACGAGGAGGTCAAGACACACAATGCAATTAAGGAAATGGATAGACTTACTATCGATATAATGGGTGTAAGTGAAATGTGCTGGACTGGATCTGGACAGTGCACAGTACGTGACCACCAGATTTATTATTCCGGAGATAGCAAAGACCTACATATTAACGGAGTTGGTATCATAGTGAATATGAACATCTCTAAATACGTCACAAACTTCGTCCCAATCTCAGAGAGAATACTCCTTATTCAGTTTAACATCTTCCCTGTTAAGACCAACATAATCCAGGTATATGCACCTACTGCAGACAAATCAGACGAAGAGATCGAAACTTTCTATTCGGAACTAATGAGTGTCTTGAAAAAACTTCACAAAAATAAAATAAAAATGCTTATAGGAGACTTAAATGCCAAAGTGGGAAAGGGTAGATGTGGAGAAACTGTAGGACCCTTTGGACTGGGGGAACGAAACGAACGCGGAGATCGCCTGATCACCTTCGCTGTGGAAGAACAACTGGTAATTACCAACACTTTCTTTAAACTACCAGCTAGGAGATTATATACGTAGAGATCACCTCAAGGCACCCAAGATCACATCATCAGTAACCAAATTGATTACATTATGGCGAATAAAAGATTCAGAAACGCAATAACATCAGCCAAAACATATCCTTGTGCTGATATCGGGTCGGACCATAACCCACTGGTAGTTAATATCAGACTAAAGCTGAAGAAGATAGAGAGTGCAAAAGCAAGAAAATACCATTTAGGACCATTAAAAAATAAAGACACCAGGCACCAGATACAAACCTATATAGAAAAAGAATTAAAAAATACAGACAAAGCTAATGAAACAGATAACGAAATGGCAAAACTACAACAAATTAACCAGACAATCCTAGATAAATATCTTCGCCCAACAACGGTTAAAAAGAAAGAGTGGATTACTGATAAAATCCTAAATGTGATAAAGATTAGAAGAAGAGCTAAAAACAGAGACATGTGTGAGTATAAACGAATTGACAAAGAAATAAAAAAAACTATTAGAGAAACCAAAAACAAATGGTTGGAAGATCAATGAAGAGAAATAGAATCATTGGAAAGTAGAAACGACTCGCTTAATCTCCACAAGAAGGTAAAAGAGGCAGCATTAATATACAAACCCAAGAGATCAGGACATATGACTGATGATCATGGCGACCCGGTAATAGACATTGAACAAACAAAGAATATATGGAAGAGATACTTTGAGAAGAAATTCGATGACGACAGAGATAACAACCAGATAATTATGGAATACGACACAGGACCACCAATCACTTAAGACGAAGTCAAAGCCTCAATTAAAGCAACCAAAGCAGGCAAAGCACCAGGGCCCGACAACTTTCATTCCGAATTTTAAAAATCATGGGAGACGAAGGAGTAAAATGGCTTACGACAACGTTCAATAAAATCTATGACTCGGGAAAAATCCCAGAGAGTTGGTTAAAATCTACATTTATTGCTATACCTAAAAAACCTAATGCAAAAAAATGCGAAGAGCATCGTATTATCAGTCTAATGAGCCCCATTCTTAAGACCTTCTTAAAGATAATACACAGAAGAATTTATCAGAAATGCGAGTCACAGATCTCACGAACGCAGTTTGGATTCAGGGATGCGTTAGGTACAAGAGAAGCCTTTTTCGCGGTTCAGATATTATTTCAAAGGTGCAGAGACGTCAACTGCGATATTTATGTATGCTTTATCGACTACCAGAAAGCTTTCGACGGAATCAAGCACGATAAGCTCATGGATATACTAAAGGCAACTGATCTGGATAACAAAGACCTTCGAGTAATCAAGAACATATACTACAACCAATCAGCAACCATTCGGGTGAAAGACCAAGTAACAGAAGAAGTTGAAATAAAGAGAGGAGTACGACAGGTCTGCATCCTCTTTCCCCTATTATTTAACGTCTATTCGGAACACGTCATTAGCCAGGCCTTAGAGCATATCGAAGAGGGTATTCTCATAAATGGTGAGCGCCTGAATAACATCAGATATGCAAACACCATCCTCTTTGCAGACAGTTTAAAAACGAAAATCCGTTTATTGAGATGCTACGTATTTACAGTGCTGCTCTATGAGTTGAATCATGGACACTAACCGAGGCATCCATGGGAAAACTCGAGGCGTTTGAGATGTGGTGTTATAAACGGATACTGAGGATCTCCTGGGTGGAACGAATAACAAACATTGAGGTTCTACGTCGGATGGATAAAACATGTGAAATTATATTCACAGTGAAACAACGCAAGCTAGAATATCTTGGACATATCTTCGATGTCCTAAGGATGATTTATCTCGAGTAATTCTCACCAAAACTTTTATTTTCCAAGTAAAGATTTGCAATCTGTCCTGTGGACAATAATAAAATTTGATAATTCAAACAAAAAAATTAACATGAGCGAAGAATACCTGCCAGTGCTGGTACCTTCCTTATTAAATTTAACTAAAATTAATATTAAAAACATTTTTTTCTTATATTTTAATCAATTTACTTATGACAATCTAAATATCTAAATCTGGTAAGTTCAAGTGATTGTCTCTTAAGTTTTCTCTCTTTCATGCTGTTGTACAGTAGGTTTACCGCACTAAAATTTGGGTGAATTCCTAACCGCTTTAAATGCCTATCACTACACTTTTTTATTTTTTCGAGAGATCACGCTGTATGACTTCATCAGGGACGTAGTATGGTGCATTAATAATCTGCCTAAGGACCTTCGATTGGAACCTGCAGGATTTCAATATTGGATACGCTTGCACACCCCCACAGTTAAATGCCATAGGTCCAGATGGGTTTTAGAATTACTTTATATACTACTAATTTATTTTCTAGTGATAGTTCAGATCTTCTTCCAAGTAGCCAGTAAAGTTGTCTTAATTTTAATCCAAGTTGTTTTCCTTTATTGAAGATGTAGTTTCTCCAACTAAGTTGTCTATCAAGATGAATACCAAGGTATTTTGCACTATCGGATTGCGGTATATCTTGATTGATTGGTTGTACAGGAGGACATGTCAGACGTTTAGTTGTAAAAGTTACATGGTTTGATTTACTTTCATTAACCTTGATTCGCTATTTGTAACCTTCTCGATGTTTCGATCGAATTTGTGTGCGACGAGAGGATGAGGGTGTCATCAGCAAATGTTGTCAACGAACAGTGATCAGAAGTGGGTCGGCCGTGTATAATAGAGATAAGAGTGGACCAAGCACAGATAGATATAAAAGTGAAGTACTACCTTAAAGTACGCCAGATTTTATAGGTCTCAATGCTGTTACTATCGTACCGTATTTTATCTGGAAATGTCTTTCTGGTATGTAGGATTTCAATATCCTATAGTATTCAGATGGTAGTTGTTGTTTAATTTTATACAGCAAGCCTGTATGCCAAACTTTATCAAAAGCTTGTGTGATGTCCAAGAAGATTGTAGAACAATAGAGCTTTTCCTCCAAATTCTGGTTTATGATAGATAATGAGTCTATATGAAGTTACGGATTCTAAAGGTTTGCCTATTTTATGGATTAAAATAACTTGAGCCACTGTCCATTGTAAAGGAAAATATCCTAGTCTTAATACTGCATTGTAGATTTGTGTTAATAAGAGGGTCGCATTTTGTGGTAATTGACATAAGACGAATCCAGTAATCAACTCATAACCAGGAGCTTTCTTTTTATTAGTATTAAGTATTGCGTCAATAATTTCGGTATTTCTAAAAGGTTTAATAGGCAGAGACATCTGGTATGGGCAGTCCAAATCTTTATGAATATTTTCCTCTTCCTCTTATTGTACCTCACAGGGAAATGGAGTAAAGGTAGTTTCCAAGTGTTCGAGAAATATATTTGCTTTTTCGTCATCAGTCCGTGCCCAATGACCGTCACTCGTTTTGATAGGTGGTATTTTGTTGTGATCGTAACAATTTTCTGGTAGCCTTCCAAAGGATGTAATTTGTGGCTTCTAATAGCGATAAATATCTCAGATATTTTGTAGTTGATGTATTTTTTAGATCACTTACCATTTTTTTCAGGTTCGATTGTTTTGCCATGTGTTTCTAAGTTTTCTCTTTTCTCCAATTTTTTGTTTAATGGCCTCGGGATAGAACTCCTTGTTAGGTATATTATTGGTTGGTGGGGTGGATTCCCAGCACGCTTTCTGTATACATGTAGTGAGATGCTCCACAGTAGTGTCTAGATCACTTTCTGTCTTTAGACATAAGCTTATGTTAAAGTTTAAGTTATTAGTAATATTAAATTTAAATAGGTACACAAAATTATGCTTAAAATTTTATTTACCAATTGTAAAGAACTTAAAGTACCTTTAAACTTTGGACAGAATTTAAAATTCAACCTAATGTAACGAAAGACTAAAGGTGACTATTCGTTACAGCATTAAGGGAGTACAGTCATTTTGTGCTTGATATCGGCCCAGTCTCTTAATCTGGGGAATTCCATCCGAATTATCTTGCAACCGATAGTACGTGTGTGTATGTTAAATTTGGTTGTCGTAGTTGGTGTTGACTATTGGCAAGTGGTTGTTTTTCTCTTAGGGCTGGAAATCTGCGTTTTAAATACCAAAACTTTAGTCAATGATTATTATAATTTATTTATACACTTTCTCTGTGATACTGGGATAACAATTAACATTATTTATAGAGAAATATTAAATTATACACCAGATTAAAGAACAGGCACGTTTCAATGTTGAGCAATTTACAATTGCTAATATTTTCTCATTAACAAAACGAATAGAAAAAACATCGCCAAATCCACCAGCTAATAATGCACATATGGTTAGAAGAAAGGATACCAGCACGATGGAAGGAAAACATAATAGTGCCCATCCACAAAAAAGGGGACAAAACAAAATGCGCGAATTATAGAGGAATTTCACTCCTAAACACGGCATATAAAACCCTCTGAAACATCATTCTTAGTAGACTAATCCCTTATGCTGAAAATTTCCTATTAGGCGAATATCAAGCCGGTTTTAGGGCAAACAGATCAACAATAGATCAACTATTCACGCTGAGACAACTTCTAAAAAGGGGTTGGGAGTATAACAGACCCATACACAATCTTTTCATAGACTTTCGACAGGCATATGATAGCGTAGAAACAAGCCAAGTATGGAATGCCATGGCGGAGTTCTCAATACCAAAGAAACTCATTCGGATGACCAAAGTCTGTATGGAGGGTGGAATATCTAAAGTACGTGTAAAGAATAAACTGTCTGGCAGCTTTGAAATCAACAGTGAACTCAAACAGGGTGATACGTTATCTCCACTACTTTTTAACCTTGTATTAGAGAAAGCCATGAGGTTGGCCGAAATAAAAACAAAATTGCTATCGGTTCAAGGTCCCAAGCTATTACTCGCATATGCAGATGACATAGATCTCGTTGGAGACTCCATCCTGTCCACGAAAGACATCTTCAACAAGGTGGAAGGAGCAACAAGTGAAGTAGGGCTGAAGATTAATGAAGAGAAGACGAAATATATGTGTATAAATAGAACCACACGAAGAGACAGAATAGGACAAAATGTGACGATCAACACCTTCAATTTTGAAAGAGTACAACGTTTTAAGTATCTGGGGGCCGTAATCACAGCTGAAAACGATGTTACTGAAAAAATAAAAGACAGAATCCAATCTGCAAACCGCTGTCTATTCGCACTGGATAAGCTCATAAAATCAAAAAATCTTACAAGAAGTTCAAAGATCAAAATCTATAAATCCATCGTCAGACCTGTAATAACATACGGATGCGAAACGTGGACCATGACCAAAGCAAACGAAGAAAAGCTCAGACGCTTTGAACGAAAAATATTCGGACCTCGCCATGACATCACCACAAACCAGTATAAGATCAGAACCAATATCGAATTAAAAGCACTCTACAATGACGCCGATATTGTCCAAGAAATTAAATCACAGCGACTAAGATGGGCAGGCCACGTGCACAGACTGCATAACGATAGACTGGTAAAACTGGTATGGGAAGAGATTCCCACAGGCAAAAGACCACTTGGACGTCCCAGAATGCGATGGAGAGATAACATCCAAGCAGATCTCCGGAAAATGAACATTCCATTTGACCCTAGTTTGATGGAAGACCGAACAAATTGGAAAAAAGTTGTACAGTCAGCCAAGACCCACCCAGGGTTGTAGCGCTACGTGATGATGATGAATGGAAAAAACAAATACAGTCAGTAAAAAATGTATATGTATATTTGTGGATCTTACTAAGGCCTACGTAGCCGAGGCAATAAAGCAATAAAAAGTACAAAAGCTACAAAATTTTTGTGGTTGGATGGATCTCAATGCAACTTTTTGTATTCGATTCGTAAGAACATTAGGAACATTAGGAACATTGTGAACTAAAGTAATGGTGTCGAAATAAAAAAATGCTGTATTGAACAAGGAAAAAGCGTTTTCTAAAGTGCATTTAAAAATGATGAAAAATTATAAATTTGTAATTCAGAAATAATTGACGTGAATGAGTTCAACATTACTACTCGAAGGTTTTTGGAGTCGCTGAAGACGAATATTATGACGGCGATTGTCTCCGAAGTACCTGATGCCCAGGATGTACGTCGTCTATTGGAGTGATGGAAAGTCGATACAAACAATGTGCAGAATCTGTATATTTTTATATCTATATCTCTAATAATGAATGCTTCTTTTAATCAAGGTTCTCTCCCCTCGTCCTAGAAATTGGCTTTAATTACTTCAATATTCAAGAAAGGAAATAAACTTGATTACAATAATTATCGTCCGATCGGCCTGGTTCCTATTGTGGGCAGGGTCATGGAATCGATTATTTCGGAAGCTATGTCTGAGTTTCTTTTGCAAGAAAATGTCATCCCTCACCAAAAGCATGGCTTCATCAAAGGTCGTTCAACGATCACAAACTTACTTTATTGTGTAAATGATTGGTCATTATCTTTAAACAATCGGCATCCTATCAATGTAGTCTACTTAGACTCCTCCAAAGCTTTCGACAATGTTCCAAAACGTCGATTACTAGCAAAATTGGATCACTATGGTATTCACGGAAAGTTAAACATTTGAATTCAAGATTTTCTATCCGACCGATACTTCAGGGTTCGTGTTGGGGAAGACCACTCACTAGATAAGCCAGTCAAGAGTGGAGCCCCACAAGGATCAGTTCTTGGACCGCCATTTTTTGGGTCTACACTAGTGATCTTCCGCTCCAACTAATCCAACTAACGTGAATCCAACTATTAACCAACATGTTCTTTAACACGATCTTGATGCAATATTTAAATGGCCGTCAGAATGGTTACTTCCGCTTAACATTGAAAAATACGTTGTTTTACATATCGGCAAAAATAACCCATCACTGCCGTACTTTATTAATGGACATAATGGACAAAATCCTACTTGAAAGTGTTCAGCGTAAAGCTACAAGACTGGCATACGGTCGCGTAACTATGACGATGGACTATCCATGGCTCCTCTTACCACATTCGAGCAGCGACGTCTTTGTGGTGACCTTATTATGTCCTTATGTATTTTAAAAAATAATTTTGGAAACTTAAACACCATATTATTCACTTTGAGTCAAGACGAAAGATTAGGAAGCCATGATTACAAATTAAAGAGGGAACAAACTACTGCTCGGTCTAGGGCGAACTTCTTACGAAATAGAATATTTAATATCTGGAACAATTTGGATCATGACACCATATCGGCAACTAGTGTTAACATCTTTAAAAATAAACTTGATAGCGCTTCATTTTATTTACAGGATTATGTTATTTTCGGACCGCATTATTTATTTATTATTTTCCCTTTTTTGGTATGATGTACGTAATTACTTAACTTTATGATTGGTATTAGTTTTATAAGGATATTTTTTTTTGTTTTTGGGCATAATAGGAGCTTGCTTCTCTGCCCTGATTTGTTATATAATAATAATAATAATAAACCAGTGCAAACTCGTTAGTCGAGAGTTTTCATGGTCGCTAAACGCGAATATCATAACGGCGATGGTCTTCGTAATACCTCGTGTCTAGGGTTGATCTGGTGAGGAACCTCGTCTCATGGGAATTAAATACAAAATCAGTCCAAACTCGTAACTTAGGAATCTTCTTTTTCTTGTAGTGCCTATCCATTTCGGATGGTTCCTTCTACTGTTCCTTGTAGAATTAATTGCAGCAACCCATATCTTTCGTTGTTCCTTATGACATGACGGAGGTATTCGATTTTGGCTGTTTTTATTGTGGTTAACAACTACTCTTTTCCTTTTTGAATTTTTAATAAAACGACCTACTTAATTCGACGATAAAGCCACTTTTTAAAAGCCTCAATTTTCTTGCAGGTAGCGTCTGTGAGAGCCCACGACTCAACTCCGTACAACTGTAAGGAAAGATATAACATAGTAGTAACCTGATTTTTATGGGTACTGATAAATAATGGATTTGAATAGTTTAGCTATTTTTTTAAATGCTCATAGTGCTTTCTCAATCCTACATTTGGTTTCTAGAGAATGGTCCAAATTTTCATTGACGTTCGCACCAAGGTAGGTGTATGTTTTTACTCTTTCTATTAATTGTCCATTCACACTTCTTCTTTTAATTTGCTGTTCCTCCTTAGGGATCATCATACATTTTGTTTTCTTAAGGTTCAGTGACACTTTTCTTCTACACCTCATAATACAGGGTAAGATCGCCGGAAGGAGAGGCCCAGGCCGAAGAATAACATCCTGGCTCCGAAATCTCCGAGAATGGTATCAAGAGACCACCGCTAATTTATTTAGAGCCGCCGTAAACAAAGTTTACGGCGGCTAATATGATCATAGGCGATCGTTGGCGATCATAGTTGCCAATATAATTGGCGTAATATAACGTTCGATAATCGGACAGGGTACTGAAAGAAGAAGAAGAATGTCCAATGAAAGTCGATATCTCTGACTCACTTCTGTGATTCTATTAATTAACTCCTGGAGGTCTTCATAACTGTGTCTTTTTTTTCTTAATTAGATGGCTTTGGGAAAGACCAATTAGCCAGATACCACCGTGTCATCCGCGTATCTGATGTTATTCCGTTAATTCGAATGCCGGCTTTAATATTCTCTACTGCTTCTTAAAAGATTTCCTCAGAGTTTATGTTGAACAGCGTGGGTGATAGGATCCCTGTCGGACCCCACGTTTGATTATCGTCGATGATATCGTCGATATCATCGGATTCTCCTGCCTGATTGATTCCAGTAAAGATTGCTAATACTTCATCACAAGTGTTTATTCTAATATTTTTTAGAACGATCTTGTCGTGTTTTTCTGTATCAAACGCTTTATTGTAATCAATGAAGCATGCATAAATATCGCAATTCACATCTCTACATCGTAAAAACAGCACTTGTAGGCTAAAGAGAGCCTCTTTCGTACCCACTGCGTTTCGAAAACCAAACTGTGTACGGCAGATTTTTTCTTTGCATAGTCTACATATCCTTTGATGTATGATTTTTAGAAATAACTTTAAAATGTAGCTCATTAAGCTGATGGTCCGGAAATCATTGAAGGATACGGATTTTGTTTTCTTTGGTAAAGTAATAAACGTTGACTTCAGCCTGGATCTTGGTATTACTTTGTTTAAATATATGTCATTAAAAATTTTTTGTTAGTCGTCGAGTACCGTCAACAACTCTGCCTCTTCACATTGTGTTTTTAACCAATTTTCTTTGGCTTTTCGTATTGTGGTTCTTATTTGTCTTTGAATTTTTTTATATATGCTTTTGTTGTTCTTTGATTTTTTTCTTTCTTCCATGAGTTGCAGTATATTATCATTCATCCAACTTTTCTCTTCTTTTTATTTTTTATTAAATGTTATCCTCTAATCATGATTTTGAATCTCCCATTCGACTTCGTTTTTGATGATATCGCGCCTAGTCTCTGGGATAAGATTACTTCTTATAATTACCCGGTATTGGTCTGCTATTCGTTGTTCTGATATTTGAATCTCTGGGTACGTACTACCTGAAAAATTCAGCATATAGTTTTTGTCGATAGCCGATTGTTTCTTGGCTAAGGTTTGTCACCTTATAATACAAGCACAAAATGTTTTCGTTTATAGACACAATCCATTTCATGCGCTGCCTTGGTTATCCCGTTTGGATCAGTGCCGGCTGATGTTCCAACGTAGTAACTTTAGCGAGTGGAGCTCTTGTTCTTGTTTGGCTCATTTGTGGTTGTTTTTGTTATTGCCTGTAGCTGATTGTATGACAGGGGCCCGCCTCCTCAACACCCTACCACCGTTCCGCATGCCATTAGTAAACACCATTTTTATGTAAAAGGAATACTTTGCCAAATATTACACTAAAACTTACAAACAAAATTTTGCAAGAACGAATAAATCAGCTCATCAACTTAGCAGATGAACAACAAGGTTTTCGTACGAGAAGGTCATTTATAGATACAATATTCGTCATAAAACGAATTCAATAGAAAGCATTAGAATACAATGCCCAAAGGAGCAATATGGTGCAAACCTCCATTCCTATGTTTGGTCGACTTGAAGAAAGCATTTGACAGAGTAAGATTTGAAAGATATTATATATCTTTTATACAATAGAGAGATAAAAGCCTGCAAGGCCAGGATACGACCAATAATGACGTAAGCATGAGAAACAAGACCCGACACAGCCAAAACACAGAGATGGCAGAAATAAGAATACTCAGAAGAATTAGAGGATACACGCTAAGAGACAGAATAAGGAGTGACGAGATTAGAAAAAAATGTAATATACAGGGTATAGACGAGTGGACACCAAATATAAAAAAGAATGGAATAATCACATCAGTGTAACAGAGGACACAAGAGTCGTTAAAATGGCAAGGGATAAATCACCAAGGGGAAAAAAAAGTATCGGCGGAGAATAAGAAGAAGATAAGTAATTCCTTAAACTAATACGGACATATGGGATACAGCTATGGGGCTGTGCAAACGAAAGTAACATCCAAATTATACAACGGTATCAAAATAAAGTGTTAAGGAGCATCGCCAACGCTAACTGGTACTTCAGAATCTGATCTTCATCGAGACCTTCTCCACATGGATACTGTTAGCTAGGCAATAAGTAAGTTTGACAAAAGCCACAAAAAAGGGCTCTCCAATCATGTGAATATCGAGGCCATTAAACTTCTATACAACACTAATCAGATAAAAAGACGTAAGAGAAGGAAGCCGTTCGAGTTATTGTGATAAGTGAAAAGCAGAGCAAAGTTGAGAAATTATGCATTAGATCCTAAGGATTTTTGGTGAATATGACCTTAGATCTGTCTTCTATAGTATTAAACTAGGATAGAACTAACTTGCCTATTGATAGTAGTAATGACCAGATAGTTCTCCTTGTATAGCATGAATACCAGGAGATCCTACAGGAGAAACAGTACTATGGGATCCTCATGATAATTAGTTGGTAATATATCTTCAAATGGAACCTCCTCGTTTTTGTATAAATCTTCACTAGTTCCGTCTCTTTTCTATTATTTTATTAATATTTAAGGAGTTACTTATTTACTTTAACTAAATTGGGAGAAACTAAAAATAAGTAGCAATATTTAAAATATATATTACAAAACATCAACAATTTTTTATTATTTTGAATAGAACTTATCACTACTGTTAACAAAGCTCTTTAGGTACACAATATTTGGTATTAATTTAGAAAATATACAAAACTACTAAACTAAGGTATCCAACAATTCTTTGGTTTGGTAGACATATTGGGTTTTACTCTTTCTTTTCTCTAGATCAAATTGTTGCATCTTGGTAAACAATAAGGCTTGAAGCATCTCATGCTCTTGATCCTCATTTACTAACTCTCGATGAAGATTCTCTAAAAATACTCTCCTATTTTCTAACTTCTCCACAGTTTCTTCTAAAACTATTTCATTGTGCTGCATCTCACAAGAACTCTTGATCATATCCATTCGAAGTTTTGTGAGCGTCTCACTGACATCTTCCTCTTTGTTCTTCTCATTCTTTTGGTATTTTTTTAAGTTTGCCTCTAATCGTACTAGATTCTCTTCTTCTTTCAGGAGTCGTTTATTAAGTTTGTTAATTTTTTCAAATAGGCCGACTTGTTCTTTAATTGTAGCTTCGCTTACAGTTGAACTAGAATCATCGTCCTTTGTGTCCTTGTTTGATTCCTCGGAGTAGGGAGAAAATCTTTCAGAGAGTGTCTAAAAAGCAAACATATAATTAGTTTTTTTATAGATTTTAAAAATAATAATTTTAAATTATTAAAAAATTACAAAATGGGAGAGTCAAGGGTAAATATAAAGTAAAGGGGGTTTACAAAAATTCACCAAAAAGAATGTTATTAATTTAAGAAACTGTTAATTTAAAAACTAGATTTATTATTTTTAACAACCATCTACAATAAATATGTAGGTACTAGTCTGAGACTGTGTGCCTGAGTTCGCTCCCAGTCAAGACATGGCAGACTAGATGGGTAAGTTCTCATCCCCGACACGGTAAGTCCCAATGGTTAATAGGGAACATTCTATAGGTATATAGGACCTAGGATAGGTGCGAATAAGGTATGCTAGGTCCTAAATAAACCGCCGCGGCTGTCAACTGTGAACAAGATTTATGAGCTCCAGCTATGTCAGCAACTATATATTTGTTGATTGAATATAACAAATACATATATAAAATGGCACACATACACCCAAACACAAAATACGCATACACATTTACACCATACCCAATCTGCAAATCCTTACTACTACTGCGCTTCTAAATCTCGAGGTGTAACATCATCGCTCCCAGGGGTTGCAGGGCACAGAAAGAAAAGTCTAAGCCTAAGAGATGCCCACGAGATCTGGCGAACTCTTCGGGATTATAGGTGCTGTCTTACCTGACAGCATTTCATCCAACGCATTGATGGCTCAGTAGAGGACTCGAAATGAGTGCCTTCTATAAATCTATATATAAAAATGTGGAGTCCGGGACCACGGTCTCGTACTTTGTGTATCTGTTTCCCCTCAATGCCTAAATGACCCCAATGGTCTTCTGCAGTTCAGTACTTCTTCAGTATTGGAAGTTTGTATCTATCTGACTGCCTGAAGACAGTGTTTGACGAATTGTGCTCCTTTCGCCGTTTATTCATATATTCGGCGTTTCAATTCATCAACGCCGTAGCAAAGCTCTTGCTGAAAACTGTAAATCTTTTACAAATTTCGTATAGCTCAAAAAGACAGAAAATGATAGTAGTAAATCGTTTCGTTTTCGTTTATCGCCATCAAAATAGATAGCACTTTGTGTATTCGTTGGCTTTCCGTGTAGGACTTTGTATCTACTCGTCTGTCTGAAGACGTAAAGATACAGAACTACCGTTATAACAGCCTGACAGCAGCCTGTTGATACCAATTCATACACGGAAGGTTTGACGAATTGTGCTCTTTCGACGTTTATTCATATATATATATATATATATATATATATATATATATATATTTATATAAGGAGCAACCACTGTCAAACTCAATAAGCAGAATAAGATAAAACAATGTAGTGAAGTGAATAGTGATCAGTGTAGTAGTGTCTGGGGGCTCGGGAGAACGGAACCTCGGAAGCCCTGAAGAAGACTTCAGAGAGGATGTCGAAAGCTAGGCGCAATGGAAATCAACGCGGTTCAACCCGGAAGACTGGTGTTGATGTTGACCGATAGCTTCATTTGGATGTTAGTTTAAGCTCTTTCAGGTTTCAAGGGTTAAACCACACTAATATTTTCGATTGTTTTCTATCCGTTGTAGAATGTCATAATTTCACATGTGACTTGTTTTCGTACATGTATTTATTTGGAATGCAGTGAGGTACGATTAACGAGGGAATGGGTAAACGAAAAGGGACCGACCTTTTTTAAATTCAGAAGGATTCATTTTTATTTTTTCCCCTCTTTTTATTATATATTATACTCAATGGAAAATGGACCAAAATTGGAGTATTAGTTAAAAAAAAAGGGGAAGAAGAATAGGAATAAAGTTCATGTCTTGTAAGGAGTTTTTTTTATTTGTTTTGTATGATGAGAGAGTGATATATCTGCTTCAAGTTGTCGATGTCATGACATCCAACGGGCTAACATTAGCGTCCATTTCTAACAAAATACAGATGAATAATTCCCCTCTCACTCCTGAACAAACCACAAAATACACTTCACTCCCGTACTTCCCACAAATCACAAACAAGCTTAACAAACCTTTCAAAAACTTACCTGTTAAAATAGCCTTAAAAAACGTCAGAACCTTAGGAAAGTTATTTTCGAAGACAAAAACTCCATTGGTGCATCTAGAACAAACTAATGTCGTCTATCATATATCCTGTGCAGAGTGCAACTCCTGCTACATTGGCCAGACCAGCCGCTCTCTTCAAGGTCGACTAACGTCACACAAAAGCGACATTAGGATTTTTAAACCATCTTGTGCCCTTACACAACATGCCATTTCAACTAAACACAGTATCGATTTCACGAATACCAAAATACTGTGCAAACAACAAAATTATCACAAGCGATCCATACTTGAAATGTGCCAAATGTGCTTGAGCCAGATATATCACTCTCTCATCATACAAAAAAAACCCCTTACAAGACATGAAATTCATTCCTATTCTTCTTCCCTTTTTTTACTAATACTCCAAATTGGTCCATTTTCCATTGAGTATAATATATAATAAAAAGAGGGAAAAAAAATAAAAAATGAATGAACAAGCCACATGTGAAATTATAAACTGAAATCCTTTATGCCTAGACAATATTCAAAAATTCTACAGTCATACATATCTGATAGATACTTCAGAATCAAACAAGAAGACGTTTACACAGATTTAAAAGAAATTAAAGCAGGAGTCCCTCAAGGAAGTGTATTAGGTCCGGTCCTCTACCTGTTATACACATGCGACATACCTGAACTAGAAAATGATGCTATAGCCACCTTTGCATATGATACTGCCATTCTAGCAGTAGGCGATACCAGTGAAGAAGCGGCGGAAAAATTACAGTTGTCAATAGATAAAATCCATAAGTGGACAAAAAAATGGAAAATCAAACTAAACGAGTCTAAATTAATTCACGTTAATTTTACAAACAAAAAATCCAAAACATTCCAATTAGAATAAATGATGCCCAAATACCGCACGCATCTACTGCAAAATACTTGGGTATCACACTTGATGCAAAGCTTCGCTGGAAAGCCCATATCAAAAAGAAAAGGGAGGGACTAGGTATCCGTTATAAGAAAATGTATTGGCTGATGGGAAGAAATTCAGTTTTGTCCACACATAATAAACATTTGCTATACAAGCAAATACTGAGACCAGTATGGATGTATGGTTGCCAACTCTGGGGCTGTGCTAATAAAAGTAATATCCAGAGATTCCAGAATAAAGTACTAAGGAACATCGTTGATGCTCCTTGGTACATCAGAAATGTCGACCTCCACAAGGACCTTGAGATGGAATATGTAAATAAAATTATCAAGAAGATGGCAGGTAGTCACGAACTACGGCTCCATAAACACGTAAACATCGAGGCCATCCAGCTCCTCGATAATACTGGGTTAGAAAGAAGACTCAAACGAACAAAACCATTTGAGTTAGTGTAAAATGTAATTAGTGTAAAAGCAGACCATAGTGCTGTGTTGTGAATTTGCATGTTAGGTATTAGTGCATAGCTGTTAGATAAAATAAGAGGACGCCATAGGGTAAGCTCTTAGAATGCTTCCTTTAGTCTTTAGTAAATTAAGACAGATAAGAATTGATAATTGGTCAGCTTTGACCAGATTCCAATGGCATAAACACAGTAGGTGTTTAATATATAAAAAAATGTGAAATTATGATATTCTACAACAGATAGAAAACAATCGAAAAGATTAGTGTGGTTTGACCCTTGAAACAGGAAAGAGCTTAAATTAACATCCAAATGAAGCTGTCGGTCAAAATTAAAAAAAAAAAATCACCAACAAATAAAATAAATGAACAATAGTCCTCGTTTACAGTTTTTCTTGTGTTTTTTGTTTCATTTTCCTGGTTTAGTTAGTAAAGTTTTAATTATGGTTAAGTTGTTATGGTAGAGTTTTTATAACATCTAAAAAACCTAATTGTTTTTGTAAGTATGAACCCTGTTCGTTGTTTACTTATATTCTAAGATCATTTCTATTTGTAGTGAACTGATGATGAGATTAAAAGAAAGAAAGATCAAAAGCGAAACGTATTCAAGTAAATCAATGAAGTAGTTGACGACTTTCATTTGCCAATTATTGACCGATCAAACCTCTGCAATTCAACCATTGAATATATTTTAAATTTAATTAACGGTCGTATTGTTTGCAATATTTATATATATATATATATATATATATATATATATATATATATATATATATATATATATATATAAATATATATTGATTTTCACTTGAGTAAATAAAAATCACTAATCTAAAATTTAAAAAATAATACAATTGTATTATGTGTATACCTCTCCATTTCTAGTCGGCTTGTTGGTATTGGACTGCTCACTATCTCCTTCCGTCATTACTCCACTATCACTGTTCTTGTCTGCTATAAAGGTATCTTGTTCTGGATCTACAGCTTCTGAAAGTCCTTTTAGATATGTTTCTAATAAATAATTGCTGCCGTGCTTTCTGACCCTGGCACGATGTGTTTTATCCTCTAGGTAACCTATTTGGTGTTCGCTGTGCCTAAAAAAATGCAGTAAATTAATCATCCGGTCAAGAATGATAAAAAAAATTTATATTTAAATAATATTCAGAGCAAAAATAAAAGGGAAGATTCAAAACTAAAGCACAAAGAATGCAAAATGTCGTTGTAGGAAACTTTTGTGTAAAATTCCATCATCCACAACCAGGTCAACAGTATATGTAATATTTAAGACAAACTGTATCAAAATCAATTGAATATAGTAAAAAAATGTGTCAAATGTGTTGACCAGATAAGTTATTTGGAAAAAGGTTGTGAAATTGTTTAAATACCTAAATATATTAGGATACTTTGATATTAGAAAAACGATCAGTCCAAACTGACATACGGCAGGGCTACTCAATATTGTAGTTATATATCTTCAGTGATTAAAAGTAGAAATACGATACAACCCAATCATATAATATGACGTAAAGTAAACAGCATTTACTATGCAGATTTTTGTATAAAACACGCGGTGCTTGCGATATTTACAACTAGTCACAAAAATTAAACTAGCGACCAAATCGTTTCTATTAACAATCTTCATACTAATATTTCGTGAGTTCTCTCCAGTGACATTCCTTAATTTTTTAGTCGGCTTAAGTTAGCATTAACATACACATTACTCTGCTTTTAAACAAAAAATATTTACTGTAACTCAAAAGGTTTTACACTAAGTCAAAACGTTTAGTTCTCCTGAGTCTCTCACTATTCCATGCTAATCCTGGAGCTAAATAGCCTCCACATTTACTATGGATAGAAAATATGTTTTTATGTTTCTTTTTAAAAACTTTAATCACATCTGCAACTATTTAAATACGCAGGACTCTGTTAAGATCACTATTTCTTACGAGAGAACATTTACAATATCCCTTATTACTTTATTCTGGAAAGCTTAAGTCATTTTGATGGAGAATAGCAGGATCTTATTAATATATGTAGACCAATACTTTGGCTTGCCAATCCAGTAAAAGTAACAGTTATGCCTTCTGGCTGCAGAATATAGTTCACCTTCTTGGTGTTGATCAGCCTGGAGCCCCAGTAGGTGTGCTTTGCATTAAAATCTCCGTTTAAGATGAATTTTTCATGAACACTTTTTATCGGTTCAGAGTAATGTGCATAAATAACTACTCAGATGATTTTGCAATTATAGTAGAGCTGGTATAAAAGTTTTAAACATTCTATTCCTTCGGGACTTTCATTTTTGTACAAATACCTCTCACCGTTTCTGGTTTACTAATCAATTGTCAGTTTTAATCATGCCTCAAAGAAATATAATATGGCAATATTTGCAAGCAAAAGAGTATGCTTAATCACATCAAACACACCTGTCATACAATACAAACTCGATATAGATGAACAATACCGAAAAGGATATTTCGGTATTGAGATATAATAAATGAGCATTCTTCAGCATTCATTTTATATTTTCTCCTTATTCATATGTTTTTAGATCCTAGTTTGCAGATATTTAATTTTTCGTCATATTTTCTGCGCTTTGGTTATAAAATCATGTAGTATAGAGATATTTCATCCCTGAGTACATGGATATCCTGGTAAAACTATTTAATGCAATTGATCAATCGAGTAATATACCCAATGAATAGTTGACTCCAACATTCATTGTCGGAGATTTTTCAACCACGCGATAGGACGGCGTCCCGATCCTCTCTTGCCAAATTGACGAGTTGAAGAATTTGATATTTTTCTTCGTTCAGCATCACGTGGTCGAAGTACTCAAGCTTACGTTGTTTCACTAAATTAAGCACTTCTTCTTCTTCTTTTACCATGCGCTGTAGGTCCTCAACGTTGGTGACATGGTCCACACAAGATATTTTTAGTGTCCTCCTGTAGATCCACATCTCGAAGGCTTTAATCCGCTTTTCAGTGCCTTGCGTCAGTGTCCAGGTTTCAACTTCATATAGTAACACTGGAAGAATGTAGCACCTCACTATCCGCAACTTGGTTACCAAACTAAGATCACTGCAGCACAGCAAGGATCTCAACTAATAAATGTAGACCGTGCCATTTCAATTCTGGATCTAATCTATTGTGCTCTAATCTAATTCAATGTACTAATCTAGAGTTACCTGTATGATAACCAAAATATGTACGGCTGTTTTATAGATTATAATAAGGCTTTCAATAAAGTCTGCCATAAACAGCTAATTGATGTCCTCAAAACAAAACAGATGAACTACGATGACCTTCGAATTATAACGTATCTATATTATAAGCCGCGAAAAGAGGGGTACGGCATGGATGTGTATTATCGCCACTACTGCTCGACGCATATTCTGAAGAAATTATAAAAAAACTCTCGAGGGAGAATAAGCTAAAATAAAGGTCAATGGAACACCAACTAACAACGTTAGGTATGCAGACGATACTGTCATAATAGCGGACAACCACCACGACCTCCAGAAGCTAAAAAGCAAGACAGTTAAGTATGGAGAAGGAAATGGACTCTCAACAAACACCAAGAAAACTAAATTTATGAGGTTATCAAAAACCCAAAATAATTATAAAAGCCTAATAATTAACGGTAATACTTTGAAATAAGTAGAAAACTACAACTATATTGGCACAATGATTATTCCCACAAACGATTACTCCAAAGAAATCAAAGTTTGAGTAGAAAAAGCGCGAATAAACTTCAATAAAATGAGAAAAATACTTTGTACAAGAGAACTTAAATTAAACTTAAGAATGGAAGGTGCTATAGGTCCTCGACGCTGCTCTATAAAATGGAAGCGTGGACCCTTAGTGATGTTTTTACCAATTTTATACAATTTTTATATTTATTGTTAACTACAATAACGCCCTTTTATTTCTGATGACAATATCACTGACTAGTCGTGATATAATCTTTGTAAAATCATAATAAATGTGATTAAATTACCCCTTTACGGATATGATATTAACCGAGAGAAAAAATAAACTAGTGCAGATAGTAGTAAGAATGATCTAAATCTAAAATATTTTACCAATAACAAGATGGTTTGCAAAGTGAAATACAATGCCTACCTAAGTTTTTTAAGTTGTCTTCGAATCACTTCTCCTTGAGCCAACACTAACTTAAGTAATTCTTCTGTACTTGAAGGTTGTCTTTCATTTTGTAAGGCTTGTAACCTCTTAGGGTGTATCGTTTTGAAGGCACTTCGATCTGACCAAGTACTTGAATCTGATCTACATCTGGCTCTTCTACTAGAAGGTCTCATAGCGTCTGGTTTAACTCGCCGTAATGAAATTTTTACCTAAAACGGAACATGTTTTACATAAAGAAAACAACTTTGAAATGAATGTTAAAAGTATTTTCTTAAATGCTGAATGTACCTCTGTTTGAGCTGTTCCCCAAGCGTTCCAAATATCTAATATTTTCGATAATTCATCCAAAGGTTGTTCTACTCCTCGCCATCTTTCTGTGATTTGGTATTGTTGGGAGTAACTTATTGGTCTTCCCTGAAAAATAAATCAATCAATAAATAAATAGGTACACTTGAAGTACATATTTTCAATTATTGTATTATTCTATTTTAAAATCGCATTTAAATTTAAAAATACCTTTCAGTGCTTTTTTTACGAAAACTAACTAAACATATTAAGACAAACAAAAACAACTAAATGTTATAATCCTTTTAAAGACTATAAACAATAAAGGTTATAAATCTTTTTTGGTTCTACTTTAACCTAATCTAAAGTTTCTTTTGGTGGCAGTATTTTTGTTTGATTTTAAATTTACTTTATTGTGAATGAAACAGAATATCCATAATATCAGTTAATCCAGATCTCAGGATAATCTCTTTGTTGCGAGTCAATTTTTACTAACCAGCTATAGTGGTAGATTGTTATAATGAAAAATAATTAGAAAGATTTCTAGTTCTTGCATATGAGACATTCAAATAGAAAAAACTCAGGTATGTTTGTCCATTTACGATTTGCTTTTTTATTGAATTGTGCGTTTAAATGAAAATTTGCGAAAAAAAAAATGTTCAAAAACTAACGTTTCATAAATTCGGTTTGTGGATAATCATAAAATTATTTAAATTTTCTGAAAAGTTTATATATACAATTTTATAACATCTACAAAACATTCGTGTAAAAATTTTATAATCTAGTTCTGTCCGAAAAATTCGAAAATTTTCAATACTTTATAAAAGAGCTTTTAAATTTATTTTCAAAAACCAAAATCGGTTAATTAAGTGAACTTAAAGAATTATTGTGTTTGTTTAAAGAAATATTGTGAGTTCTAAAAAACTTTTATTTTTCCTGTATAAAATTTCAGACACACCTTTCAGAAGCACCTAGTTTGTTCACATAATTAATGTCCCTGAAAGTTTGTGAGTCAGTAGCAAGAGAGAATCTGCCTTTCTATCGAAACTGACATTAATGAATTTCTCAAAACTTTCGTCAATAACACCATTGAGATATATCAGAATGTTGAAAGTTGTAACTTCGTAACATCGTTTCACCTAAACCTAGGGCTACGAACTTAGTTTTTAAGGACTCGTTTTTGCCCTACTTCAATCTGAGATAGCTCTAATCCACATTATTTGCATGTATATCTAAAATAAACTATCGTTCTAGCAGTGGATACCCTTGCAGCATTAATCTCTTGCTTGCTCTGTACGTCACGTTAATGGCTTAGTGATATCTCCAAACTTAATGAATCTACGATGGTAAGTACACAGCCTAAGAAAACTTCTTACTTGATGTTTGTCAATCGGTTTTGGCCACTCCTTAATGGAATCTATTTTTCCCTTATCCACAGCCACTTCTTCTTTGATAACCATAGGACAAAGTTTATCGACTTTAATTTGAAATAGCTGGCAGATCTAAGTCAATTTAAAATATCTAAATTCTTCAGATGGTCTTTAAAAGTCTTCTCCAAAACGATTATGTCATTCACCTAAATATACCAGGCACGTTTTCCAAGATAACCCTCTCAACACATTTTCCATAAGCATTCCAAAAGACGCAGGAGCATTACAGAGGCTACATGCCATAAATTTGAATTACCACAATCCAGATCTTTTGGTAAAGGCTATCTTCTCCTTATCTACTGTGTCCGTGTTGACCAATATCCAGACTTCAAATATAAAGTAGAAAACAATTTACTTTGAGCCAATGTATCCAACGTGTCGTCAATCCGAGGCAGAGGATAACTATCTTTCTTGGTAACGCTGTTCAACAAACGGTAGTCCACACAGAACCTCGTAGTTTCGTCTTTCTTATTGACGAGGACTACCGGAGAGACCTATGTAGAAGGAAAGAAGATGAGTGAAAGTCATTACACGACTTGATAAACCGAAACATGAAGACGTAAGGCAAGATATAAATATTTATTCAATTAATTTAAAAGTAAAAGAATACTAACTAAAGATTGACTAGATAAACAAACAAACCAAAAGAAGAAGAAAAAGAAGAAGACCTCTAGGACGCCCCTTAAACAAATAGAATACAATATGTTGTCGGAATAGGCAACAAATATCTAATTACTTAATTTATTGTTTATATATCTTCTATAAATTTGCCACGTTAAAATTGGCTATATTTATATTTTTTTGCCAAATCTGATAACCATACCATTTCCGTTTAAAAATCATTAATTTCCAACGTTAAAATTGGCTATATGCATATTTTTTGCCAAATCTGATAACCACTTACGATTACGGTTGGAAAATGATTAATTTACCACAATGCGCTGATGAATTAAGAATTATCTGGTTTATTACGTTTCTCAAAAAGGGTGTGAACTAGATTTTGGAAATTTCACACGATCGGCCTATGTAAATGAAATCCTACCCCTCGGCGAATATACCAACTCAGTTCGACCTAGTGGTGCGAACATCTAAAATCTTAGAGCGTCGAAATATCATTACTGCCCGCCGTGATTGCAGACTTCCTGCGACGACGCCGAGACTAGACGCTTTTCTTCTTAGCTGATATCTACAACATTCAGAAAGCAGTGTGTTTCTTTTGTGCTGATAATAATTTATGAGTTATGTCAATCGTTTTTTGCTTATTTACAATCATATATATTTCATTTTATACGGCTTTAATTAATTAACCAGCTAACTCTTTATTTCCTACATAAAGAAAGGTCGAAGAAAAACATTCCACTTGAATAAGAAAAGTTTATTTACTAAACTTTATAGTTATACTCCTTTCTTTTGGGCTATAAAACTACGTCTTAGTTTCAGTATATATAAATGCCTAACAGCCAGCATGTAACTATTTAGAGAAAACAAACTTCTTGCAGTCAGTAACTACTTCTTAGTTAACCGACTCTTCAACATGAAGAAAAATTACAGTACGCTGATTAATTGTTTATTACTTGATTCTCTCAGCCATATGAATCACCATTCCCTCAATAAAATAGTAATCCGAAGGAAGAACTAGCTATCAGATTCTACATCTTCATGTCTACCAGATAGCTACACTATCATTAACTTCACTGAAAGTGCACGCCAGGAGAGGCGATGATTATTAGTCTTCTAACTTGTGGACGCATCAGTCTTTTTCTTAAAATTGCTTCTTGGAAACCAATCAACGTTTGCGTTTATTTATCACTGTCGGTTTCTGTAAATATCAACTTGCGTTTTCTTTATGAGAATGAATAAATCGTATATCGGTGAAGATTTCTCTTGGGATATAATCAACCTAAATAAAATTTATTTAAATTATTATAAGATGACAAATATTACTAACTGCAGTAAAAAAAATTTAAAATAATAAATAAAATAATTTTAAAACAATTGTTATATGATAAAGCCATTCTTTATTATATTATATTGATTAGAACTTAGAATTTATTATTATTATGAGTTTATTTTAAATGAACTTCTAAATATAAATCATCCCCTATTTGGGCCAGGTCTATGAATTCATTATCAGATCATTGACTATTCAATAATTCTAAGGTAGGTCTAGATTTAGCGATTTTGAGAGCAGAAACCATTTTATATATCAGTTTCTAATGTATATAGTCTATCTTCGTTTTCTTCTTCTTCAGCTTGTTTGAATCTACTCCTGGACAAAGATCCCTAGACACCGTTTTTGTGGTCTTCTTCTACATCGACTGTGTTCTTGTGGTCTCCAGTGTACAATGTTTCTTGCCCATCTTTTGTGTACCGTCTTGCCACATGTCCTACCCCAAGCATAATTTTATTTGCGCAATACTTTTAATTACATCTTCCACCTTCCTCCTGCTTCGAACGACCTCGTTTCGTATATGTTTGCTTAACTAACATAGCTCGTTCGATGACTTTCTGTGTTGTTCTCAATATGTTGCCTGCTAGTTCAATATGGTGCCAATAAGTTTCACGATCTCCATTCCATAGGTTATAGCTGATAGGATACAAATGTTAATATCCTTTTCTTTAAATTTACTGATACCTCTTTTTCTACACAACACTGAGTCTTCCTACCGCAACCTAAGTTATTTGGATTCTTTTAGTGATATCTGCCGTTTGATTCTTTTTGCTTAGTTTGATCGTATAACCTAGGTATATACACTCCTCAATACTTTCGATCTCACTTGCATTTAAGTCTATCATTATTGAAGCAAAGCTTCGATACTGGCGTTGTATTACTTTTTTCTCTATAGTAAAATGCTGAGGCGAGCGACACGGAACTAGCGCAAGTAGACTGGAAATGCACTTAAACGAGCAGGTTGATGAATACCAGGGAGGACTTAAAAAGGGCAGATCCACCATAGATCAAATATTTGTGTTAAAAATGATTCAGAGCAGTATGTACGAGCAACAGCTAAAGCTAGACTCTCTGTAGATTTCAAACAAGCTTACGAAGAAGGCGTCTGTACCATACCCTAAGAGTACTCCGAATTTCGGAAAATATGATCAGTCTAGTAAAAATGACCTTAATGAAGACCGACAATTACTGATGAGAAGGTCACGAACGATCCGTTCACAAAGATCTGATCTTTTCAAAGACCCGTGATTGATACAGTCACATTCTGTGATCCTATCGTTCGAATGACTCTATGAATCATGTCTATGAATGACGATGTCTAGTGTTTACGAAACGAACTGTGTGATCACGACACGTTGCTCGGTCAAATTAATGCATGAACCTCGAACCGCAAAGGATCGTTCAAACGCTGATTTCAGTTTCCCAGAACGGCGAAACCCTTACGCTGCAAAACTGTAAAATTATATACTTTCGAATTGTCGAGTCAATAGTCCCGTAGTCTGTTCTATTTATAAATTTATAGGAAATAAAATCCATTTTAAATGTTGCATTATCATTTATTCATGAACATAATAATATGGAATTTGTAAATTTACTTAACTTTTTCAAGTATTTTTTTTATATTTTAATGATTTCTGAAGATGATTTGAGAAATACAAATCTTAATGTCAGCCTTAAACTATATTTCATTCTTAAATTTATAGTAACAATATCGAATTCTACACGTAAACAACAATATGAACGGGCCTGCATTATCATTAATTCATAATACTCTGAGAAAGATTCGTAACCATATCAATATTAAACTCTACACACTTGACCTTTACACAAAAAATTTAATTAGTCGTTCATATGAACGGATCTTTATGATTGAATCACTTTAATGAATGACCTGGAAAACCCGGGTCACCGAAGTGAACCAAGTCTTCCCGTCACTACCGAAAATATAGTAAGGATAAAAGAAAGCCTATCAGGAAAATTTGAAGTAAGAAGGGGACTAAAGCAGATAAACCTTCTATTCACAATACTCTTTAATTTCTTACGGGAGGCAATAATGAGAGAAAGAGAGTGGAATACGAACGAAAGGTATGATTTATAACAACAGAAGCCAGGTCCTGGCCTTTGCGGACCATGCGGTGTTAATGGCAAGAACTAAAGGGAAGCTGATAAGGATTTTTAAACTCTTTAAAATGAAGGCTAAACAGTATGGACTGATTATTAATGAGCAAAAAACAAAGGATATGAAAATAGGGCAGACCACATTTGAAGGCACACAACTGAATACTACCACAAACAACGGGAGTAAATAAGCCATGGGCCTCTAGGGTATGTTGAGTTGTTCATTTTGCATTTTGCCTGTTTGTTTATTTCTTTTTTGATTTTTTTCCACTGTTCCTCCATTTGTTGCTGTTTGAATTGCTTCTCTGCATTTACTTCTTTTACAAATCTTCTTTTTACTTCTTTCTTTTTCAACTTATCTACGTTTTATCTTCATCGTTACACTTTTCTACGAGTGTCCGTATTTTCTGTAGATATTCTACGGCACTATAACCTTTACGGAATCGCACTTGTTCAACAAGCGGTAAGTATCGAACTTATTTAATAGTCTGTTGGTAATTATTTTGGTAAATAGATTATACGGATGTGATAACAGGCTTATTGGTCTGTAATTTTCGAGTTTGTATTTGTCTTCTTTTTCTGTAGTAAAAGTAACTGCCCATTTTGACAAGAGGCTGAAATATCACCTCCAAAGAGCCAATTATTTATTATGATTTTTACAGGCTCCAAAGTAGTTTGAACTCTAGCTCTAAGCACCTCTTGTGTTATTCCGTCGGTTTCATGGCATTTGCCATTTTTTAACTGTTTTAAAGCAATTTTAACTTCGTCGTTAGTAATTTTTGGTAGTGTTTTAGGTCTTAAATTTAATATTCTTCATTCTTTATTGTCTATAGTAATTCCATTTTTGTCTTTTATCTGATGCACTTATAATGGGCTTTAGCTATTTACAGTTTCTAACACTTTTCTGTTCATGTGTTTCTCTACAATATTTATTATTTAGTATGAAATTCGGTATATATATTATATTTGCCACATCTTAGTCTGTGAACACAGTAAAGTTCCAAGTTTTTATTCCTAAATTTTCTATGGTTAATTTTAAAAATTATCAGTTTCTTTGCTAGTTCTTTATAATCAGTTGCAACAAATACCTGGCAACCTGCTTTAAGATGTTGCATGGTTTCTTGTGTTTGACACCCATAACGGTATTAGTGGTTTTGTATCTGATAATTTTTGATGATATATTTCCAGTAGTTTTGGTGGGTGTTCTTGAATGACAAGTACGGAACCCGCTGTTTCGAGAAACATCTTTCCTGATATCAACCAATAGTTAAACGCTGTACTGTCCACATTATCCTGACTAACTTCATATGTATACAACCCATGCAGTGGCATGTTTATGCGCATTTCTATTCGTCATTTACTGTGTAAAGATGTAATGCAGATGTCTACGACAGATTCAATTGTAGTATAACACACAGATTCAAAGATATCAATGTTTAAAAAAAAAGATCATGGTGACAATCACAAACGCAGCAACGTGAAGTATTCTGTAAATTTTTAATCTACCAATCGAACTTCTATGTTTATGTTTGCGATGGTGTTAACCAATTTCATATTGTTTCATTAACTATATCCTTTTTGCAAGATTAGTTTTCTTAAAAGATAATAGTTACTTATCCAGTTAAAGAAAGTTAATATTAGCTTTATAATTAAGGCGCGAATCTACAAGAAGATATTTTATAAAAAATTTACATTTTGCTGTATGTTAAAGCACTTCGTTTATTTGCCTATTATTTTTAAGAACTACCGAGATATAACTGTAAAATATAATGATTTGTTTGCTCACCTTTGATTATTTTTATTCAGTTGATATTATTGTGAGAATTGGAGTGCTAGATACACGTTTTATTTAGGATCAGAATAGGACAGGTTCGGCTCCAGATATATATATATATATATATATATATATATATATATATATATATATATATATATATATATATATATATATATATAGATAAAATCTCTTGTTTTATGTATTTACGATGTTTGTCTTTATGATGGGATAGCTAGGTACGAATTAGAAATAGTTCCCATTTAATATTTAATCTAATGGTTTCTGAAAACTTGTGAAACTGCAACATCACCTTCTTGAAAATGAAAATGTTACTAACCCATACCATTAGAATTAAAAAAAGGCTGTTACGATGCTCTGTATTCTCTACATTGACGCATTGATGTTCAAAAAATCAGACCTACATAAATTAGAAGTGTTTGAAGAAGGTGGTGTTACTGTAGACTGTTACATATACCATGGACCGTATTACAAATAAAGTGTTGCGAAGAATGAACACAGATAGGAAATAATGCGAACAATGACAAAGAGAAAACTGAAGCACTTTGGTCATATAATGTAGTGAACCAAATATGCAATGCTAGAACTAATAATGGAAGGATATATATCGCAGTATTGGAAGGAGGCTTTTTGGCTTACATATTTAAGTAAGTAAACATATTTGAATAAAGTTAGAATTGAGATAGTGATTTCCAGCCTCCGGTAGAAGAAAGACAGAGAAGAAAACCCACCGTAACTTATGCTGAGTTCGCTTGGTGGAATAAACTTAAAAAGACGATAATGGGGTTATAAAAAGGAAAAAGATTTGCTTGCATACGAATCACGGGAGAAATGCGTTTATGCTCGATTGCAGCCCTAGAAGTAATGCTGGACCTTCCTTCTCTGCATATACATGTAAGAAGAATCGAAAAGATTTTAAGGATTGAAAAAATGTAATCCATAAAGATACCCACTGATATTATGTCCACAAAACAAGCTTTCGAACTCAAAATAAATATTATGATAAATGAGTCAGAGCTAACACAATATAAAATCGTACAAATAACAAGAAGTGTCACTTAAGTTTTATCCTGAAGGGTCAAAAACACAGAGTGAGTAGGAATAGGAGTTACCTACTGGTCCTAATACTACAGTGGTAATAGTCCTTGGAAATTATTCTATAATATTTAAAACAGAAGTGTTAGCAATCGATTTTTGCAATTTAGCAATTTTAGTAATTTAGATATGCGCTAAATATTTACTGTATCAAACAGTATAGCGACACTGAGTGTTGTGAGTTGGTAACAGATTCGAACTGCAAAAAGTCCCTTAAGCAACTGGCAGGCGTAACAAAGTATATTCTTTTTTGGGTGCTAGATTATAAAGGAACTAGTGATTTTGACCGTCGCATGCGACGGGAGATTTAATTAATTGCTATCTATACTCACTCATTAACTTAAAAAAAATAAAAACGGCGCTTAGCACTTAATTAAATTTAATTTGATTTAATCTATTTAATTTTATTTAATTTTAATTTAATTTTATTTAATTTTAATTAAATTTTAGTTTGGTAAAACGTTAAACGTCATTTTATTTTTAATCTTACCGTATAATTATAGCAACTTATATTTTTAGCAATTTTGCAAAAAAAATAATTACTAATTTAGTAGTAAAATATCCGAGTAAGGATGTTTGAATCATCAATTTGAACAATGAAGTAGCAATAAATCAACTGTATCGTTTCAAGAACAAAATATGATTGAACTGTCAGATGTTGGTAGTTCAGACTTCTTTCCTAGATGGCATAGTTAGTTACCCTACTGGACAAACAGTGTGACTTGTCGTCCTAGTCTTTTATATAGATAGATTCTTGGCAATCAGATTACTGATAGTCCTACCAAGTGGCGCTAGATATGGAAGAAATGCATTAACTATCATGGCTGCATAATATATAATTGTGTTGTTGCATTGCGAAAATCTAATATGATTTTAACCTAATTGGCATTTTTCATTATTTTGAAATCTGCGTATACCAATAATATTTAAATTTTTCTTTTAATAACTATGTATAAATCGATTTTTATACAGTCATACAATATTACTAAAATAGCATAGACATTTCCTACATGCAATCTGTTCCCAAATCTAACATTACTTTCATTTAAAAAAAAGTTCTACCGACATCTGTTGGATCTGATTTTTTTCGTACTATAGATGTTTTAGAAAATAAAATTTCAACATCTTTGGTCATATTAGTACTAGTAAAACACTGAAAAACCTTTTGGTAGCATTTTGACGCAATAAAACAGTTCATTACTTATCTCCTACACACATAACGCCAGAGTTAACAAGAAATAAAGAAATAGTAGGTTCAAACACCTAGTAATTGCAATGTAAAATAGGAATAATGAGCACATTATCATGTATTAGATACGCCATTGCTGAAATGGGTATGTAAGCGATATATATGGTGATTTGAATTTAGATATCTATCATAGTAACGAGGTGAATTTTTATATGTAGTAAGTTTTCTTGGTAGCGTCTTAAGGTATCTATTCTGAAATGTTATTATTATATTATTTTTTAACAATAAGATTAAAAAAAAGACAAAAAAGGGCAGAAAGTATATTAAAAAAAAATAAATTACCCGATATAAGAGAGTATCGAAGAACCCAATGACATAATTTGGAAAAACATTTCAAAGATGGGTACAAAAACATATGGGATAATCCAAAAAGCCATGATCTTGACGTTGTTGAATAAAATTAGGTCCGTGTTGGTCGCATTTGTTGTAAGTAGGGCACAAAAAACTAGCTTCTAACGACTTCTCACGGAAAATGAGAACACTGAGATGAGCTCTGGATCTCACTGCCAAACAACAAAATTATTCGGACAGCTCCTTTAAGGCTTGTTACACAGAAGGGGCGCTTTAGGCTCCGTTGTGTCACTGATTTTGTGAGATAAACGATAGTGAGTAGGATTTAAGCTCCATTTATACTCCATATAGTAATACTGGAAAGATACACCAATACGTCATTCTAACTAGAAAATTGTAGCATTTCGTTTTACCTCGTATATGCTAAAATACCGAAAAATACTCTCAATCTTTTTGCGTCGTCGAGATTGTTAATATAAACATTATCGAGTCTATTTATAATAATTTTAATTGCTATTCCGCCTGGAGATTTGGGCATCAAATAAACAGGAATCTTTCCGTTTATGTTTGTACCGATTTGGTGAGATGAGATCACGGTACAATGGACCGCGAAAGCAGTCAGTTTTATTGTTTGAGTCCGAATTTTCTTCTTAAAATTCTTTATCGTTTGGGGTTCGGGACAGATAAGATCTCGGCATATAGTTTTCAAAACCGGTAATTTTTTTGCTTAATTTCATGAGTTAAAAGGTGAATTTAAACTCAAAATGCTTTTTGGCAGTCTTTATTCAGTGAGTTAGTTAATCATCGTTCTGTTGGATGCAGTAGTTCATGAGGATAGTTTTGGAAAAGAGCGTTTCCAAAGAGAGTTTTGAAAAACCAGATCATTTGCAGTTTGTGTGGGACAGTGTGTTTGATTTGTATCCAATTCCAAGGTGATAAACTATCTTAATAATTTAAAAGGAAATGCAAAGCCAGTGACGCAAGGTTTTGTTAAATTTTTTTAAGTAAAATAAACATTTTTCATTAATATACAAAGATTTGCTTTCATGACAAATTAAAAAATTAGAAATGATGTGGAAGAAGACCTATAGATTCTAAGGGTCAAAAGATGGAGGGAAGCTGCCAGGAATCGACAGGAGTGGCGACTTCTTTGGGAGCAGGCCAAGATCCACAACGGATAGTCGAGCCACTTATGATGATGGTTATTACAATAGACAAACAACTCGATTTCTTAGATTTGAACGCCCAAATGTCATTGTAGAGAAACCACTTCACAGTGAACGAGGTACCATTCGGTGTGCTGTGCCGGGGCATAGGATTATTGATTCTTATTTCGTTGAAGATGAGAACGAGCATCCAGTTACTGTTAGCCAAGAGGATTACTTGAACATTATTACACCTTTTGTTTTTATTTATTTAGATTTACGAAATTTTCGTGCTGCGTACGAAATCTGCAGATGCATAGGGAACGGTCTCAATAGAATCTCGCAATTAGTCATAATGCTATTCGCTCCCTAGCCTTACTTCACGAACATTTTTAACCTGACCTGATGACCTGACATTTAGGACATATGGAAGGAATCAGTATAAATACTAAAGTCAAAAGTTCTGCCAGCAGAGATTGGAGAACTAGGATAAAAGATAATAACCTGTTTTCAATAACTGCAGCAGTCATACGTTATAAATATGTTGGATAATCTGCAAATTCTTTATAAAGCTTGTTTGCTCCGTAATGGTCCACATTTGGAATATAAATTAGGTAAATTAAAAAATAAATGTACTGTACAATTTCGGTACTGTTTATTTTGGCGACTACTGTACTTGAATACTCTTTCTTGTATCAAAATGACTCCTAAATCCGAACGAAGTATTACTTATTTTCTTTTCTAATATCCTTTATATTATACTACTAGGGCGGTCAGATAAGTATTTAGCCTACAAAAGAAAAACACAAAATTTGGAAAAGTGGCGATTTATTTCTGAACATAGTCTACTTTTAGCTCCACATATTTGACCCAGCGACGCTCCAACTTTTTTAACCCGTCTGAAAAATACGTTTTCTCGAGGTCTGCAAAGTAGGGTTTCGTAGCGGCGATGACTCCTGTTTCAATTTAAATTTCTGACAGGCAAGTACCTTTTTCAGGTTTGGAAACAAAAAGAAGTCACACGGGGCCAAATATAGAGAATATAGTGGATGGGGCAACAGTTCCTATCCTAATTCGACCAATTTTGCCATGGCGACGAAGGAGGAATGAGTCGGTCCGTTGTCATGGTGGAAGAGCACTTTTTTCTTCGCTAAATGAGATTGTTTTTTCTGCAATTTAGTGCCTAATAATTCTACGTAGTAGAGCTCTGTAGCCATTACCTTTCCGGTCGGTAGGATAGTTTCGCCTCCTTCGAAGCACGTTCGCCGGGTGCCGCCACTTTTTGAAATGTTTTTTGGTCTATGGTATGTACCAATGGCTTCATGTTTTGTCATTGGTTGCGAAACGACGTAGAAACTTCTTAGGCTCATGCTTAAATAGGTCTCAGTGTTAAGCTTGTTGTCCGGAGTGAGCAAACGCTGCAATAATCACGGACAGCTTTGTCATGCCTAAAATTTCATGCAGGATATGACATACTCGCTCTTTTGATATGCTTATTGTCTCAGCTATCTCGCGTACCTTCAGTCGGCGGTCTGTCACTATGGGATCGTGGACTTTTGTCACATTATCCTCCGTGGTAGCCGATTTTGGGGCACCTGGGAGTAGCTCATCAAAAACCGACGTGCGACCACGGTTAAACCAATTTTTGATGGTTGCCATTGAAGGAGAAGGGTCACCGTACAGAGCATCCAAGCGCTCTTTGATTTGACTGTACGATTTTAGAACAAGAAGTGAATCTCCGAGAAATACTGTTCTTTTTCTATTTTTCTAAAATCCGCGGACACGCCCTCTTTCACACGCGGTCGAAACAAAACTACAAGTCTGATTCGCCTGAAATTTTGACATTAGCCGTCTACGAGAATGTATTACATGAGAGTAGATTTCTCTTGAGATAGTGGCGTCATCGGGCGGTGAGGTTCAGCACTTATCGGACCGTCTACGTATGTACTACTCGCAGGTATATCTTTAAAAACGTGACACATCTGACTTATTGTTCGGTAAACACTGAAAACCGATGCACTGTATAATATCTTTGGTATTGTGACAAAACGATGGTGACAATTTATGTCAATCAGGTGCTAATAGCTCCATGTCATAAATTCTGTTAAAGATCATACAGTGTCTTAATTCCATTAACTTTAGTATTTTAACATTCACCTTAACTTCAACTTCTGTTATAAATTATAATAATAATATACCTGTCAAGTTAATTGTTGTATTGTATTCTTCTCCTTTATCTTCAAATAATTTAGAAATGTAGTTTTTCCACAATTTTAACTGTTGTTTAATATTTGTTCGTAGTCCGTGCTCATTTTTGTCTTTTATATTTTGAGATGATTCTTTTTATTTGTGGCCAGTGATCTCTTTTAATTTCTTATGGCACATTTTTCAATTTCATCACATTCTCTTCTGTGAAATTATGTTTTTTCATATCTTATATTCCGTCTGATTTTTGAGTAAATCGTTTGTATTCGTTCTTATCGTTAAAAAGGTATGATATCTTTAGAAAGATACAACAAATATATCTTTATTTTTATTATTCTATAGCCACAATTAAATTTTATTCCTCGTTCCAGCAGTTCCTTTCTTATTTATTCGTTTATTCTTTCTTTATTTTGTCTGTTGACTCTGACGGAATAATATAGTAACCTAATGGATTACCATGTACAAATTTGGTTTACCAAATATAACGATCCGTGTTAAATTTGCATTAGGATACAAAAGAATATATACTATAATATAAGCAAGAAACATGGACAAATATTGCGAAGCGTATAGCAAAGATAAAGGCGCAGAGGTGAGAAAGATCCTAAAAGAAATCCTAAAACTAGATACTAACATATGGAATATATCAACAAGAAGTGATAGGAAACAATAAATAAATGGGGGGTGGGGCAATTTGGTCAAATTTGGGAAACAATGCATATCTTGCTGGATTGGGAAATATTAATAAACGTGCATACTTATTTTCAACGGTAAACAATACAGGTTTATTAAAGAGAAGAAATATATGTGTATACTATTTTTATTATTCTTCCATCCATAAGTCTTTTGTCGCATTCACTAGAAAAGTTATGCTCATGTTACAGTAATGTAGTATTCCACTAAAAGAAATTGCGTGCTTAAGCCCAGAAATAAGTAGTTCTTTTTCAATTATAAAAGATTTTAGTCAAATAAAATCTGGCTCCTAATCTAATATTTTTTTAAAAGCTTCCAAATGATTTAAATTGGTATATCTTGTTATCTTTAATAACTGTAAAATATTGGTTTTAGTTGTTAAGTGCATAATATTAAGAATTATGGATTCTAAGCTATTATTACGGTTTTAAAACATTTTGGAAAGAGCTCATTAGTTACATTTTGTTTTAAGTAAATAACTGTACAATCTATCGCAGTTATCATATATCTTCGAAATAGGAAATTATAATCAATGAAATTTATATGAATTATCTGCTTATATATTTTTAAAAAGAAAAATTTTCTTTAATAAACATTGTATATTTGTTTAAAGCAAAATGATTATTGACATTGACATGACATTTCTTTTTTATTATTGTTTAAGCACTAATTGTTAGGTTATAAGCTGATCAGAGCCGATCCTAGGGAGTTGGCCGCCCGCGTGCGAAGCCCTAATGTGCTGCCCATTTCTAAAAAATGTTTTTCATATTACGCCTCCCTCATATTTTTTTTAATTTATTTAATAAACACTGGCAAAAAAATAAACAAAAGTTTATTTTTTTTACAGTAAAAAAATACTTTTCCAAGATATGAAACCAAAATAAAATCTTTGACATAATAATAGACATTAACAACATTCTGTAATGAATTTGACTATTACTTGATGGAAGTTCATTTTATCTAGCAATAAAACACTGAAAATTTTTGTTTTCAACACTTCCACAAATTTTTATTATAAATAATTATCACTACAGTTGTTTCGGCAGAATGTCTTTCTCAAGTGAACTAGTGCACAAGAGCCAAAAAAAGCACTTACACAGTGGGGCATATAAACTTACATGTGGCGACTGCTCAAAAACTTACATCGGTCAAAAGCGTAGAACCTTACAAACGGATGGCAGAACACAAATGGGCTTTCAATAATAGAAAAACAGATTCTACTTACGCACTTCACCTTCTAGATCATTATCATTGGTTTAATAACCAATTTTAAATTCTTCACATTTAAAATAAAGGCCTTAAGCTATCATTATTAGAATCCATGGAAATTAACAAATTAAAAAATACAGATATAATTCTGAATGACCAACTTAAGACAAACAGTTCTCCCCTCCTCAACTTATTTAGTTAAAGACTATAAAATGTTGGACACATAACAAAAATAGCTAACTTGAGAAAGGCACTCTGCCGAAACAGCTGTAGAGATAATTATTTATAATAAAAATTTGTGGAAGTGTTGCAAACAAAAGTTTTCAGTGTTTTATTGATTGATTAACAACAGTATTCACTCTTTTGAATATCTGAAGAAATACGTAATTTCCCTAAGAGAATACTCTCCTTGGAGATTAAGGGGAGTAATTAATAAAGTCAACTTTCTCAATAAAGTTAATTTTTAGTAGCCTGAGCGTAGAGTTTCAGTTTAGTTTTGATTACTACCATATTAAAAACTGGAACAGGTTTTTTTCCGTAACAAGATTAAACGGTTTCATATTCATTATCATCATCATCATTCTGACTTTATCCCCCTATATGGAATATGGATACTGGCCTTTGATAGAAATTCCCCCCAGTCCCTATCGCCTACATTCCGTCAAGCGCCTATTTCTGTTTCTCAGATATTTGTCAAGGTTATAAAGGAAACCTGTTCCCCAATGAGTCTATTTGATACAATTTTTTGTTTATAATGAAAGCAACGTTTTCAAAAAAATACAAAATAATAAATAACGTGATACTGCTATCCTAATTATACTATTGTGACTTACCCTTCTGTCTTCATCTTGTAGTAAAACTTGGATAACATCTTGGCACGTTGTTTCTTCTGTTAATCCTGATACCCATCTTTGTTCCCCTCGCACCCATATTGGTAATTCTTCACCGCTGCTAATACTGTCTCGATCAGAGTCGTATGATGTTTGGGTTTTGGAGTCGTTTAGACACATCATTTTACTGTAATAAAAACAAAACAATTTTTAGTAACCTTAGTATGGAACTCAAATATTGAATATATTTTTATAAAGGAATGAAAGTTTTTAAGATCAATGTTTTGTAATTTTTGTAATGATCAGTTCTTTTTTGAGATAACGGAACATAAAATAGAGTTATTTCTTTCTGACTACTTTAATTACAATAGATGTTATCAAAGTTAATGCGGTAATGAATGATAATGTAATTAATGAGGATGATGATGAGGATGGTCAATGAGGATGATAGAAATATGCTTTATAGTCACTGAAAATTGTACAATTTTATGGACAAAGCTTACAAAGAGTCAGAAAATAACAATAACAATTTCAATTTACTGAAATTATATAAATCGTCAATATCACAAAATAAAAGATAATAAAATAAACAATTTATTGCAAAATTTAAATAAATTGCAAATTGAATAATAAAACCTTACGAACTAATCAGTTGAAGTTGCTACATATGTTGAATGCCCAAATATAGCTAAAAATACTTAAGTTACTGGTACACAAACGTACTGTAATTTCTTAGTTATTTATTAACAAACTCTTAAGGCCCGTTTTCACGCTACGTCTTATTGTACGTTTTGTTGGATAGGACAAATCCTATACAATAAAACGTGGCATGTAAACAGCAAAACGTACGTCTTGTCGAATCGAAATGAAATCCAAGGTCAGATCGTAGAAATGATGGTAGAAGCATAGTTTTGCGAGAACTGATAGGATAAAACGTTACGTGAAAATAAATGTTCAGACAAGTCGTCCGATCTTCACTTATTTGACGACTAGTTCCACTGCAGTTCGTTTCATTTTTCCCAAAAAAAGCCTAATAATATCAGATTTGCGGCAATGCATCCACGATTTTCTCGGGGAATTTATTGAATTGTATATAAGTTTTTAAGTAGTTCTGTTTTAAAACCAAGTAGATTGCATTACAGGTTTCAGGAATTATTTGGCTTAACGCTGGTTTGGATATTATGATTGTGAACTCCAAGTCCTTGACGCTGCGTCCTGTTGTAAAATATCTGAGAGTTGCTGTGAGTCTTTTATGGGGTGTAATGGCTTTTCTCATGAGGTGTCTTATTTCAATATGTATGGTGTTACCAACTCTAGCAATTGACAATAGGCTGAGGTGTCCATTCGCAAATAATTGCGCCAGTCATCTGGTTCGCCTCTTTTACTAACGAGACGTGGGAATACTGGCTTCTTTTTAGAAGCCCACTCTCTTGATTATCTTGTCTTTTCCCTCTTCATCCCCTTTTTCCTCAGTCGTAGTATCTTTATAGTTGAAAAAATAAAAGAAAGCAGCCGTGTTTCCTCCATAATAAAAAAAAAACACTAAACAAACTTCACACAACTCAAGACTCTGAATTAGAAATGAGGTAGAAAACGGAAGGAAAAACGTAGTGTGTATACACTGGACAAAACGTACATTTTGTCGTACGTTTTATATGACCCACAAAACGTACAATAAGACGTAGTGTGAAAACGGGCCTTTATAGTGAATAATATGGTCTTTCAAATAGATACGATTTTGTCATTATACGGAACTTGGAGAAATATATTGTAGATTTAAGTTAAGTTGAAAATGGAGTTGGTTGTATTTTTTTGCAGAATATGATATAGATTTCTTTACTAACTTAGTGGACGGACTCAGAAAATAAACATCAAAGGTTGAATATTTGGCGGAGTGGTTTTAATTAGGTGTTGCTAGAAAAACATGTAGGTATTAACGAATTAAGCAAGCAGTTTCTAAAATAATATATACAGAGGGAAGCGTTAAAATCCCGGTATTTTGAAGTAGCTTCTGCAATGTGTTTGTTTTTCTGAAGTCAAACAGATATTGCTCATTTTTGTAATTTAAAAATTACATTAAGTTGGGTAGCTCTACTAGAACCCCAAAATGAAAGACCATATCGAAGATGAGACTAGAACAAACAAAAATATGTTTCTTTTGGAAGATGCTAAATTGATTTCCACAGAAATACATCTTACTGCGTAGCAGGCTGAAGCTAGTTTCTTACTTAACAAATCGATCTGAAGGGACTATTGATATGATCGGTAATTGACGGAGCTCTTTGATATATCTTACATTTTCTTTTATCATCTTCGTTGGTGTGAAGATACACGTTACGTTATGTTTATTAAGCTAGAGCTAAGCATTTTTGAGTATTAACAGGTTTGCTACAGCTATTTAAGATATCGCATTGCAAGTTGTTAATACATTTGATTTATTATACATACTAAACCTATAAATAAGCAATATCAAAATATTGATTTTTTTTTGTTTAAATTCCTTCTCTCTATTCGGATTGCCCAATATTTTCCTCTCATAATTCTCGTTATTCATCTCTGTTGTTTGTAAGACGTTTCCACATTGACCCTGCAGTTTTTTTAATATCGTCGCTCCATCGTATTTGCGGTCTTCCTCGTGGTCTTTTGGCTTCATATGGCCGCCAATTCCCGATTTCTTTATTATATCGACCATCCTTAAGACGTTCGTTATGTCCAGCCCATTTCCATTTCAGTTTAGCTGCCTCTTCGACAGCATCTTTTACTTTTGTTCTATTACGAATGTCTTCATTGGTTTTATGGTCTTTAAGCGAGATACCCAGCATCTGTCGTTCCATAGCTCTCTGAGCTCTAGAGTTTTTCTGATCTTCTCCGTGTTTATTTTAGTGAATGTCCAGGTTTGAGCTCCATATGTAAGTACAGGTAGGATACAGGAATTAAACACATTGGTGTTTTGGTGGTTTTTTTAAGTACGTATGAGAGTCTTCCGAATGCTGCTCATCCCATTTTTACACGTCTGCTTATTTCGGTAGTCTGATTGTCTTTGCTTACCTTTTTGACCTATTATTACCTACTATGATGACGTTACCTATTTTGACCCAGATATGTATATTTCTCTACGTTTTCTATCTCTGTCCCTTGGATGTTTATCATAGATTTGTCATCTTTGTTTGACATTAGTTTAGTTTTGCTGAAATTCATTTTCAGTCCTTTTTTTTAGGGATTCTGTGTGTAGCTCCTCAATCATCATATTCAGTGCATTCCACGTGTCGGCTATTAGTACTACATCATCTGCGTATCTAAGATGGTTCAAGTATATTCCGCTAATAGGGATTCCCTTATTTTCCTAGTCTATTGACTTGCAGATATCTTCTAGGGCAGTTGTAAATAATTTTGGATATATTGTGTCGTGTATTGTGATAAATATTGATATCGTTAGTAAAATCACATAAAATCAAGATTTCAGGTTAAATGAACAATTATTATAAACCTTTTTTTAAGTCATGGATAATCATCGTCATAATTACTTTTATAAATCACTGTTGGAAATATACGGTTTTTCCACGCTGATGTCCATGTATCATTTACCTATGTTGTGAAATTTTTCCACGAAAGTAAAATACCCCGTTTCTTATATGTAACTTTCAATAAACTATCAGTTATTACTGTTAGGCATTTTTTCGAGTTTCTAGTCTTTTCTTGTAGTATTAAGTCATCTTCGGCTATTATTCAATTCAAGCAGAATATCGTTATATCTGTATATTGTTGTAACTAGATAGATAGGTATTTCTAACAACACGTCAAAGACAATAAGTGGACTGTCGATATAAAAAAACTGTGAGTTTACTCTACTCTAAAAATACTGTGAGTCTACTCTAAAAATATGGACTTGTGTATCTTTTTAAATATTCTTTTAGTCTTTTTACTACAATTTATAGTCCGAGAGCTAGACCAGAGGTAGAACATTTTGGGGATGTATTTGAACATTATGAGAATGCTAAGTAAAATATGTGTGCAACCAACTTTACTCCTCTTAAGTACCTTTTCGGTTGAGGTTAGCCATCAATATGGCAAATTTCCTATTGTAAGTCCACTCTCCCAAGTGAAATGATAAAGCGAGGAGGCGAATATGCCATAAAATCTTCAAAAACTATTTGTAATACCTGCCGCTTTAAAGAAATTACACCAGAAAAATGAAAAAGTGGCATTATGATAATGCTGCAAAAAACGAGATGAAAATAATTACTAACAGACTCTGACCTAAGCTAGATTTTTACCAGCCATAGAGCAAGCCGGATTTAGAAGTGACTTTATAAAGGAATGATCACCAACAAGTAATTAAGTTATAGAATACAATAAGTCATTAATATTAATATTTGTAGACTTGTAGAAAGCAGTGGGGTCCAGCATAGCTCCATGTTAAGAGGCTATTTCAGGGTGCATTATTGATCATAAATACACAACTTTTCTTCGGAACAAATATAATAGTGCAACAGCTGCAGTAAGAATGTACTATTGCAGACGTTTGCAGACGACATAGTCCTTATTGCAGACCGGGCATATCATGCCTGTCAGCTTCTTTAAGTCAGAGCTCTCCTACACGAGTCGGCTTAAAATTAACTTTTCCCAAACACAATACATGACAAACCTTGTACTGCCAAAAACATTACAACTAATGGAACGATAGATATCCTATAGTAAATGAGGTATGCCAATTATGAATCTGTACTTAGTGTTTTTCCTGCACGTCAGGTTTTCAGGCAAACTGTGTTTGAAATTTTTCACAGGGACCACCAAAAATACTAAGAAAATATTTATTGAATATATATTTAGAAAATTGCACTGAAACTTAAGTTGCTCGTAAAAATAACAGTCTAATGTACTTTAGACAAGTGTTGGTTTTTTTAATATAACCGTTCTCTTTTTCCCTAAAAACTGCGTTTTTTAGTTTTATTTTTGTGGATTTTTGTGAGCGAGTCCCTCTTAAAGGTCGATTGGTAATCAGACGTCGGTCTAATATCTCATCATCCTTGGTAACGTGGCTCCATCTCCTTTATGTTTTGATGGAACCTCTCTCCCTATTACTCGATGACAGCTCCAAGATTTTCGAGTAAAATAGTCAATGTGGCAATTCAGAAAATGAAGTTTGATGTTCATATTGCATCCCAGTTTTTTTTTATAATTTTCGACCATGTTGGCTACAAGTTCTTTATGGTGTGGAGACTTTCATTGTCTGACAGTTTGTCATTGTATTTTAGAAGAATCTGTCCGATTTTAAGGTTTGAATTTAAGGAACTACAAAAATTTCTCCTCTAAGTTTAGCTTCAGAAAGTGCAAGAAATTTGTGGTGCAGTTATTTAAAGCAGTCACGTTGCTTTGACAAATTGCTTCATCAATCCTTACTTTATTTGAAGGGGTTCAAAGATTTCATTTTAGGCCAACTAATGCATCATTCTGCACATTTTTTTTAATCCGGTCGTTCTCTAACTGACCAATCTTTCTTAACGTAATGTAAATTTCTCGACGTCCCCACTCACAGAAAAAACATGGATACTTTGTGAATCCAGACTGCTGATCCAAAAGCATGGATATTATTTTGAGGTCTTCATAGAGCTGCCAGCAATATTTGCGATACATTATTTTATTAAACAACAGCTCAAGATTCTCATACGTTTCTTTGACATGCACTACGTATGCAACAAGTACCGAGGCATAAGTATTACCATTGTGCAACAAGACACCCTTTAAACTTCTCTTAGAAGAATCAATAAATAACCACCACGATGTGAAATCGTAATTGTCAACTCCCAGTTTCATGATCTCTTCAGAAATATTATTACAATATACCAGTGAATCCTCTTAAGAGAAATATTCCGCGAACTCTGTTTCACGATACCTATACCGTCATCATTAGTCGTGATCCTAAAATTTGTGCAGCATTCTTCGATGGGCCCAAGTCTCTCACTAATTCATGTAGTTCAACTTGGATACTGAGATTGACCTATATCAGGAATGAATTCGTCTTCATTGGTTTTTTGTTTAAACTTTCATCTGATTGCAGTTGGATGGTATGAAGAAAAGGTGGAGGAATGGGGATTCCTGGTCTATGAGGTACAGGTCATCTAACTAATGGTAAATCAGGAGATCCTTGGCATTGTAGGACCAAAAGTAACAGTCGTCTCCAGTGTCTTTTGGCTCCAGTGTCTTTGGTCAATTGGTGATCAATTGCCGATGCAGTCTTGTCATTGAAATAAACATAAACATATTACATATTGTGTACCAAAACGTTTTCTATGAATATATTAAGTATTTTAAAGAAATAATGTTAATGCAATTTCTGAAATATCAATTAAATACTTCTTTGCTTTAGTACAAAATATCTCACGTTACGGGTTCAAAACAAATTCACATCAGAATCAACGTAGCCGTATTAGCTTTATCAAATTATAAAAGAATATATCAAAACACCAAAAATCATGTCTGTGTAATTAAAGAAAATCAAGTTATCAAATCGCTTGTAATGGATTAGTTTTGGATCCAAAAAAAGTAAAGTATGTAATGTATAGTTATACAATTATCATGAAATTGCTTCTCATTATTAGTGAATGGGTGTAATAATGTAGTTCTAAGTACAGCAGACATAAATAAAAAAAAGTCTAATATGCTACTATGCTAATCTGAATATTTGCTCCTGGTTATGTATCCATAATTAACACCGAATGTGTATTTATGATATTAAAGTCATTAAATTTCTGTCAGAAACAACATATACTTAAGTTTATATAAACGTGTAATATGCGCCCAACCAACCAAGGAATGTTGACTTTTTAAAACGCACTACTAGTGAATTAAATCGCAAAGGAAGAGATAATGTGGACAGAAAATGTAACTGTTAGTAAATTTTATTGGCTTTTAAGTACTAAATAATCTCCATTATTTGTCACTTACTCAAATGTGAATAGTATGTAGGTGTATGTACCAGCACGCACATATATCCTTTATCCATAACTAGTTAATTGTTATATTTATTAACAGCATTAATCGAAGAATTGAAAAAAAAATCAGCGAGACAAAACATTGCTTCGGAAATGCCCTTAGAATAAAAAAAGCCTTATTTACCATGAATTTGTTGGTCCAAAGGTGCATGGATATAATCAACCAATGTATGTCTGCTTTTTAGACTAGAAAAAAACATTTATTAAAATCAAACACAACCACCTGCTATAACTATTCTAACGAAAATTCTAAGATAAAAGTGAATGGACAACCTATCAAAAATTTAAGATACGGTGATGATACGAAAACTGATAGCGGAATGTGGCAAAGATCTACAGCAACTAGTAAATCTAGTTGTGGAACACAGTCAAGAAAGGTCTCTGAATATGAAAAAAAAAAATGAATATATAGTGATCACTAAATTACAACAATGACAAGAGGGCCGAATGATCCACACAGAACAAATAAAATAAGTCCAAAAATACAAATATTTAGGATCAATACTAAAGAAATCCAATCAAGAATCGGACAAGCAAGATTTGTCGATTGGATTAGGAGTTAGACTTTTGAGGTCTTACATGTTCTCTGAGATGTGGTCATATCGTAGAATGCTCAAAATATCATGGGTTCAACGCTTCTCAAACATAGAAGTCTTCAACAGAATAGGTCAAGGCTTCTCTCAAAAAGAGAAAACTTGAATATCTGAAGCATATAATGAGAGGAAGCAGATACTGGATACTGCAGTTAATACTCAATGGAAAGATGATAACTTGGTAGGAAGAAATATTTATGGCTCCAAAATCTTCGTCAATGGACTGATTTATCAGCAGATGCTGTGTTACATGCTGCGCAATATCGAGAACAATATTGGCAAATAGTCATGGAAGCTACCCACGCCTAATTTGGACACGGTACTCAAAGAAGAAGATGTTCTCTGTGCTGTTGTATGGAGTAGAATCTAAAGAAACAGATCGCCGATTGATTGGCTTTCAAAATATGGTCTTACAGAAGAATGCTTAGAATAAGCTGGGTGGACAGAATTACAAACGATGTAGTATTGAAGAAAATGAGAAAACAAAAAGAAGTCTCAAACAATTTCAAAATTAGAAAGTTGCAATATTTGGGCAAGTCTGATGTGATTTAAGCTAAAGACTCTAAAAAACTACCCGATAAGTACATGAGGAATGGTGCATTGGTTAAATCTCAGGTATATATTATTATATATCAGGGATAATATTAGTATAGAGTAGGATTCTCAGAAACGGCACTGCAAAATTTTAGAGGATAAAACGTTTAGGAAAACCAATAGGTGATGTTTGATGTATTTCTCAATATAGAGGAAGCATTCGATAACACACCTCACGAAGCACTCACAAGGGCGATATGGCTGAAAGAGATAGACGAAACAAACTGCAGGTGGATAAACTGCTAAAGTGGAGTGTAGGATAGGCAACAATACAGAGGGATACAGTGTCAGCACAGGTAATAAGCTATCCACAGTGGAATTATTTTCTCTCTTGTGAAATCTGGTTATGGATGGGTTGATAACTAGCTCAGCAATGGGAGACAACAACGGCATATTTAGTGAGACACTTGGAGATAGAATGCAATAGGCTCTGGCTGTTGTTACAGAATTAACTTCAAACGTAGGGCTCAACATAAAACCTCAGAAGTTCAAAATTATCAATTTAACCAGAAAGGTAGATTTAGAGAGATTAAGAGGGTCTAATCCACCTTAATCCCTCTAAAGCTGAATGGTACAAATTTAAATTTGCCGAGTGAAGTACAGTATATTTCCCAATGATTAGCTGATAATCCAAAAGTCTGAAAATGGGCTACAAAGAACTATTTAATATCATATAAAAATAAAAATTGACGATCACTCTCTAGAACAACTGAATTATTTTAATTACCTGAAATGTTAAACAAGTTTCGATAAAGATTAACATATTGATCACCAAATTGACAGGTTTTAGTATTTGTGAAATAATTTACAGAACATGGAAAAACAAGACAAGAAACGATACAATGGTCAAACTTAACAAAACAATAGGTATAATAATAGGTGTTTCATGAGTGTCAAACCATGTCTCGTAAAGATAAATTATTGGTCGATCTTCTGTACGGTACTTTCTTATGGAAGTTATATATTCAGTACGCCACTTTTGTAAACGATGGGACTCCATAAGCACTTGCCTTTTGTCAATTGTACGATATCTGAAGCCCATTTTAGACAAAATCCTCCAAAGACTAATGCGGCTACAGTTTATTTGTGTGTCATCATTAGTAAGCCGTTGTTTTAAAGCATCTAATGTAGGTATCTGTTGCTCTTCGTACATTGTGTAAATTTTTCGTCTTATTAAGTCCTTATCACTTTCGTCAATACATTTGGTAGAACCGGCATCCTTACGCTTCCTTCTTGACTTAATGGGATTTGATGTAATTCTTTTCACTGTGGTTAGAGGTATTTTCGTTAAATCAGATATTTCACTGGCAGCAGTATTAGCAGTAAGTCCTCTTGTAAGTAAAGAACTATATATTGTTTTTACGATTTCTCTAGCGTCAGCAGATAAATGCTTTTCTTTGCTGGAACACTGAAAGAAGCACCATCAATGTTTTTCCACGGACGCCACATAATGCTGTTTTATAGGTATAAATAGGTATAACACTGGTAACACTTTCAACTAAATGAAACAAAATGTATATTTAAAAATTTCTCATCGGTTTTATATACTTTTACAAATTACACAGAATAGAGGGAACCTGTATAATTATTCCAGGAAATACTTAACGATCAACAAATTTATTGTGGTCATTAAAAGATCAACCATTGATAGTGAAACTCACTGTTAAAATGTTTACAACTTTATGAAATAAAATGTATTCTAATCGTTTTTATAATTTTATACGATTTTTTAATCGTTTTTATATTACCAGGAATCTATTATACAAACAAGATAACGACACTCCACAGTAGCTTCAATTTTACCTGAATACTTACCTGCTCAACTAATGTTGACTAAGCTGGGGTACTTGCGGTCGGGTTTTATTGCAATCATTAAGCACTCAACCATTTTTCGTGAAATAAACTATACACCTATGTACTTTGTTATACGGATGCGACAAGGCGCAAAGGGATAACTTTGGAAATCAAGCTAGCGCAATGAGATTTCTAAGAAGAGTAAAATAGATTACAAGGATCAATAGCCATATAAATAAACACGTGAGAGAAGAACTAAATATATATTTGATCAACGAGAGAATAAAAGAATAAAAAAAAATGAAAATCAAATATGAACATAATGGAAAAGATTGAGCCAAGTTTGATTTCATGAATGTCTAATCCCTGAAATGAAGAAAAAGAAGACAAAGAGTACAAAAAAATTGAATGTTATTTTCTCATAATTTTTCCTATTTACGAATGTTTATCTATAGGAAATTATATGTCGATATATCTTGACTTTTATAATAGTTTTTATTATATCTGTCTTATATTTCACTATTATACCTATTCCAAACATTCCCTTTGTAAATTATGTAAAGAATATTTTGGATGATTTATTGCCGTAAATATTTTTTGTATTGTTCTGATGCTCCGACGCTGGCTGGTCGGAGCTAAATAGTGTATTGTAGTATCTTGGGTTTGTATTATTATTTGGGCGCATACTGAGTGGACTCTTTAACAAATAACAACAATTCATGCATTTAAACAAAAATCGATATTATGGTTGATATTTTGACGATGCCTATCTGCTTTTGAAATAATTTGCAATAATGGTGAGGTGTTATGTTGAAAATTACAAATATATGTATAAGTTATCTGGTTGGTCTGTTCAGAAACAAATTTCTGTCTGCAATTTTATTTCTGGAAGATGGGGGTATGTTTCAAATAACTATACTTATAATTACTGTTTAACTATTTATTACGAATAAGTACACAAGCTTCATGAAAAAGATAAATACAGCAAAATCACCCGAATGCAAAATACACACACACGCACTTCCCAATTCTAAAAATAAAATATTGGATTAACATTAACAATTAATAATAACTGCAATTTTTTTCATATAAATAATCAAATTAAGGTAACTTGGTTGGTAAATCAACCGTGTTGCCTTAACTTAGTCTTCAATATAAAAAATAGATTAAAGAAAACAAAAATACCAAAAACAACTAGAAGATAAGAACTCAGAAAATTAATGGAGGAAAAAATAAGGAATGAAATTGAAAAAACCAATGCTAAACGAATAACAAAACGTAAATACTACAGATGATACCAATGCGAAAGTGTTAGAATTAACACAAGAAGTAGAAAAAGGGGAGTCTGATATATCTGAAGAAAGAAGAAGCCCATAAAAATAAGAAATGGATGACCAATGCCATCTGTTCGAAATTCTCACAAAATTGCTCATTAAATATTTGTTTATTCAAAAGATTATTTCTATTCTTATACTTTCACGTGGGACATACTCAGCCGCTAATTTCAAGGAAGTCCCCCGACCCTTCTTATTGTAAATAGATTAAACGGTATCGAGTACTAGAGACGAGCAATTCCAATATCTGCTAATGTCAGGCATGAGCTTTCTTTTTCATTTCTTAAGTAACATAAAAACATATAGTCAAAGAATAGTCGTCGCACACGACACATATACTCGCAGTGTCTCATATCGTAGTGTATTAGAAGTAACTACATACTTGTATCTTGACTTGGAAAGTTTGAAAGTTATCTCGGTCCGCTGGTACCAATAACACTCGTTACTCGTTAATTGTAAGTTTAAATTGTAAATTGTTCCTTGCTCTAGTGGAAGCTGTAATATCTAATCAAAAGGTTTCGGCATATCTTGACAAGTGATACCCATGAACCCTGCAGATAACGTAAAGGCATATTATGCCTTATGAGCTCATAAAATATTTACCGGTAAAGGTCTGAAGAGAGAAAAGATCAAACTGTTTTAGTGCTCGAAATATTATACAGATACAATATCGTAGTTTAGCTTTCGGTCATTTACATTAGTTGTAGTATTAGTAATATTTCTCATTATTATTTTACTTTTACATATATTATTTACGTATTCCTTTGTTAAGTTTATTGGGCTCTCTTTTATACTTATTGGGCTAGATTAAAGCCTTTTAGGAAGCAGCCTAGCTGGTACCTTGAGTACAGAGCTAATTACCTTTTCTTAATAAACCAGTACCTATAGAACCTGAGATTGGTTAATAATTTTATACGCGTGGGGTTAATTACAAGCTCCCAACACCATCTAAGCCATGATGAATGAACGAAGATCAGTAAAAGATACAAATAGAGAAAATACATCGAAAATTAACAGAAAAATAAGAAATAAAATACGAACTGCTACAAATAAACTCATGAAAGAGCAATACAGAGAAAAAACATGATACTTTTAACCTCCATTAGGAGGTTCAAGAAGCAGCTGGATTATACAGATATAAAACAGTTCAATGCTTAACTGATAATGACAGTAAAACAATTATAGATAAGCAAACAACGAACAAATGATAAACACCTGAAAATAATAAATACAAAATATCTTCGATGACACTAATCAAGATGACATTGTTCTGATAACACCCGAGTCAATATTATCTATATAAAAGGAAGAAACGCTCATGATATACTTATCAAAATAGCTAAAGGGGGGAGGAAGCTCCATCAAAAATATGAGTAATATATACATAACTGCAAATATCCCTCAAAGCTAATCAACATTTATAGCTTTGTCTAAAAAGGCCAATGCAAAAAATGTGAGGACTAACGAACAATTGGCCTCATGAGCCATCTCCTTAAGTCATTCTTAAAAATCATATACAGTATACTATATAAACTAATAGAAACACAACTGAATCGATAACAGATTGGTTTTAGGGAAGCACTAAAATATAGGTACAAGTGATGCACTATTCGCTATACAAGTAATGTTCCAATGCTGCAGAGATGTTAATTTAGATATATGTACATGCATGCTTTTTAGATTACAAAAAGGGTTTCGACTGCGTTGGATATGAAAAATTAATGGGTAATTTTTAAAAGAGTAGGCGTGCCAGATCCAGAGCTTCAAATCACTATAAATCTGTATAGGAATCAGGCAGTGGAAATAAATGTAAATGAGGTATTGTCAGAAACTATGGAGGTTGAACGCGTAGTACAACAAGGATGTATTTTGTCACCATTATGATTTGATATATATTCCGAGGAAATCTTTGCGGAGGGACTACATGAGACGGATGAAGATATTTTAGTAGACGGAGAAAGACTAAATACATAACGTCTAGAAGGCCTACAACATACAGTCAATGAAGTTACAGAAGTGAGTCAGAGTTACTAATTCTTAGTGAGTCGAACTAAATCTTAATATTAAGAAAATTAAGTATATGAAAATCAGCATAAAGATAATGCACTAACCGGAAGACCAGAAATAAACCAGAAACAAATAGAAACAATCAAATCATATATTTATCTGGGAAGCAATGACAATGATCAATTGGTGGAAATAAAATGTAGAATTGAAAAGGCCAGAAATGCTTTTATACCGATTCAACAATTATTCAAGAGTAGAGACCTTAACCTCTTCTTCTTCTTCTTCTTGCTACTTTATAAATAGGCAAAATGCCTGTTTTACTTCGGTTTTTAGCCTCAATTGACGTTGTCTGACCATCTTTTCCTCGGTCGTCCTAATGATCTTCTTCCATTTGGCGATTTGTCTCTTGCTATTCGTACTATTCTATTTTCTGTCATTCTTTCGATGTGTTGATACCATTCCACTTTTCTTCTTTTGGTCCACGCGTTTATTTCCTCTATGCCACATCTCGCTCGTATTTCATCACTTCTTACTCTGTCTCTTAGAGTTTGGTTTGTTATTTTTCGTAAGACTTTCATTTCTGTTGTTTCCAGTAGTCTTTGTGTTTTCGCTGTATCTGTTCTTGTTTGCGCTGTGTACGTCATTATCGGTTTTATTGTTGATTTATATATCCTGGTTTTCGTTTCCGTTGTGAGGTATTTGTTTCTCCAGATTGTGTTGTTGAGACATCCTGCTGCTCTGTTTGCCATGTTCACTTGTTTTTGTACTTCTTCTTTCACTTTTCCGTAGCTTGACAGTTTTATTGCCAAGTATTCAGTTTCCATCACTTGTTCTATTATTTTGTTATTTACGACTAGTTTACATCTTTTCGGTTCGCTGATATCACTATCGCTTTAGTTTTCTCTGTTGAGATCTCCATGTTGTATATGAGCGCCGTATCTTCGAATTCTTTAATTAATCTTTGTAGGTCATCTTCATTTTCGGCTGTTATTATGGCGTCGTCGGCGTAGCATATTATCCTTATTTCCTTTTCTCCCATTCTATATCCTCTTCTTTTTTTAACTTTCTTTATGATTTCATCCATTATCAGATTATATATTAATGGGCTCAGCGAATCTCCTTGTCTAATGCCAGTTTCATATTTGATAGGTTGCGATAGTTTTCCTTTACATCTTACCATAGCTATTTTATCTTTATATATATTCTCAATGGTTTTTACTAAATCCAGTGATATTCCCTTTTCATATAATAAATGTATCGTGTCCCGAATTTTCACTCTATCTATCTATGCTGGTTTGTTGTATTCCAGCGACTTTTCTTTTATTTGTCTTATTACAAAAACTGCATCCGTGCATGATCTTCCTGTCCGAAATCCTTGCTGTTCCTCTTGCAGAGATATTCGTTCGTTTATTTTTGTCGCTATTATTCTTGTTGTCAATTTAAGTGTTGTATTTAATAGATTTATTGCTCGATAATTATTGGGGTCTTTCTTATCTCCTTTTTTGAAGAACATCACCATGATCGCTCTCCTCCTTTCATCTGGTATTCTGTTCGTGGTGATTATTTTATTAATAAGAAGTTGCAGTTGTTGTACAAGGTGATCACCTCCATATTTTAAGAGTTCATTTGGTATTTGATCTTCTCCTGGTGACTTTCTGTTTTTTTTACACCTTAACCCCAATAACACAAATTCAGTTACTTTGATGCTATTTCCCGTACTTTTATACGGAGAAGAAGCACAGACACTGACAGTCATCAGTTAAGAAGCTTCAGGTAATTGAAATATGACTATATATGCGTATTTTGAGAATATATTGGATTGGCCACATTTCGAATGGTAAAGTACTTTATAGAATGAATACACAACCTGAAATATTAAGTACTTTAAGCGCACGGAAATTGGAGTACTTGGGACATATTATTCGAAATAACGGACGCTATGGACTGTTGTAGCTAATCTTGCAAGGAAAAATAACGGGAAAAACAAGTCCCGGACGCAGACGGGTCTTCTGGCTTAAAATTTACACACATGGTTTTCTTTGACAAGTACTCTTTCGAGCAGCAGTGGACAGGGTACAAGTGACCATGATGATTGCCATTATTCGAAATGGATAGGAACCGAAAGAAGAATTTCATTGAAATGCATCGAAATCAACAAATTAAAAAACACATAACTTAACCTTGAGATACATAATACTGCTGTCATGCATTTATAAATAATTTGTATAAATTAAAACAGTAATTTTTTTGTTTAAACTATATATTTCCATCATTACTGTTAGAATTATAATTATATTTATCCGAAAAGAGTGAACTTTGCTCCTCTTTGGGAGGCCGCCAATGTTTAATTGTTGTAATACAGGTAAATGCCCAGTAGCAAATGAAGAGACCAGATGTGTGGTGTGATCGCGTGAACAAATCTTCTTTGCAACTGCACAAAAACGACCAAGACACGACTTCGACCTCGATTACAGAGACGAACTTGATGAGGCAGACGTTCAAGGACGAACCGTTTTTTATGGTTTAGACTAAATTTTCGTAATTGACTAATCTTGTATGTAGTTATCAGATAACAATTATTTTTTTGCCAAAATAATAAAATACTTAAATTATTCTATTTTGAAGTAGTGCTCAGCCAAAAAAATTATGTTAATTTAATACTCTTTTTTCTTTTTTCTGAAACCCGTATGTTATGAATCAGGGGTCTTACTGTAACCAATTAGGTTATTGTACATCTTTCATTAATTCATGGTACCCATTCCAGAATTCTGAAACTCTGTACCAGGTTATACACGTCTAGTAGATGAGTACCATATGTTTTTGGAGTCACTTGGTAGTCTCGAAACCGTATTTGCCGCCTGTGATCTAGTGCCTTGCAATATTGTAGAATATGCTTGACTATTTCACTTCCTCCGCTACAGAGTCCAAAGTCATCATGAAACATCTATTGTATGCAGGTGCAGCTTGAGTGGCACATGCCCAATAAAGAAGCTTGTTATGATTCTGAGCTAATTCCTCTTTGGTTTCCACAGTACTTGAACTCTATTAGCATTTGTCCGTCCAATATATATTTTGTCATGTGTTTAACCGGATATACTTTCTCAAAAAGAGTTCTGTTGTACTTTGATCGAGAGTTTTTCCCGGTTGTGCACGGTGCTTTTTGCCACGCCTAATGCCGGCTATAAAACGACTTTTCTAAGTTCTGTTAAGTTTATCAGCTGTTTAATTGCGGTGTACTCTTCGATGATCTGGCACCCATACCAGTGTGCCACTATTAAATTCCGCCAGTCTGATAAGTTCTTCTCGGCATTCCCACAGTATCCTAGAGTCTACCCATATCAAGATAGCCTAAAGCTCTGCATGAAATCTTCTTCTTTAAGTTTCATGTTCTATCTAGAGTTGGAAATCATCATGGCTATGTGGACTGTGTTGTCTGTCACTCTAAATAGTTCTGCACTACTGTATTAAAACTATTTCTTTAAGTTCTTACGCCAGGATCTTCTTCGTCGTCCCACATTTCTCTGTCCTTCAATTTTAACTTGCATATATACTCAAGTTTTCGCCTTTTGATGGTTAATATTATTTCCGCTTCATTTCCTCGCCTTCTAATTACTTCCACGTTTGACATTATTTAAATCAATGGGTATTTATAGGTATTATTACTGTATCGTCTGCAAAACTAAGTTATTCAAAACTTCTTCATAGATAAACAACTTAAATCCTTAACTTGACCCTTCTTTATATGCGCCTGATTATTGGGAGTAACCCTGTAGCCTGAGATGTGTGTTGCTTCTGAACCATCCCTTTTGTGGCAGATATCCGTCTGGCAGGTACATATCCTGAAGATACCATGGACAGACAAAGTCACCAATGAAGAAGTACCGCGGAGAATGACCACAACTGCGGATTTGGTCAACATCGTGAAGAAGCTGCAGTACTTGGGACATATAATGAGAAATCAAGGCAGATACGAGTTACTTAAATGCATTTTGCAAGGTAAAATTAAAGAAAAAAGGGTCCCAGGACGAAGAAGAATATCCTGGCGTGCTAACCTGAGAGCATGGTATAGGAAGACCTCAACACAGCTATTTCGTATAGCAAATAACAAAGTCATCATAGCCAGAATGATCGCCAACGTTCGGAACGGACAGGCACCCTAAGAAGAAGAAGGTACATGTAAAGTCTATTCAGTAGTATAGTATAGAAGTAGATACAGTGAATGCCTTGTTCGAAATTCTCACAAAATAGTTATTAAATATTTATTTATTTATTATTAAGATTATTTAGATTTGTATGGCCCTTAGTATACCCAGCCACTAATTTAAAAAAAATTGTGAATGGTTTAAACGGTATCTATACAATAGACCGAAAGTCCAACAACTGCTGACGTCAGACAACAGCCTATTTTTCTAACCTTAAGCGACAAAACACAACATCGAAAGGAACAATTGACATTTGTATGTTTGTGAAAGAAGATACAAGCACTCATATTGCCTTAAAAGTATCTTATGAGAGTGTATGGGAGCACCGACGAAAGGCAAGATCAGCCCCTGCTCAAAATACCAAACCAGGGATCAGAGTTAATGCCAGAAATAACTCTATACGAAATCAAAACGGCACTTTTAGAAATGAAAAATAACAAATCAACTGGCGATGACGGAGTAGTGATCTAAGCGATTAAACTAGGTGGAAATAAAATTATCCAGGCTCTGGCCAAGCTTTTCACCGAATGCATATACCAAGGAAAAACTTCTTCTCAATGGAATAATGCAGTCATTACTTTATTACACAAGCAAGGAGACATAACAGATTTAAAAAACTAACGTCCTATCCGTTATCAAAAAAAGACTGGATACGAAATTAGACTTCTAACAGCCTAGAGAACAAGCTGGATTTAGATCGGGATACAGCACTTGCGACCACTTACTAGTGATAAAGAACCTGATAGAGAAATTTGCAGAATACAACAAACCATTGGCACTGATATTTGTCGACTACGAGAATGCATTCGATACCATAACGCATCAGAAAATGTTAAAAGCATTGACAGAATGCGAATAGACCATCGCTACACTAACATAATTAAATATATCTATCAAAATGAAACAGCTAGCGTAAGACTATCTGAACAAGAAACAAATAAATTCTGTATACAGCGAGGAGTACGGCAAGGAGACACAGTTTCTCCAAAGCTATTCATGATGCTTTTATAACATACTTGTAACAAGGCATATCGATATCGTCCTCATAGCCGATCGTATGGATGGTGCAATAATAATGTTGCCTGAAAAATTATATTACGCCTTGGAGGTCGGACTAAAGGTCGCGGCATATTATTATGCACGTTGCGTTTCCAGCACGTAGCGTTTAGTTTCCGAAAAATATAATTTAAATGGTTTTAAATATGAACAACTCACACTGTCCGGAACGTATCGTATCAGACACCTAACGTTTCCGTTCAATATATTAGAAACAATATTTTACTGATGCCGACGGCTACGTAACGAGTCGTAACCGGTTGGTACGGATAATGTGAATTAGATGTCCGTCATTTTCCCCTCGTTGTTTATTTAGCTATTTGTTTTGATTTTAATACAGAGTATTTAAAAAAAATAATTTTCGAGGCTATTTTGTCATTTATGCATGTGTTTTTATTGCTTTGTGACAATTAATCACGGAAGTGATAAACAATTAGGACTTTTGTACGAAAGTGATACCTCTTCTTTTTAAAAATACTTTTTAGTTTGATATGTATGGCTTCGTTAAATGTAGTATTTTGTTTTTTAACTAAAGGTGTAATTAAATTTAAAACATATTCAAACTGAATCCTATTCATTCTAAAATATCCATAATATTTTTCATCGTCATCAATTAATTCTTTGTATAAAGTCCAGTATTCACCTTCCTTCTTACTATCTCTTAGCATTGGATGTACTTCAAACCTTCTTTTTACTGCAGTTTTTCTATCGTTATCGTTAAGTAGAAGAGCAATTACATATAATTTTTGTCGAGAAAAGCGAGATCATATCTTCACCAAACCAAACTAAAATGTTCTATGTATGAAAATGTGAACGCACAGTCCGATTGCTGGACTGGAAACGCTACTTGCCGGAAACTATACGTGCATGATAATATGCCGCGACCTTAAAGATTAATATGAAGACGCAAATAATGACTAATCTGGTGCTAAATCGAAATATTACTCTTGATAAAAGGGATATTGTGCAGACTACATCGTATAAGTACCTAGGACATGAAATTCGGTTGGGTAGAGATAACCAGACATGTGAGATCCCACGTCGCATATAATTAACCTGGGCAGCGTTTGGTAAATTAAACTATATACTTAAATCGGATCTACACATATGCCTCAAAAGGAAAATCGTTGACTAATGTGTGTTACCTGTACTCCCTTATGAAGCGGAAACATTCTTCTTCTTCTTCTTTGTCTAGCCATTCACGTCCACATTTGAACATAAGCCTCATCAAGTCTTCCTTTCCATTGTTTTTTATTGTACGCTACTTGTAGCCAGTTTTTCCCGGCAGTCCTTTTCAGATCATCTGTCCATCTCATAGGAGGTCTGCCTCTGGGTCTTTTGTGTTGGTATGGTCTCCAGGTTAAAATTGATCTGTGCCATTTGTTTAGATCGCTCCTAGCTACATGTCCAGCGTATTCCCATTTCAACTTTAATGATTTTTGCACCACATCGGTAACTTTGGTTTTCTGTCTTATCCATGTGTTTGTTTTCTTGTCCTTAAGTGATATACCTAGCATTGCTCTTTCCATCGCGTGTTGAGTGACTCTAAGTATATTCATATTCTTTTTTGTGATTGTCCATGTTTGTGCCGCATAAGTTAATATCGGAATAATGCATGCATCAAAAACTTTAGATCTAAGATTTAATTGAATTTGTTGATTTCTGAGTATATAGTTCAGTTTACCGAATGCTGCCCAAGCTAACTTTCTTCTTCTTTTTATTTCTTCAGTTTGAATTTTCCTATTTAGTTTAGCGGAAACATTAACACCCACAAAAAAGGTAGTTAATAAGATTCGCGTGACTCAGATGGCTATGAAGCGCCAGATGTTGGGTGTCTCTCTGAGAGACCGAATCCCAAACGAAGCAATACGTCGTAGAACAAAGCAACAGACGCTATTGAAGAAATCGCATCGTTAAAATGGAATTGGGTAAGACACGTCGTCAGATTATCAGACAACCGATGGACAAAACGTATTTTAGGCTGGAGACCAAGGCAAGAAGCAAGACGGAGCAGAGGACGCCCACCAACTAGATGGGCTGACGACCTAAAGCGTGTTAGCAATAACACGCATAGTGGACGCATACAGGTTGATGATGATGATGATGATCTTGTAAACGACTTAGAAAATATGAAAGAAATCTCGGTGCGCAAGTACCAATAACAGTATTTACGTTTGAGTTGTAAGAGGTTCTTCTCGAAATTAGTGAAAGCTGTAAGATCGAGTTGCAGAGTTACGGCATATATCTAGGCAAGTGAGACCCATGAACCTAGCAGATAAGGTAAGGACATATGTCTTAAGGTGCGATCTGACAGAACGTGGAGTGGCATTCAAAAAGAGGTAGAAAATACATAATAGAAAAAGATAAAACATAAAAACGTGAAGCAACTCAACGAAGAATACCATTTTTACCCTGAATATTTGTGGTTTACAATCTTTAGGGTAGGGCAAAACTGTCTATTTATGGCTAGCGCTGCCTGTTGTACTGTTTGTCGGTATTTTATTACAGTTCAATGGAAATTGGAAGCTGATTTATAGCACGTACTTACCTCAATCAAACCTTCCGATGTGACTATGGATAGGTACGGTCAGTGTCGTGGTAATTTTACTACGGAGTGATCTAGCCAAGATGTGTTGTAATTATTTTATTGTATAAATTACCCATATTACTAAAATTTTTACCGGCAACATTGGTGGACAAAACTTATCTAAACCCTGATCTCGAGGGGACACGCTTCACTGAAATAGTTATCAAAAAGTAAATATTTATTAATTTCACACTAATATGGGGTGCCATCCATGATTTCCCTTCTTTTCAGTGTATATATTTTCTGTTTCTCTTTGCCGACGTGAACCAGCCAAGAGTGTCATTCCACGAGCTGTTTGATACCGCCTTTATGAGCTCATACATATATTATTTCCCGGTAAAGGCCTGAAGAGAAAAAAGATCAGGCTTTCTTAGTGCGCAGAACATTATTAAAAGTACAATTTCGTAGTTTTAGTTTTCGGGAATTTACATTAGTTTTAGTACTATTATTATTTCTCACTATTATTATACTTTCATATACATTTACATAACCTTTTGATAAGTTTTCATTTAGAATAAGTAATCGTGATTTTTTAATAAAAAATCTGTGTTTTATTATACTTTATATTTTTATAGATTAGAACAATGTTTGTGGCGTATAATAAATACATACCATTTATACTATAAGGATAATACTAAAATAGCGGAAATCCGATCCTGTGTAATATACGCCATCAGTAAATTCATCTTTCAAGCCTAACAACGTGCCATTATATTGCCATAAAAAATGAATCTGGGCCCCTCAAGGCCCATAGTTTGATGGTTAAGAAAAGAACGCCGCCTAAAAATTAGCCACTCGAACAAAGCTAACTGTTATTTATGTAAAAATATAATTTCGTGAATATACATCAGAGTGTGCCAGAGATCAGACCACCTTAATTTGATTTATTCATCTCAGACTGGAAGAAAGCCATTATGGGGCATAGGTTTATGTTTTCGTAGAAATGGAGCTGCTTCAATAGTTTATCAGAAGAGTTCTTCAAAAACTTCTACTCTTAGATTAATTGTACATAATTAAATTAGTAAGTTTTTTTCATTTTATTACTAATTTAATTACGATTTAAATGGAAATAAGCCACAATTAAAGGTTAGAATAAGTTTATTGACGTTTCAATTTCCACTTCGGAAATCGTTCTTAAAATACAAACATTGGTAAATTAAACCCATTTTTTTTTTGTTACATGGTGAAAAATTCTTCTAATAATTGAATTTTATCTGACTCATTTATATTGACAATTCAGACATACATTATCCACTTTAAAGTAGACGACTCTAAAATGATATTGCCAATATTGTTGAGTTGTGTTCCTGGGACGACTTTACTTGTAAGACAGTTCATTCGAACACATGAAATCAACTTTAACTTGAGAATATCTGTCAGAAAAAATCATAGCATGTAATTCGTCTTTAAAAAGACAAACACATGCCATGATGACAGTAAAAATCTCCTCTTAGTGATTCCATAGTAAATTATGAGGGAAAACAAGGAAAAAACCTCATAATACTATCCCGACATGGTAAGTACATATGTGGTCGTGCATTTAGTTTACTTTCAATAAACACCAAATTCTGATTTTATATGTTTGTTATTTAAAAAACATAAATGATGTATGCTCCATATGTTACTGACTTACCAATACTGGTATTTTCCTTTTAATAACTTCCTCTTTTAATATGGGTAACCAGATCCTACTACATTCTGCCGAGGAATTTACGACACAATTGGTCTTATTTAGCATAATTAGAGCCGCTTCTTTGATTTTTCTCTTTTTACCATCCGTTTCTTTTAGAACATTTTAATCATTTCATTGAACCCTATGTTCATTATCCCATGCGTGTTTACATATTTGCGATCTATCAAATTCTCTATTTTTAATATAAGATTGATGTTCACTTATTCTTACATTTAATGGCCTTGATGTTTCACCTTAATAAAAATGATCGCATTCACAAGGTATTTTATAAATGCAATTCTTTGTCCTTTCTTCTTCATTGTTAATTTTGGTTTTAGACAAAATAGATCTCAATGTGTTTGTTGTTTTGAATGTTGTTGAAATGTTGAATCTGGTTACCCATATTAAAAGAGGAAGTTATTAAAAGGAAAATACTAGTATTAGTAAGTCGGTAATATAGAGGATACATCATTTATGTTTTTTAAATAACAAACATATAAAATCAGAATTTGGTGTTTATTAAAAGTAAACTAAATGCACGACCAAATACTTACCATATCGGGATAGTATTAGGAGGTTCTTTTCCTGATTTTTCCCTCATAATTTACTATGGAATCACTAACAGGAGATTTTTACTGTCATCATGGCATGTGTTTGTCTTTTTAAAGACGAATTACATACTATGATTTTTTCTGGTGGATATTCTCAAATTAAAGTTGATTTCATGTAATCGAATGAACATAATGTATATCTGAATTGTCAATATAAATGAGTCAGATAAAATTAAATTATTAGAAGAATTTTTCACCCAGTAACAAAAAAACAAAATTTGTTTAATTGACTAATATTTGTATTTTGGGAACGATTTCCGAAGTGGAAATTGAAACGTCAATAAACTTACTTTAACCTTTAATTGTGGCTTATTCCCATTTAAATAGTAATTACTTTAAAATGCCACAAGAAAATAGCTTCAGAACAATATTACTAATTTGTGAAAAAAACTTTTTCAGTTTTTATATTTCTATTTTTCTCTTTTAATTTTACTTTAAACACAATAGTAAAACCGTCTAAAGCGTTTAGGCTGACAGTCATAGCCTATATGAATACAAAATAAAATATAGCGATAATAATGTATGGTGGCTTTTATAATTTAGAAAGGTATAATATTAAATCATTAGAAATATTTCGCCAGTTTTATAAACCAAAGATTCCGTAACGCCATAGCTTATCGACTAAAGCTTACCCAGGGTAGTTATAGCAAGTGACCACAGCCTTGTTTTAACATATATGAAACTCAAACTAAAGAAAATAAAAGCAACCACCAAAACACTTAGAATTAATCTAAGAAGCTGATCTCTGCCAAAAGATCAAAGAAAAATACACAAGGAAGTCCAGAAAGTAGATAGACAAGAACAACTGAAAGATACAAATACAAAGATACAAAATTGAGACTTACAGAAGATCCTGTAGAACATCATACAACAATAACTGTAGGGCGATACATCCCTTAAAAGCAAACAATGAATCACAACACAAAAAATGGAGTCGTTGATATCGGAAAGGAGAAAGTATATACAAACAAAGAGGAATTGGAAACATAATAAATAGTCAAAAACAATAAAATAATAATTGAAAGTGCCGAGAACATAAATAGATGAGGAGAGTATATAAAGTTCATTTAAATCATTTAGCTTTGTTTAGTTGTCTAATTTTATCTGTTCAATTATTATAATTATAATGTACATTTATGAAGAATTTTATTATATCCTGCCATAGTTTTAAGCACTGTTGTGACTCTTCCAAAGCTAATAAAAGTATATTGAAAGATTACAGACAATTCAGTCCGCCGGGACAACCCGATCAACTCGAAAAAAACCACTCAGACTCTGAACGAAGTATTGGATAGTATTTGTGTTGATTTATTTATTTTATACCTTTAGTCCTTTTAATATTAGTATCATTCCAACGGTGATATAAATAGTTTTTTTTCCATAGCTAATGGTAAAGTGTTGCTATAACAACTGTTTTGAGTAGATAAAGTATCACTTTAACCGCAAGGGTAGATAAAGTGACACTTTAACAGCAAGAGAAGATAAAATGTTTTAACTTTTTTTATTCAATAAAATTTACAAATTCAAACACATTAAGGATTAAAAACAACTGAAATTTTACAATTAACATTATTAGAAATATCTATTTTTGGAGCATCACAACTTGTACTCGTTTGCTTAAACACTTGATTCGAGGTACTGGATTGATTTTATATTGGATACAGAGTAATTCATATCCCTAGCAACGGTGCAACACAATTGCGATTTTTGTGGTAAAAATTACAATTTTCTTTGAAATTCTATTTTTCGCCTGAACTTGAAGTCTTGCTATAGAAAAAAATGTTGTATTGCACACGACGATAAAATCGCATTATCTTCTCGAGCATAATTAGCGTTTCGACTAACGTCTCGACGCTAAAAACGCTCTCGAAGATAAAGTACAATTTTATCGTCTTGTACAATAAATAACTATAAACTAATCGAAATACAACACTGTCAAGGTAAGTTTAAAAAAGCGAAAGTAATATAAAGTCATACCCCGCAGCTAAATGCAAAAATAAGTAAAATTTTCAATATTTTTCATTAAATTACCATTTAAAACTTTCCATATTTTGCAAGAGAAACGATTTATGCCCCAATGGCTCAATCGACATCACCGATAATCGAGGTTCGATCTCCGCGTCAAGAGATAATGATCTGAAGAACAACTTTTACTGATTTATATCACGTCAAACTAGATCTTTTCACAAAAATAATCACAAAGGAGTACTTAAGAAACGAGAAATTACTAAATTAATTTTTCGGAGGGCCTGTGGTCCTGTCAGGTTGGACTTTCACCATAGTTAAAAAACGACGAAAGAAGTTTTGGCTTTGAACACGAAATCCTTATTATAATTAAGTATTTAAATATTATTATCACGTCAAAATACCGATATTATATAGTAATATAAAATTCATATACAACTATAAATTTAGAAGAAAAAAAAAACTCTTGAGTTCTAGAATCTCATTAGTCATCCATTCATTTTTCGCTACTGTTTGCTCACTTTTAAAAGTTCTCTCCTCTATTTCAGTTGGTTCTTTTTAATTTTCGGGTGACCTGATCTTTTGTGGTAGGGTCATTAAGTTACTTATGTTATTTTACTCCAGGGAATTAAGCAAAATTTAAAACTTTAACTACTGTTCAAACCTTAGACCATTAAATCGTGTTAAAGCAAACACCTTCTGCGCTGTAGCAGAAGGGTTTTAGGGGTTAAACCCCCCCCCCAGGCGATATAAAGTAAACAATATATAAAGAATAGTAGGAAAATGTAACTTGTCTTTCACACACAATACAAAAAATCCAAATCGCTAATTGAATAATTAAATTACCACTTTAATATGTAGAACACAACAATTATTGTATAAATACACAATAAATAATAATATTTTTCATTATATTTAGATATAGATACCTCATATTAGGCTTACAAAAAAGTAGACAGAACGAGTCTGTTGCGAGTAGCATGCGCCTACAGGACTGTATCTGCGGCGGCCTTGTGGACTATCACGGGTTGTGTTCCTCTGCATGTGTTAGCAGTAGAAAAGAGACATCTCTATGAGAGAAGAAAGCATTTGACAACAGCTATAAAAACAAAGAAGAAAGGAGAATATCAATGGAAAGATGGCAAGAAGAGTGGAACACCAAGGAAGATGTTGCCCAGTGGACCAAGATGCTGACCCGAGCCTAAGGGACTAGTTAGATTGTCTGTTTTAGGGCGTATCTTCAAAGGTTGAGAAAGACATATACAGATAAATGTCTATACTGCGAATATTCCGACATTGTTACGCACACAATGCTGGAGTGTAATAGATGTACAGTGGAGAGAAACAGAATGTATAAAGAAATAGGTATGAACCCTATGACTGTAACAGACATGATCGTGAAGATGACTGGAAATACGGAGGGATGGAATAGTGTTCACAATTACATCCGAGCAGTCATTAAAAAGAAAGAAGAAGAAGAGAAACACCAACCGAGCCAACGACATAGATAAGATCTAATTACTATTTTAATGGGAATAAATCGCAATTGAAGGTTAAGATAAGTTTATTGACGTTTGAATTTTTTATCTATGATCTTGCACTGATAACTTGTTTATACTCTAACAATTAATAGAAAAAAGAATAGCGGTTGGTACCGAAGTACATCTAGCCTTCATCGACCTAGAAAAGGCGTATGATACAGTTCCAAGACTTAAATTGTGACAATCTTTACAACAACTCGACATTAGTCCATACCTTTTAGGAATAATCACAGAAGTATACAGGGATAACATTACTTACCTAAAAATCGGATATAGACTATCAGAGCCAATAAAAGTAACTAAAGGACTAAAACAAGGATGCAGTATGTTACCCTTACTGTTTAATTTATATATTGAGGCAGCCCTCCAAAATTGGAAAAACCACTGCAAGGGAATGGGAATCCCTATAGGAAATGACGTACTATTCTCCCTGAACTTTGCGGATGATCAAGTCGTCCTAGCTCAGGATTCTTATGATCTAGAATTTATGATTAAGCATCTATACAGAGAATATTTAAAATGGGGATTACAAGTCAGCATGAAGAAAACAGAATATTTAGTTATCAATTCAGATGCAAGGTTTGAAGTGTTGATAGACGAGGACGTGGAAATCAAACAAGTGGAAAAAGTTAAATATTTAGGTGCACTCATTGCTAAGAACGGCTTGGGAGAAACCGAAATTAAACACCGAATTAATCAGGGACGTAAAATTGTAGGATGTCTGAACTCCTTATGGTGGGATAACAACATTTCCAAAAGGAACAAAAAAAGAATACGGCAAACCATGGCACAGTTCCTTGTTATGGCTCTGAAGTATGGACAATTAATGCAGGCCTGAAGAGAAGATTGTTGGCAGTTGAAATGGATTATCTGAGAAGATGTGCTAGAATATCAAGGGCAGGAAAGGAAGACCTACGAATCTATAAGAAATAACATTGACAGAATAGAAAGCAGAATAGCTACAGAAACGGTCATTGACAGAATAGAAAGAAGAGGTTCAAAATGGTTTTGACATCTATTGAGAATGCCTGACGAACGTTGGCACCAAGAACTTTACAAATGGAAGCCCCCTGGAAGAAGAAAAAGAGGTAGACCTCGACGCTCACGGAATGAGGGAATTAGAAGAACGATGGAATCGAGAGATTTGGAGGAGAAGCATGCCTTGGACCGAGCAGATTGGCGGAGGAGAACGGGAATACGGCGATAGCCGTCTCCAAAATGTATTGTATTTACAAGTTTGGATTAATGTCAAACGTCAATAAACTTATTTTAACCTTCAATTGTGGCTTATACCCAGTAAAAAGTTATTACTTTAAAATGCCACAAGAAAATAGCTTCAGAACAATAGATTAGATCTAGATAAGAGAAGGGAGTGTTCCAAAAATGTCGTCAGCCTTAGAGAGGGTGGTTTTAGTTGGTAGGCAGGATAATAGATACCTGAATCTTTGGCACTGCTGTCTTTAGTACTTTAAGATAAATTAAAAACCAAATTTTAGGAGCTTAAAATGGAGGTAGCATAAAAAAATTTCAAAAGCCCCCCCCCCCTGAAACAAATTCTGGGTGCGCCACTGCTTCTGTGCAAGTAACATCACAATACGGCAAGAACTCTGGATTGAAAATCACTTTTAGATTATCAAAACAATCATTTTTAGAAAAGCACTAATAAAATTACCTAATTTTAGATGAATTTTAATAAAACTTCAATATTTTGTAAAGGATATGGAAGATAAATCATTTAGCAAAGTAGTTACTAAATATTTTTGACTGAACAGATACACTAAAAAGTGTATCTGTTCTTGGTTGATAATCAAAAATAATTTTAAGGATAATTTTAAAGGAAATTTAAGGATAATCATTTTACTTAGTGGGTGGAAGTTTCATTTTAGAGGAAAAAAATATGTATATAAACTATTTACCACAAACTAAAATTAGTTTTTGTTCTTACTTCTAAGTCTATTTAAGTACATTATTATTTCGATTCTCACCTTCATGGCACAAAATTATATTACAATAACGAAAACAAATCTTATATACTAAAACGCTAAGCCCTTTTCTTGTCCACCACTTTACTCAAAAACCATATTCGATAATTAAAATATTTTTTCGGAATATTATTATTATTATGTATGAGATTGTCAAGATATACTTTTGGTACAAAAATTCACTTCCGGTTTTGAGATGACCGGAAGTTAAAATTTACTTTAAGTTTTAGACCCCACAATGTATATATGGATCGAAAGGTCTCGTCACCACGAATCTAAATATGTACTTCCGGTTGCGATCCGACACCGGAAGTGACCCGAAACGCGCATAAAACGTCAAGATAGAGCAAATCTGACACCGGATTCGTGATCAGCATGCAAAATTAACTGCTAAATGATATCCATGTCGACATTTGATCAACTAAAAATTGCATTCCGGTTTTGAGGTCGACTTCCGGTTTCGTTTTTATTAGTCAAATCAATAGAGAATTCAACGTAGAGTTCAAAAATATAAGTTCACGAAATTATCATTTATAGTTTTTGAGTTATTGATAAAAATATTTTTACTTCCGGTCATTGTATATATTGTATATTTTTCTCGCAAAATAAAAATTTCATTTAAAAAACTCGATGTCGAGTTGGTCCGCTAGTAAACATATGTTCTTTGTATTCATTAAAAACTGAACTATGCACATTACTCATGATATTTAAGATTAATTTTGTCATTAATTTTGAATCATTTAATTTTTTAAATTATACACAATTCTAATTTCACTTTCGGCAATTTTTTTAGAAGGCTGGATTAAACAGTTATTAGATATACTATAATTTTTGTATCTTATGAATCACGATTGTAAGTTATCACGTTTAATTTTAGACAATCATATCTCACAATCTAATGTTTTCTCAATTTTCTAGCTAAAAACCCAGCGATAAGGTCTACCACATCACAAACTTAAGACTTAAGACGACAATGTTTTTGAAAAACTTATGTAAAGTGTAATCATGGTCACTAGTTATTTCTCTTTTATTCCCATCAGTTACAACATTTTCAATAAGTTGATAATCAACAGTTTTTATTTTCACAGTATTGTACCCATTGCTAAAATTTTGGAAGATACCTGCTCCCCACAATTAGCCTGGCAATATCCAGTAACACTTGTCTGTATCAAGAGCCTTTTATATGCAGCTTTAAATTGTTTTGTCGTTGGGTTGTTGTTGTAACCTCCATGACTTCTAATACAACTAAAGAAAACTTTTAAATGGTCCTGAGACAGTTTATAGGCTGAAAGATACTTCAGACCTCATCCATATCCTCCACGCAATTTTTCCAAATTCTCATAAGTGACTTTAAACTAATAATTATACCAATAAAACCAGTTTTCCTTTATTTTAGACAAAGTGATTCATCATTGTTGGAACACTTAATAGCCCAGTTTGGTTATGATCGTTAAAATCATCGATTTCACGGCAAAATTTTTCGAAGATATCTGAACCTTTGAAGACATAGGTGGGTGTTACTAGATGACGAATAGATAAAAAAGTACTCGTGTTTTTACCTTCCATTTTTTTTAAACAGTAGTTTATGGTCACAATTTGATTTTTCGTCTATAAGTTTTTTCCCTTATATTTTACATAAACAATATTTATAAAATTTTTTTATATCAAGACTGGAGACTATTATTATTATATCTTTATTTTATAAATTAATAATTTATTTATAAACTATATTAATTTTTTTATTAACAAAATAAAATGTTATTACTACATTTGAACATCGAGGAATTACCGTCTTTTAAATTTGTGCGAAATTTCCCCCCGATCGGTCAAATAGTTTAAAAATTATTTAATTTATTTATCTCTGAGGCTAAATATTTAAACTATTGAACTTGCTCTATTAATGATGCTAGACACATTTAGCAAATTCCATAGGATTCTTTAAGACTTAAACTATCTCAGAAGTTAAATGAATATTGCGTTTTCATCGAAATTATTTACAAAATAAACGCTTGAAAAAGGGGTATGTTTTTTTACTTGTAAACAATTGTAATAACTTCTATATTTTTCAAGCTACAGACTTATACGTACAACCATTGGATAGCTGGTAAAAAAACTCACATTTAAAAAAAAACCTTCTATGACCAATAGGAACGAAGTTTAGGACTATTTTTTAAAAAATCATATCTCCATTGTTTATAAACATTAATAAATAAAATTTGCACAAATTTTGAATGAAAATCTAAACTTTATATTAAAACTTATAGCTATAAAATTCATCCGATTTTTCGAAACTTACAGCTTTTCGAAACGAAGGTACTTTCGAAAGATCGACATAGGAAAGTGAAGGGGATAACTGTTTCAGCTCCATTTTTTTTTTTCGAGATCGGAACTTCAAATTCAAACACGTAGGAAAAATTGGACCATCCCACACAACATAAACTCGCAGCCTATCATAGTATGTTACATAGATTAACAGAAATTCCGATGTCAAAATACAACTTTGAGATAGAATTAAATATCATTAAGCAAATAGCAGTAAAGAATGGATACAACGAACAAATAATTAATAAAATTTTAAATCAAAAACTACACAAGAAAGCTCTGAAATTAGTATTTCCACCACCAGAGAAAAAACACAGTACCTTCTGCTCGATTACATATACAGGCAAAATATCAACAAAAATAGTCAAACACATAAAAAAGAAAGGAATAACACACTTGGGCAAATATATTAAAAACAACAAGAGCCAAAATAAAAAACACTTACACAGTGGGGTATACAAACTTAAATGTGGCAACTGTCCAAAAACTTACATCGGTCAAACTGGTAGAAATTTTAATAAACGAATAGCAGAACATAAAACGGCTTTCAATAATAGAAAAACAGATTCTACATATGCACTTCACCTTCGAGATCAAAATCATTCTTTTAATGACGAATTTCAAATTCTTCACATTCAAAATAAAAGCCTTAAGCTATCTTTGTTAGAATCTATGGAAATTAACAAATTAAAAAACACAGATATAATTCTGAATGATCAAATTGAGACAAACAGTTCTCCCCTCCTTAACTTATTTCATTAACGGCTATAAAGTGTAAACGCATGCCAAAAATGGATCACTTGAGAAAGGAACTCTGCCGAAATAGCTGTAGTGATAAGTTTTTATAATAAATTTTGTGGAAATTTTTGAAAACAAAGTTTTCAGTGTTTTATTGTTACATAAAATGATTTTCCATCAAGTAAAGGTCAAATCCATCAACTACCCTAAAAAGTTTTCACTATCCCATTCTATTTTCTTATGTATAGCCATTTCATCAACCATCAAAGCACAGATACATGATTTTCCTTTATCTTTAAGTTCAACTAAATACCTTCAATGCTTCTTTTTGAAAGCCTATTGCCTGAATCTGCCATCTTTATTATTGCTACTTTTTTGACAATTCGAATATTTTTGATATCTACCTTCATTGTGACTGAACGCAACCCATTAGACACATGCTGTCCTATGCGTGGCTTAACTTTTACAACAATACTTTGGCCAATGTATTTTATTTTTGCAAAATTTTGGAATGTGTTAAATTCGTAGAAGAATTTTAACATTTGTTTTTAATACAAATAGTTTCTTATGACTTTTGATGTAAAATAATTAGGGAACAGAAATTCAACAGTTAGAATTTCCAATTGACTTTGGCCTGTTTGACGATTCACCACCCCGGTATAATTTCTATATCTTTTCTTAGTGGAAAAATAATCAATTTGGTTTTTTATAATATTGATTTTGTTGTCTGCTGGGGATTTCCATATGTAAAGTTTTCTGAACGGTAGATCATAATAAGTGTTCGTAATTATAATAATATACAAATTGTTTATTTATATAACTATTATATAACCAGAATATTTGCATTTTAAAATATAATTGTATAGCAAATTTGCATAGAAGACTTGTGTGCTTTTTAGCTGTCGGTTCACGGACAATTCGGAGACTCCCCAATTTAATAACGTAATCAGTAATAAGTAATTTTTCAAGCTGTTTTCTGAAGAGAACAGAATAGCTAAAAAACAAGAATTTAAACTCCTATCAGTTTTATATCGCTCTATTGTTCTTCTAATTTGTCTATTCTACTAGTAATCTGACTTTATTCTAACTTAAAATTTTCGTACATTTGAGATAAACTACGTATGATTTCTACCTTTACTTTTTTACGTCTATCCTTCATTTTCTATTTTTTTTTCTTATCTTGTCCTTTTTTTCTCTTCCACATTTTTTAAAACCATGCTGGGGATCCTGACGTTCCTATTTTTTTATTAAATTCGGTAGTTCTTATATTAACTGTTTACAATTACTTAATATCTCTTTTATCCCATTGCTATCACCAATGTTACAATTATTTAAATCACTTTTATTCAAAACAGTAAACAATATATCAATACTTGATAACAACTTCATCTTAATGACAGGACTATTCAAAAACACAAATACCACTACTATTACTACTACTTGAATTGCAGACTCTACGAGACATTACGGAATATTTCGATGATTTCTCGAACATTCTAGATGTTTAATACGTCTTTTTTTTGTCAAGGGACTTTTTCTATATGAAATAGATCTTACGGAACTGTCGTAATAATATTCGTGTCGATTAACACTAAATTTCTTTCTTACTATTCAGTAATAACATTATCATTTTCTTTTTTACTGATCCCCATCTTTCTTTTATCAAGATATGAATGAAATCATTCTAAGGATGACTCATGGATTCCTACCACTAGTTTCTAACTATAACTTCGATCTTCTAACTAACTTTAACAATAGCATTTTAATCAAGGATATATATTTCATATATAAATTCAGTTCAATCCGGATATATTTTCTATGACAGTCTTTTTCATAAAACAACAATGTAGAACATTTTTCTTGTCCAATTATTTTTGCAGAAATATTATTCGAAATCTAAGTTAATGTAGAAATTAGAGCAAATTCTTGGTTACTTATTTAGCAAGGTCGTCTTTACAGAAAAAACTTATCACTATAATGATTACTTTCTTCATTAAGCCAGTTGAATACGAAATATGATTAAAAGATCAGTTTTTAAATTTTAATTCCAATAAACTAACTGAGTAACATAAATACATTAAGGTCAAAATTACTTTTTCTCACATATTTTCTCCTAATTATTATTCAATATCTAATTAAAAGTAAAGCAAATAAATTAAAGAAGGTATTTACTTATTTGTATAGCAAAACGCCGACGGGTAAATAACAATATAGTTTATTTCACGATTTTGTTTGATAAGTGAGGTCATATATGTAAGGCAAATTTACACTTTTATATCTATCAGAGATCAAGCATCCTAATACATCTCTTCACAAAGGGAGGCAAATCGGGAGACCAGGAAAATTACAGCGAGGAATTAATTTATTAAACATAACACTAAAATTAACAACCAAATTGATAACAAATAAACTGAATGAAATTATTACACTATCGGAAAGAAAAACAAAGCAAGGTTTTAGATCGGGAAGATCATGCACCGACGCAATATTTATGGCACGTGCAAAATAAATCATTAGAATACAACAACCGGCATATCTGTGTTTCATGGACCTTAAGGAGACATTTTATCAGGTCAAATTCACTCCTTTATCCTTTATTGTTCAACCTGAGTATAGATGAAATATTAAAAAAATAAGAACTAAAAAAGGATACCAAATGGGAGAAAAACAACCTAAAATAATCTGATATGCAGACAACGCAATACTACCCTCTCAAGGTGAAAAAGATTTACAACGTATGCTGCACAAAAATATAACTGCCAAAAAATTTAACGTGTTGTTACACCTACATCGTTACATCGTTAATGCCCCGAAAAATCTATCATCTGTTCATACTGTGGACAACAATACAGGTCTACTGCATGTCCCACGATAAATGTTCCCAAATGTTCGAACTCTAATGGAAACCACCCGGCATTTTCACAAAAATGCCCATATAGAAAAGTCCCACCAAAAAACACAAAACAAACACAACCCGTACATACTCCCAAACAAATCCCCTCATACGACTTATCCTCGGACATGAAATCCCTAATCCACTTCACATCCATGATCATATTTAATGTCTTCCCTGAAAAGAAAAGTGGCACAATCGGCTATTTAAACCAAATGTCCAACTGATTATATGGGTATGCCATATCTACTTCCTGTTATAACAGCACCATAAACCAAACCTTTACTCAACTCCACATATAAAACACATGACAACAACACCCACTCATTCTTACAAACATATATAATTCATTCATACATATACACTTTATCAACCACACATGCTTACAAACCAATAAACATACAAACACCAAAACAAAAAACAAAACAACAACATACACTACATAAAATACCCATCCAACACCAAACCCATAATAGTGAGCACCCGTACACTCCTTAAGAGTCGCAATTCAAATCACAATTCTTCTGACATTTACTGCCTTGTAGCCACCACACAAGTTATAGAAGAGCGGCAGATTCACGTTTAGCAATCCAGAAACCTTATTCCTTGAAGAGGCAAAAAAGCCAAAAACCGTTCGGATCGATCAGATAATAAAATAAGTGATCGAGTTTAAATATCTAGGCATCACATTGTCTAGCTACGGAAAGCTCGAAACAGAAGTGGAATGAAAGGTTGCCTGAATGAAACAATATGGAGAAATAAAAATATCAAGAAAGAAATGGAAGGCAGAATTTACAAAACAATCATCAGACCGATGACACACGCGGTAGAAACACGACCTGACACAGAGAGGATAAAAAGGATGTTAGAAACGGCAGAGATGGAAATACTTAGAAACATTGATGGTAAAACAGATGGGACAGAGCAAGAAGTCCAGATATACGACGTAGATGCTAGGTGAAGAACATTAAGCACTCTGTAAGAAATAGAAGAGTAGAATGGAACGATCACATAAGCCGAATGACAACAAATAGAGTAGTAAAGACGGCAAGAGACGGTTCCCCGATAGGAAGACGATCAGTAGGAAGACCACGAAAACGATTGAACGACAACTTACTGAACGCACATTAAAAACAGACAGAGTCAGGTCTACATAAAAAGGAGAGGAAGAAAAAGATATCTATCAAATACAGGCAAGTTCAATACTAGGCAACTGAATTAACAAAAAGTTCAAACAAAGAACGGATATTAACATAAATATTAACGTGGGTCGAAAAAAAAACTTTCTGGCTGATGATAATAAATAATAAATTAAATTTAAACAATTTACAAACTTTAAAAAGTTCAAAGAAATTCCGATTAGTTAACATCCTTCGTCTTATTGCTGTATTGGTTTGATGTATTCTATTGTGCATAGCATAGCTACTTAATTTCATAGTTTTAGATTCTGTGTATCATGTTCGTAAATCGAAAACCCCATAGCTTACATAAATCTATTTAATATATTGTTACGAACATGCTCTCGGCATGGCCCAGGTAACGGTTGCATTGCATCTCTAATACCCTTCTCGAAGGGTATAAGAGATGCAATGCAACCGTTACCTGGGCCATGCCGAGAGCATTTTCAAATTTCTCATTTATTTTTGTTAAAACTGTTTCTTCTGCTGATTGAAACTGGAATGTCTCTGGGTCATCTCCATTCTTGTTAAGAACATTCTTCAGTCGTTCTTGGAGGATCTTTTTGGACCCGCTGCAATCTTCATCGCGTTCTTCTATTTGTCTTAACAAAAACGTTTTCTTCTGCTTCAAACTATAAAGCGGAAAAAATCATAAACTCAATATAACTGAGATTTTGGTTATTATGAATTTGATATTTAATCTGCACGAAAGAATTTTCTCGATTAAAATTTATTAGTTTTACAACCCACTACACATAAGAAAATGAGGTAGTAGCACATTCGAATAGATTTTAGAATATTTTTTTAGGAGATTTTTTGTAGAAAATTTGCTTTTTCGATAACATAATTATTTATAAACATTTTTTGATCTTTTTATCGAACTTTTTTTATTTAATTTTACAATGTATTATTCTAAATAAATAAAAACTAGTTAATATCATTAAAACAAATAATAAAACGACTTCAAAACATTTTTAGGCCAGTAAATAAACTTGAAATACGGCAATACTGTGAAATTCTCTGTGTCACCCACTTCACTTTTGGACTTTTTGACGTTGGTTGCTTTTAATTTTTTAAGTGTGAAAGCTACCCCTATTAGAAAAAAATCATATAATGATAAATTAAAGCGTGTAATTGATTTAAGTCATCTTTTAATGAAGTGAATGAATTTCAATAAACATTAAACAACAATTTAAGATTTTATTATAGTTTAACCTCTGAATCTTACCCCCTAGATTAGCTATAATTAAAACAATGTCATTTAATACCTTGTCTCCACTGATTTGCATTAAAATTTGGATTTAGCGTTTTCAATTAATTTTCTTGACCTTTATTTTTGATTGTAGTTAAAAAGGTTTGAATGAGTCACTAATTACGAGTGTATGCAAACTTTGAACTGCCTTATTATATCTTAAATAAATTTTTACAGAAAAACAAAAAAAAAAACGAAATGTTCAGAAAAGCAAAATCTATATTTTTTTACTCTTTAACATTTTTCGTATCACTAAAAGTTTTAAGATATTTTGAAAAAATGCATTTTTTCAAAATTTCAAAAAAAAAAATTTTTACTTTAAAACCAATTATTTTCAAAAATAAGCAGTTTTTAAAGGTTTTAAAGGGTTAAACTTACAGATCATATAGGCAATACATAAATTAGATAAACTGTAAAGCAGTAACGATTAGCAGTAAGTTGATTTTGGGTGTTAATTATGATGTGATTCAAAAATAATGATTTTTTAAACAGTTTCAAATAGTTTTAATGAGTTTTCCCTGAAAAGTCCTTCATTTTTTGGTGCTTACTTCATGTTAAAATATTCTATTTGGAATTTGACAAATAAGAACCTACTTTTCATGAGCTACAAGTCTGCTTCTGCTAGGTCTACAGTACATTTTTGCTAGGAATATTTTTTTGATAACCTACTTACTTTTTGAGTTATTTGTGAAAAACCGTCTGAAAACCTGGTTGTTATTTCAATTGCTAATAATGATTTTCACTTGCAAATAACTCAAAAAATATTGAATTACCAAGTAAAAGTAATCCTGTGCTCAAGTCCAAAAGTGAAGTAGGGTGTAAAAGGAAACTAAATCCAATTTTTTAAGCAAATATATTTATTTGACTCAAGTTATATGTTATACAAACAAAATGAGGTCTTTAAATTTCGCCTATTTACTTAACTCCTCACAGCTTTCGTTCTAGTAATATTTGAACTATTTCGTAAATATTTTTGCTCACAGCCAATATACAATTTCGTACAATTTTCTTTTTTATTAATTTTATATAATAAGCTACAAATGAAAGATAAACGATAAGTCTTATCAGTTTGTCTATTTAAATAAATATTTTGGTTATTTTCGACTTTTCATCTATATAGAAGGTAAGATTAAAAAAAAATGCTCGGAAAGAAATCCCTGGAAGCTACACACCAACACTATTCATCTCTACCGCACCTCTAGACCCGTTTTTCACAGGCAATAACTGTAAAATATTACCATAATGATCACATTCCTCATTAGGCCAGTCAAATTCAAAATATTATGATTGAAAGATAAACTTTTGAAATTGGTTTTGCAATAAATTAATATCTGATTAACATATTTAAATAAAATATTCTTAAATACTTTCAGTTTTCTCCTAATATGTTTGTTTTAATAATGAGAATACTAATGAAAATTTTACACTTCGTTTTCTTCGTAGTATAACCGGATACGGATGTCATGATAAAATTAATATGGCCAAAAATAAACCAGAATGGAAAGTGCTTATGGAGTTGAATACTGAGACACTGAATATTATGTAGGAAATATTTCTTCTCTTTAAACTATTAATGTTGAAATTAACGATAAAATTTTCGTTTTATTATAGAATTATTGCTAAATATTTTTGTATGGGATTAAATCAGATTTTTCAAAAAAAAATTTAATTATCTTTGTTACAGTTTCGCAATTACGTATGGAAATATCAACATACTTCCTATTAGTTTTGTTTCCTCCCGAATAGTTACAAAACCTAGACACTATCGAACAATAAACGATTGTTGATACAATGTTGCAAACAGTAGACTGTTGATTGATACAATGTTGTGAACAAAAAAAACACAGCCAAATGAGTGTCTTTCGTTAAAATTTGCAGATCGCTTGGGTAATTATTGCCTACGCGTCGCGTCAACTTTTAAAAAACAATTCGTTAACCAACCGCCGTCTCCAGACCATACTAGTTCCATCTGCCAAATCACACAGACGTATGTTTGAATACGAGTACCGCTTGTCGCCTCGCCATACTTTTGTTATTCCTGTATTTCGAAGAAGACACAGTTGTTTTACACATACTATTTGGGCCAAAATTACATTGCTCCTATATATCGACTACCGTTTACTGGTATATATATTTTGTTGCGAATTTATATTTTGCTGAACTATTTCATACTGTGTCGTGATTTGAACTTTTACAAGAACATTTTACGTTTATATAAACATTAATTTTATGTATTGTTTAATTGTATCTATTGTTTACCAATAATTGATATTTATATATATATATATATATATATATATACATATATATATATATATATATATATATATATATATGTATATATATATATATATATATATATATATATATATATATATATATATATATATATATATATATACTATTATACTATTATTTGTCTTATATACAAAATTATTATATTGTTTTACAATGGAATAAGACAGGGAGATTCCTTGAGTCCTCTATTGTTTACCTTGATTATGGATAAAATAGTAAAAAAAGTAAGACTAAAAAAGGATGCCAAATGGGAGAAAAACAACTTAAAATAATCTGCTATGAAGACGACACAATACAACTCTCTAAAAGTGAAGACGATTTACAACGTATCTGCACCAATTTAATATAACCGCCAGAAAATTTAACATGTTAATTTCCCCAAAAAAGACAAAATGACAAAAAAAAACACGCAAATTGGAGCTGGAAGGTCAGAGAATAGAACAAGTGATGGAGTTTAAATATCTAGGCATCATATTATCTAGCTAAGGAAAGCTCAAAACTGAAGTGATAGATCAAGTGAATAGAGCAAACAGAGAAGTAGGCTGCCTGAGGGAAACAATATGTAGAAATAAAAATATCGGAAAGGACATGAAAGGCAGAATTTACAAAACAGTCAGCAGACCAATAATGACATACGCAGTAGAAACACGAACTGACACAGAGAGGACAAAAAGTATGTTAGAAATAGCAGACATGAAAACAGACAGAGCTAGAAGTACAGATATACGACGTAGATGCAAGTTGGAGAACATCAAGAACTTGGTTAGAAATAGAAGAGTAGAATGGAACGAATGTATATATAATATTCTGTTTTATGTCACTTGTTTTAAATGTAGTTTACTTATAGTCTTCTTGCTAATTTATTTGTATATCGTAATACACAAGGCGTAAGGGAGCAACCAGAGGGTTCTAGACTGAACAAAGACATCCCACTTCATTTCTGGTGGCATCATTGTTATACTTATATAGAGATCATCGTATGTGCAGAAAGCAATAATCTTAACCAGTAAATGTTTGTAAATTGGTGCTGGGTACTCCCAGAGACCAAAATTTGAGACTTGACTTACTTAGCCCCGATCTCATACGCATTATTCAGGTATTCTTGTACCCTTCGATTGATATTAAATTCTGATAACAAGAGTCTAAAGCAAGTTAGAGAAAGGTTCTTGTCTTCAAATAAAAAGAGTTCTATGGATATAAATAGGGTATAGTATACACGTTAAAATACCTTTTTCTTTTCTATTGGTTATTAATGTTAGCTGGTTAAGTCTAGTAGCAAAACAAACTTTTTCGCCCAACAAGGCCTCTTGTATATTTTTTAAGAACATTATAATTTATATTAATTGTTACTATAAACAGTTCTCTTCTTTGATTTATAATGTCACATATTAAGTCAATCATTAATTATACAGTTTGAAGGGGAAGGGACTATACATTTTAAAAGGAATATCAATTTCATATATACGTTAGACTGCGACTTTATAGATATATTTTCGTAATTATTCAAATTCTAATACATACCTTTCACGTAATTGGCCAATGTTAGTGACGACATGTAAACATGTAATTATTTATTAGCTAAATATCCGGCACCGGCGTTAATAAATTTCGCTAAGGTATTCAGTAGGTTATACAGAGACGCTACTATCAGGTTATGTTTTATTCGGAGTATGGATTAAAGTTATGATTGCAGATAGTGTGAACTTAAGATTCTTCTTTAGAATCTCTAGAATTCTCTAGAAGCTAAAAACAATAACAAAATGTTATCCTGTTCTATTAATGACTGCAACCTCAAGATAATATATATATATATATATATATATATATATATATATATATATATATATATATATATATATAATATATATATATATATATATACATATATATATATATATATACATATATATATATATATATATATATATATATATATATAATATATATATATACATATATATATATATATATATATATATATATATATATATATATATATATATATATATATATATATATATATATCTTTAAGGAATATGACCGTTTAATTTAATATAAAAAAATGTGCACTCGTAAGTGAATGGGATATTTTCGATGGGCACGATGTGAAGTAAGGCGTCCTTTAAGGGAACGGCCAGTTTGACCAATATAACATGCATCACATTTAGAACAGGGTATGTGATAGACTACATTCACTTTTGCTGTTTTATTTAATAGATTAATTTGTGATGTTTCTTCACAATAATAACATCTTAATGCTACAGATCTTTTAAAGGTAAGATCATTTACTTAATTGTTTTTCATATAGATGTATCGCTTATAATACTCTTTTAGATGAACTGATGATGCCCAATGAACATTGGGCGAAACGTCTTCAATAAATAGATAAAGTAGCACAACACTTGTCTTTTTATCTCCAAATTGACCGAAAATATCCCATTCACTTACGAGTGCACATTTTTTTCATATATATATATATATATATATATATATATATATATATATATATATATATATATATATATATATATTAATAGCTAAATGCGCATGTCCTGGATAGTGTGAAGTTTATTATGCCATAGATAATATGTAATATTTATGCGGTTTAGCTCAAAATACAATATGCATCATAATCGCCAATTAGTTAGCTCAAAGAAGGAAGTTGTGTTCTATTCTGCAGTCAACTTGTAGACCGTAGTTCAAATCCGAACTGAAATTTAAATTGCTACTTATTGCTATTTAAACTTTGATAATAGCCGTAGAAGTTGTTAAGTCTCAAACTTTATAGATATATTATTAGCTACGTTTTATTTGATAGTTTTATCTACAGTGCATTTGTCGTTTTACGAGATTTCTAAGTCATAATCCTACCGGTTTGTTATCGGAACGAGACAATTTGATTTGCCTATGTTGTAGAATAAGGGCATAGCTTTCTTTATTAAGCGGTGCACAATTTTACAGGCAAAATATTTTATAAACAGAAAACGTTACAGTACAAGAGTGCGAAGTATTTTTTTTTATTCAATTCGAAATCTAGTGCAATTAACTAGATGGATCTAGTAACATACGGTGGTACTGAGCTTAACATACATAGTGTTCTTATCTTTTTAAATAAATTTGATCTGGTATATCTATAAATAAGCTGGTAAATTTAAAGAATGGATCACTTACAAAAATATTACGGTCGGGTCAAAACTCTTTTGTCGATTTATCACTAGTATCTCCAGACATCGCTGATAAAACTGACTGGACGGTGGTAACAGATACTCTTAGTTTGGTTCATTTTCTCATTCTTATAAAACTTAATATATTGAGGGAACAGTTTTGTAACACAATACAACCAAAAACCAAATGTAACACTGGAAAAGCTAACTGGATGTAATACAAACGAAATTGCATTTTATATTTTAGTAATAAATCGCAACTACTAAATGTAAATGATAAATATAAATATTTCATGGAAGGCATTGAATATGTCGCTACATGTTCTATTCCATTCAACAAGCCTATCAAAAGAGCTAAACTGTATATCCCCGCCTTGGTGGGATAGTGACTGCAATAAAGTCGTTCATTATAGAAAAGAAGCTTTAAATAATAACATTAACAACAGTAACATGGAAAATTACATAGAGGTTAAAAAAAAAAAATGGCAACACCAAATTTTTTTTAAAACCCAGGCTTAACTGTAAACTTGCCAGTAACTGAGTTACTGGATTAACTACTGTGCTAAATTCGACAAAAATACTCCGTCTAAGGAAATATGGCAACAGGAAAAAAATGCACAGAATTTCCTCACCTAACCCTAAATGTAATAACTATGACTGGAAAGCAACTTTGTTGCAAAATATCACCCTATGTTCAGAAGATCTGGAAGTAAAGGATTTAATAGATAATGCAGATGTTCAAAATAATCTATTTAATTCTCCTTTGAAATTTATGGAACTACAATTTGCATTTAAAAGTACCAGTAACATAGCTCCAGGTATGGATAAAGTTACATACGATATGATACGGATTTTATAAATTATTTCTTTTAGAAACTTTTAAATATATTTGGTTATATAACGCTGTCATTGAGGAGTGGAAAAATATTGTAGTTGTACGAGTTCCCAATGCAACAAAAAATTCCAATCTTGCAGAATCTTATCAGCCTATTTCCTTATTATCCTAATCCTAGGTCATAAAAACTTTTGAACGGATTATTAAGCACCGGATAGAATTTCATTTGACTAGCACTCCCTTTCTTCCGTTGGAGTAATTTGGTTTCAAAAAAGGGTTTAGTACTATTGACGTAGTTTCTTATTTAACAACAGATATTCAGTTATGTTTTTTAAAAAACTATTACTTAGCTGCTACATTTCTCGATATTAAAGGTGCCTAGGATGCAATTAATCATTATGTTAAGAGAAAAATTACTTCAGGCAGATATTCCAGCGAGAGTGTGTAATGTTTTGTGCCATCTTCTAACGCAAAGAATCATCCACAGTTTTACTATCTTCTTCTTCTTCTTACGGTGCCTATCCGTTCCGGATGTTGGGGATTAGTATAGCTATCCTAACTTTACCTGCAGCTACTCGGAATAGTCTGGTTGTAGACGTATTGAACCACTTCCTTAGGTTTTGAAGCCAAGATAATCTTCTTCTCCCTGGTCCTCTTTCCAAATACCTTTCCCTGAAGAATGAGTTGCAATAAGCCATATCTGTGTTCATTTCTCATAAAATGGCCAAGATATAGCATCTGATGATAGAAATTTTGGTACGAAGTGGTAAATCGTGACTTCTGAAAAGAGACTTCATCTTTACGAATGCTGATCTTGCTGTCCCTATGCGTTGTTAAGAAAATAAAAATGCCGAATCCAAAGAACCTCCACCAATATTCATTCAGAATGTCGAATATATAAAACCTTTACGCGAACTGCTTGATGAAAAAACACCAAATCTATATACTATTAAATGTATTAGGGATAACCAAATTAAACTCCAAGTAGATTCACCTGAAAACTTTTCGGATATCGTTAAAAGTTTAACAGCAAAAAAACGCAGTTTCACACATATCAGATAAAACAAGACCGTGGATTTCGAGTGGTTATTCTCAATATTCGCCCCTTAACAGAAATTAATGATACAAAAAGGGCACTCGAAAAACTAGGACATTCATTCAAAAATATCTCCAGCATAAAACGAAAAGAGGATAAAAAGCAACAAAAGAGAAATTCCGCAATCCACCGTGTCAACATTTCAGACACACTCACAAGTATTGCAACAGAATGCCTTGATGCGTAAAATGTGCAGCCAATCACTTGTTATCCGAATGTCCAAACTCTTCACGAATTAAAAATGTAAAGTGCAAAAATTGTCAAGAGAATCATCAATTTGCTAAGTACAGTCTCTGTTTGGTCTACAAAGAGCTACAAAGGAAACAATTTCCAAAGTTGAGGGAGAAAATACAATCTCATTACCCGCCAAGTTCCTTAAATACTCGTCGCCCATCAGTTAAATATGTAAACGCTGTGGTGGGACAAAATCATACCACCCCATCTGTCTCAAATATTACACAGAAAAAACTAACTATAACATAAACAAATAACAATTTAGAATTAATGGTCCAACAGCTTATGAAGAGAATGAATAAAATGTTCGATCTTCTCATAACGATGCTATTAAAACTTAATGTTCGACCCTAAAATTAAAATTGGATATTGGAATGCAAACAGCCTCACAAACCATAATGAGGAGATTATAAAGGAGGCATTTATAAAGTTAAATAATCTTTATATCGTGTTGGTCTCTGAAGCTCATATGACAAACAAAAGTCATTTTAGAAGTAACATAAAACATCACCAAATAAATAAAGTATGTGAAATCAACAACTTCTTATAAGAGCAAAGAATCTCAATTAAGCTAAAAAAATATTGGGTAAGGGTCTGTCCAAATAAATATTTACCTTTGCAAAATTCAAAGAGAAGAAACATATTACATTTAATTTAAAGAAATTGAAAGAGTAAACCAACTCCAAATGAAGTTTGGAAGAAAAAATTGAAGAAAAAATTTTCATGGGTAAACTCTGAAAAGTTTTTTAACGCCGAAATTTTTAAAATCTTTATTTTTTCATCATAAAAAATAAAAAAGTATCGATATTTTTTAACTATATTGAGCACGTATTTGATTTACACAGATACCGAGATCGTCAACAAGCGAAAATCACTGGAGCTTTTAGTAAACTAATATGTCCAATCAATCAATCAACATTTAACCAATAGAAAAATGAATAGGTACGACTATACGATTATACAGAGGAATGCATTGCGATTTATGGATACGAAAACAAAGTATTAGAATATAGGTATTACAGTTACTTTAAATTTACTCCTCTGAAAAAATAATAGTAATAGAGTTAATAATATTCCTTTCGTTACTTTGTTAGTTAATGGAGAATTATTACTGTGATGGTAAACATAACACATAGAAATATACATTTTTGTGATAGTACCAAGAAAATGAATTTCCTTTGTGCTGAAAAACAGGTTTTTATAGTTACCATGATATTCAATGCACCTCTTCAATTAAAACAGCAATTATAAGTATCACTTACTTCACTATAATATTAGGTTTCAACACGACTAGTCAAGTACGGCAATCACACCAAATATGAACTTAAACGACAAGTTGGCTTGATTTATCGAATATCGTCAACATATTTTTAAGGCAATTGTGACCCTGATTCAAAGGTATTTCGATTAATTACTTTTAATAAATTTTATAAATAACCAGAGTTTCATTTTCATTTTTTGTTCTTGTCGAAGCGTGCGTTAAAACTGATCTTTCAATAAATTCTGAATAAGTGAATGCAAATTCTAACCCAAATGACAGAAAAGTAAGTATTTCAAACTTATAGTACAGTGTCAGGCAATAAATATCGTAACATTATTCATTTATAAGAAGCTTGTCCATCAATCACATCACTATAGCTTACACCAAGATTATTCATAGAAGTATATAATATGTAGGTATGATAAAATGTGAGTCAAATATTGATAAATCACAGTTTGGCAGATGCTTATACAGCGGTGTAGAGACGTTAATAAGGATGGGTATTTGTGCTTTGTGAATTTTAGAAAATCATTTGACAATGTCAATCATGAACTCATGAACAACTAATAGATATTTTACGAAAAAGACAGGTATTGCGACAAGGATATTTAGATTGTGGCAAACCTATTACTGGCAAGAGTAAAAATAAGTCTAATACTACGTTTAGTTAAATGCTACATCTTTCCGATTTTACTATATTGCGCGAAGGGCCTGGACACAGGCAGAGACGCTCATGAAAAAACTAGAAGCATTTGAAATGTGGGTGTTCTTCTTCTTCTTCTTCTTGTGCCACTCCTATCGGAGATTGGAAATTATCAAGGCTATCCTGACCTTGTTTACAGCTGACCTAAAGAGTTCATTAGTGGTACAGCCAAACCAATCTCTCAAATTACGCAACCATGATATTCTTCTACGGCCTGGATTCCGTTTTGCTTCTATTTTTCCTTGCAGTATATTTTGAAGTAATGCGTAATTATGTCCTCTCATCAGGTGACCCAAATATTCGAGTTTTCTTCGTTTGATCGTTGACAAAATTTCTGGGTCTTTTCCTGTGAGTGTACCGACCCATTATTCATATATGTGGAACTGACCATTTCACCAACATAGAGATAATCTATAGAATTGGAAAAGAGAAATAAATCGGGAACACAAGTAAACAAAGAAAACGTAAATATCTAGGCCACATATTCTCGACCTAAAACCTTGTTCTTCTACTAGTGTTATAATTTTATTCAGTTTATTTGTTATCACTTGAGAGGTAGTAAGATGCTTGATCTCCATTCTTGAGGAAATCTGTTGTGTTCTATTATTTTTTGGATTCGTTTTAGTAGTTGTTTGGTCAGATCTACTCCCCCGTACTTTAGGAATTCGTTCGTTGTTCTGTCCGTTCCTGATAATTTTTTTTTTATTTTGTTAATGCTCCCTTTACCTCTTTCTCCTCAATATCTATTTCTTCGTTTTCCGTCACCTCTAGTACTGTTGGTTCATTATCGTCACCTTTAGTAAATAGGGATCGAAAGTAGTCTGTCCACGTTTCCTTCTGAACGTGTTTCGTCTTTATTAGTTCATCTCTTCTCTTTGTCCCCTGATCATTCTCCATATTACTCTGTGTTTCGTAGAAGTCGCGTTCCATCTGTTTTGAGAAGCTCTGCCAGTGTTTCCTTTTTATTTGTCTAACTAAAGTATTCGTTTAATTTCTGATTATATATATATATATATATATATATATATATATATATATATATATATATATATATATATATATTTTTGTTCCATCCAAAAATACAGTTTACCATGGAACGGGAGAATAACCAACAACTTCCATTCCTAGATGTGTTAGTTATTAAGAAAGAAGATGGAAGCATAGGACATACAGTATACCGAAAACCAACCCATACTGACAGGTACTTACACGCAGACTCACACCATCATCCTGCACAATTAAATTCGGTAATAAAATCCTTAATAACAAGATCTGAGAAACTGGCAGATGAGGACCATAAGAATGAAGAAATGCACAAAGTCAAAACAACTCTAAGAAAAAATGGTTTCTCCATGTTCACGATTGAAAAAGCACATAAATCCCGAAACAACAGCAAAGATCCAGAAAAAGAAGAAAAAACCAGTCGGTAAAACTATCCTGCCCTATATAAAGGGTACGACAGACAAAATCAGCAGAGTTCTAAGAAAAAACAAAATAGAAACTATTTGTAACACCGACAGAAAAATCGCAACCATATTACCATCAGCAAAAACAAAAGTTGCATTGGAAAATCAAGGCGTATACAGGATCCCGTGTGAAGACTGCAATAAATCGTACATCGGACAAACAAATCGAAGGATACAGGTTAGACGCGAAGAACATCGAAACGCCATCGAAAGAAAAGAAAAAACTTCATCCCTAGCACATGTCATAAACACAGGACATAAAATAGACTTAAATGGAACAACAATGCTAGCCAACATCGAAAATAAGGCCAAACGTGTAATCAGAGAAGCCATAGAGATCGAAAAACATCCGAAAAATTTAAACACCAGAGATGATGCCCAAAGACTCCCAAATACGTGGAAAACAATTCTGCAGAAAAACGTAAAATTTAAAATAGCGAAGAAGACCACGCCCACTCTGCGCACAGGACCAATGACAAGAAGCGCAACAAGATATTTAAACTCAAACTCAGCGTGCAGCGACCGAGAAAGCAGTTCGCCTGGAATATCAAGACGAAGCAGAATCTGACTTGACAATGGCAAGTGTGACCTTGCGGAAACGTCGTCAAAACAATGGTTTTTCTAAAAACCAAAAATATTTAACGCGGAGTCAAACCCGGAAAACAACTGAAACCACATATACCTCCCGCGGAAATTTCAAATTCAATATATATATATATATATATATATATATATATATATATATATATATATATATATATATATATATATATATATATATATATATATATATATATATTCGTTTCTAGTGATTATATACCTGTTGTGTTTTGTATTGTAAAAAGGCTTTCTTCTTTTCTTCACATTTTGTCTTCACTTCCTCTCTAAACCACAGGGTTTTCTTTTTGGATGTTTTAGTGGTTGTTTCTTTCCTTTTTCCAACTATTTTTGTTGCTGCGTTAATTATGTTATTTTTGAGTGTTTCCCAAGTTTTCTCGATGTTATCGTTTTCTAATGTTTCATTCTCAGCAATCTTCTCTGATATACTTTTTCTGTATAAGTATTTCATGGATTCCGTGTTAGGTCCTTCGACTCTGATTTTTGTTTGTGTTGGCGTCGCTCTCTTAGCTCTAAAGTATTTCATGATGATTCTTATTTTACATTATACTAGGTCATGGTAGCTATCTACATTTGCTGAATTGAGGCATCTTACGTCGAGTATTTTTGATGGAAGTGTATCTTTGTTGGTTATAACGTAATCTATCATAGATCTTTGTCCACGTGGTGTTATTGAATATATATTTGTGTTGATCTTTGTGGTCAAAAAATGTGTTGTTTATTCTATGTTCGTTATTCGTGCAGAAGTTTATTATCAGTTCTCCATTTTCTTTTTGAACATTCTCTTTATGTTTTTGCTTAATTCCGGGTATTACTTGATTGTCTATTCGAGCGTTAAAATCCCCCAATATTATCATTATCCCTCTGACTTGATCTACTACTTGTTGTAATTGGTCATAAAAAGTTTCCCTTGTTGTTTGAGGCTTGTTATTTTCTGAGCCGTACACTTCTGTGATGCTCAGGCTTTCCTTCTCAACTCTTATCTTTGCTGTTAGAATCCTTTCTGATATGTATTGATACTCTTTGATGTGATTTTGGTACCTTTAGCGTATTAGTAAGGCTACACCGTTTTGGCCCTGTTTTCTTTTGCTACTCCACTGTAGATTAGTATGTATTCACCTAATTTGGATTGTTCTTTTGCTTTATTTTTTGTTTCCTGTAGAGCGCAAATGTCCATTTGTTTCTCTTTCAGCACTTGAGTTATTTATTGATCCCTTCACCCTCTACATTTAATCCGGGCTTGGGACCGGCTGTGGTAACCTCAGAGCTACTCAATCCAGGACCAACAAGATCATTAAGTGCAAGGATAAATGATCATGAATCATAGATCAAAAACAGACACATTGACAGGTTCCAGATATGCAAATATGCCTATCACAACACATTCAATGGAAAGATGCATAAATATCCATGAAAGAAACCGACAGCAAGAAGAGAAAAATTAAGAAAACAATCTCTATCTTAATAAAAAAGAAGTGTAGCAAACCCATCAACAGAATGTAGCAGGTTGTGGTTACAAATACTGAAAGAATTTTCAGTATTTGTCAGTCTGTCAGAAATTTTATCTACAATTAATTACATAAGCACGCAAAAATCAGAATTTGATATGAATGCGGAGGGTAAAAAATCATCCTCAGAATTTCAAATCACAAAATGGCTATTTGCCTACAAAGATCAAGGCCAAATATGTTTATTGTCAAATTAGAAGTTAAAAACCGCCCGTTAATAAACATCGACAGGTTAAAATAATTTCTAGTTCTAACATAATAATTTTGTCAAACACGCAAAAAAATTGCATCAGTGTTTCTGATAGAAGTCGACATGTTTTGCTTCATTTTAAAAACAATTAAAATTAATATATTTTAATAAGTTTTAAGTTTCATTCTTCATTTTTAGTTACAATAATTTTTTTTTGTGATAAAATGGTGTTAAAAATAAACATTATATTTTAAAATAATAATTCGAAAAACGTTTTATTACATCCTAATATTGATGAAACATAATTAGTTAGGTACTTTCCTACGTTTGGTTTCTTCCGTCGAGTAGTATAGATAAGATTACAGATAACGTAGATTCTGTACAAAACTTAAGATTTTAAACTTTTGTTTGGTGAAACATACTAGCTCCTTTACTAAAATACATGGTATTTAAAAGCCAATTAATTAAATATTTCACCAGATACATTCACCTGATACCGATTCAGCCCATTTGTCATATTCGTTTGTACAGTAATTCGAGTTGACAGCCGATTTGGCGTACTGAATTGTCGTCGTTGCACATGTTATTATAATTTTGTTTGTCATCAATGTTTACAAGTTGATTAAATCTTTGCTTGAAGGCTTAATCGAAACTATCGAAAGTAGTTTGAATATTAATAGACAGTTAATTGGAATTTTTTATTAGTGTGCAGTTTCGATCAAAATTACTTTTACTTTATTCGTAATATGCGAGGAGTGTGCTACACCTGGGTCGTAATAATTATTCCAAAAAATATTGTAGGCACCCCGGCGCTTTTCTTATGTAAAAGTGGTTTTAGTTAAATTGGCTAAGAGCAAAGCTTTGGTCATGCTAATCAAAAGTTCTTATTAACCCAGAAATCAATTGTTTCTGAGTTAGAGAGCTTTAAAATGTCGATTTTTAGGCCATTTGAATAATATACAGGATCTTAGTAAATAGGTTCGACAAACTTTAGGGGGTGATTCTGCATAAAAAAATAAAGAGAGTTTGCTGTATAAATGTATGTCCCCAAAATACAAGGTGCTGAAAGCTTGCCTGTTTCGGATATCATTTGCAAATCTGCATCCTAAAGGTAAATCTGCTAGCAATATAGTTTGCACAGGTGTAAAATGCTCACGGTAAGGCTGAAAATGCTCAACGTGACGGATTTTTAAAACTGAAGTTTTGCTGATTGAAGATAAACATTGTGTACTTACTTGAGGATCATCGTCAATGCAAACCATTACTTCATCTTCTTGATCAGGCCTAATGATTTTCTGTCGGCCTAATTTGTCACGTTTAGGACGAAATGAACCACTTTTGCCTAAATTCTGATATATATCTTTAAAGGTGTTGTGATTAGGTTGAAAATATTGCTAACAATAAATAACACTCATATCTCTCATATGGATATTAGAAAAATTATTATGCCTAGGCATTTTTTTCTTTTTTTAATAAACCAGATATTTTCAAATCTAGATATTACAAAAGTCATACATTAATAAATACAAGACTTATTTTTAGTTGTGAAAAGCATCGTGACATCAGCCCTGTCCAATATCAAATCTTTATAATTCATATCCGAAATTGGACAGTATAATTTTATCACCCAGTAGACCGAATGAATCTATTTGTTATTAAATACACACACGTAGTTAATTAGGTTACATACACATTTGGTCAATTATAAATAATAATTTGGACATCAGTCAAAAGTACTGACAAAGTTAAACAATTTACATAAATTAAATACACATATCACGCTAGGTACGCGAAAAATATTGACCCAAATAGAATTTATATAAAACTAATATCTCTTGACTAGAGAAGCATTCAATCAATATTCACTCAACGAACATATAGTCTTCAACGATCAACTTCATCAGTCTCTACTCAAAGTAATCCCGGGTCTACACCCATAGTGTACGTCTCAACAATAAACTCTGCTACTATTATTTGGTGTTTCCATTACAACAGAACGAACATCTTCACTGAGCCAACGAAGGGATTTTGTTCATGGTCCTATCGAGAAACAGAATACTTCAAGGAAGTTTGAGAGAGCCTATACAGTCCACGCCAGCAACACCCTCAGTAGCAGAGAGAGACCACTAGACCCGGGAGAACGAGAGCCATACCAAAGCCAAGAGCCACACTAGAGCCGAGAGCAGTACCAAAGCCAAGAGCCATACTAGAGCCGAGAGCAGTACCAGAGCCGAGAGCAGTACCAAAGCCGAGAGCCATACTAGAGCCGAGAGCGGTACTAGAGCCGAGAGCGGTACCAAAGCCGAGAGCCATACTAGAGCCGAGAGCGGTACCAAAGCCGAGAGCCATACTAGAGCCGAGAGCGGTACCAGAGCCGAGAGCAGTACCAAAGCCGAGAGCCATACTAGAGCCGAGAGCAGTACCAAAGCCGAGAGCCATACTAGAGCCGAGAGCAGTACCAAAGCCGAGAGCCATATTAGAGCCGAGAGCAGTACCAAAGCCGAGAGCCATACTAGAGCCGCAGAGCAGCCAAAGGACAGGACCGATTGCAGAACCCACCAGAAGCGAGGGATCCTCAACGTCTAAGAACACAAAAAACCGTAAGTTTTTGAATAATTACAAAATCTTCCAACTTTTACAATCTTACAATTTAACAAGTTTTTTTTTATTACAATTTAACAATTTAGAACAACAATCTCCACTCTATCAATCGTATAATAATATACTTTAGAATGCATACCATTTAAATAATACAGAGAATTGATAAAACAAAAATAAACGTCATTCACAACTATAATTAACTAAACAGTAATTTTGTATGACAATTTGAAAAAAGAAACGTTCATACATATAGCTTGCTTTTAATTACAATTAAATATTTTATTTCGAAAAATTAAAATAATTACGTAGCAAATAATTTCATTTATTTTGATAACAATATATATATATATATATATATATATATATATATATATATATATATATATATATATATATATATATATATATATATATATATATATATATATATATGTATATATATCATTATAAGAGTGTGTGGATTACATCTTGACCTACCTCAATGCAAAGAATAGCACAGCAGGCAAGGTCAAACTCATATTTCGCTAAATTGCACATTCCGATAGAAAAGAAAGTGTTATAATACAGGTATACTTATTTAATACATAACGTACATTTAGTATTGTCTAATATATTTACCGCTGAATGTAAAAATTTTTAAAATAATCATGGAGAGTCTATACGTTAAGCAAGCGGAAATAGGAACAGAAATAGTGAAACTCGTTTCAAATACAAAAAAGGATTCCCAATCTCGGAAAAATCAACAATACATCCGGGATAGACAGGAAAAATTAGAAGAATATTGGGCAAAATTTTTAAATAACCACGAAAAGCTGCTAGAAGGGGGTATAACGAAAGAAAAATATTTTGAAACAAAATACTATGATCAGGTATTTAAGACATACATTGAGGGGAAAACCCTGTTGGAAGAATATGGAAGGGTGCTGAAAAGAGGAAAAGCACCGAAAGTAAAGGAGATACAGATAAGAAAACAAAGAATCGAGGAATTATTACGGCCAGAAAATGAACAAGACTTGCAGGAGGATGAAGAATTGCAGTCAGAGTTAAGAGAATACATGGAAAAGGTGAATACACTAATGATTGAAGCAGCAGTAAATGAGGAACTGGACGCTACAGATATTGGAGAAGTAGAGAGAATAAATCATCTAAAGAGGAAAGTCAGGGAAGTTTTAAAGAAAATAAGGCCAGGAATGCAACGGCCAGAAAGCACACAGAGGAGGGACGGTGTGACATTGCCGCAGATAAAAATCCCTGTGTATGAAGGCAGATATGAAACGTGGAGAACTTTCCACGATCTGTTTACTAAAGTAATACATGAAAACGACCAGTTATCAAACGCAGAAAAAATGCAGTACCTAAAAACTCAAGTAAGAGGGGAAGCCAACAGAATGATACAACACTTAAACATATCCAAGGCCAACTACGAAGTGGCCTGGAACATGCTAAAAGATAGGTATGAGAACCCAAGGATGATATTGTTTAAATTAATAGACAGGATGCTACTAGCGCAGGAAGTAAAGGAATCTTCTGCTAGAGCATTGAAATCACTACATGACACCTTCCACGAAAGTCTGGAAGCCATAGGAGGGTTAGGAACAGACACGGAAGCGTAGAGCCCATTGATAGCCCGAATTATCATAACGAAATGGGACAATGAAACTAGGAGGCTGTACGAAAACCACATTGGAGACAGTAGAGAGATACCGACGTACAAATCGACACAAACATTCCTACAGCGAAGATTTCAGACACTGGAACTGCTGGAGTCAGAAAAAAGACAAGAGAAGCAAGGAGGATCTCTTAGGAAACCAAGAACACATTGCGTGATATGCAACGGAGATCACGGAGTACCGAACTTCAGAGAATTTCAGGAACTCAATGTAAGAGACCGGAACAGGATGATAAAAGAAAAAGGATTGTGTACAAACTGCCTAGCACATAAAAAAGAAAAACAATGTTATTCACAATATAGGTGCAGACACTGTGGTGGAGACCACCACCATATGTTGCATTATGAAAAAGGAAACACAAGCAACAAAAGAAACTCCAATGAAACGAAACGAGAACAAACACAAGAAAGAAATGGAAGAGATTCAAACAATAGAAGAAACGGGTACCAAGCTGATAGGTACAGAGGAGGAAATAATAATCCATACAACGCCAGAGAACAAAATAACGGAAGGCGAGAAAATACACAAGATACCAATGGGCCTAGGAATAGCAACGACCAGCAAAGAGGGCAGAATTCAGTAAACTGTGCAAGCCATAAGGAAGGTGAAGCATTACTAGCGACAGCTGTGGTACGCATAAGAGATGCGAAAGGAGATTCACACATAATGAGAGCACTAATCGACCAAGGGTCACAATGCGCATTTATAACGGAACAAGCTGCGACGACGCTAGGAACAACAAGGAAGCCCATACAGGCGACCATATCCGGGATAGGCTCGTCAGGAGAAAAAACAGCCAACTGGAGTATGAAACTTATAATCGAAACTCATTACGAAAGTGACTTCGAGATGGAAATAGAAGCACTAGTACTACCGAAGATAACAAGGAATTTACCGGAAAAGGATATAATTCTACCGGACTATAACGAGAAAAATGCAATACTGGCAGATCCAAGATATTACAAGGTAGGGAAGATAGACTTACTACTAGGAGTAAAAGAATACAGTTACATATTGACAGAAGGGATGCACAGAATAAGTAATGGACTCCTGAGTCAAAACACCAAACTAGGATGGATAGTTTCGGGAATAGCACGAGAAAGGGAGAATATAAAAGCAGAAGTATGCTGTATGATATCAAGACAAGAAATGGACGTACAAATAAAGAACTTCTGGGAATTAGAAGAAGTAAATCAGGATACAAGTTTCTCAGTGGAAGAACAAGAATGTGAAGAACTGTATCGACAGACTGTAAAAAGGAATGAAGAAGGGAGATACGAAGTAAAAATTCCGTTTAGGGAAGACGTCGCAAAGTTAGGAGAATCTAAACAGCAAGCATTCGCCAGATTGATGCAACTAGAAAGGAAGTTTGCAAAAGACAAACAGTTAGAAGCGAATTACAGACAATTCATGGAAGATTATGAAAACCAAGGTCATATGGTAATAGCAGAAAACCAGGGAGATGGGTACTACTTACCTCATCATCCAGTGAGAAAAGAGGACAGTACTACAACGAAAATAAGAGCCGTGTTTGACGCATCAAGCAAAAGCTCATCGGCAGTAAGCCTGAATGATATTATGCACACAGGGCCGAAATTACAACAAGACTTGACAAATATACTATTACGATGGAGATCCAATAAGGTAGCATACTCAGCGGATCTGGAAAAAATGTTTAGACAAATCAAAATGGCAGAAGAAGACCAAAAATATCAAAAAATTTTGTGGAGAAAGGACACAAAGGACCACATACAAGAGTATAACTTAACGACGGTGACATACGGCACGGCCGCAGCACCCTTTTTAGCGTTAAGAACAATACAACAATTACAAGAAGACGAAGGAGCGAGGTTCCCGTTGGCATCGAAAATTGTAAAAGAAAACATGTATGTAGACGATATACTAGGAGAAGCTGAGACAGTGCAGGAAGCAGAAACAGCCCAAAAGGAATTAATACAACTGTTCAGAAAAGGAGGTTTCACTCTTAGAAAATGGTTGAGCAACGAAGAAAAAATAATGGAGAACGTACCGGAGGATATGAGGAACGTAGACTCGAAGGCATTCAAACAAGAAGAAGTACGGAAAACGTTAGGAATACACTGGTCACCTAAAGAGGATATAATCACATTCAAAATAGGGATAACGACGGCAAAGAAAATAACGAAAAGACACGTACTGTCAGAAGTAGCAAAACTATACGACCCACTGGGATGGATAGCACCTGTAGTAATTCAGGCGAAAATGTTCATACAGGAATTATGGGAGCAAAAGACCAGTTGGGATAAAGAATTAACTAGCAACCAACAAAGCAGGTGGAATACATACCAGGCGCAATTAGTAAATCTGGAGAAAATAACATTGCCCAGGTGGAACAACTTAAGCAAGATAAACAGAGTAGAACTGCATGGATTTGCAGATGCGTCTATGAAAGGATATGGAGCGGTAATCTACTCAAGGGTATTAGGCCCAGAAATTAAAACGAATCTAATGATAGCAAAATCGAAAGTCGCACCATTGAAAGGGAAAACGACGTTACCGAGGCTCGAGCTGTGTGCCGCGGTACTACTAGCAAATTTAATGAAGAAAACCCTACAAGCATTGAACAGGGAAAACATTGAGGTATATGCATGGTCGGACTCAACGATAACCCTGGCTTGGATAAGGGGATCATCAAAAAGGTGGAAAATGTTCGTCGCCAACAGAGTAGAGGAAATAAGACGCGTTATAGGACCGAAAAATTGGCATAAGGTAGATACAAAGGAAAATCCAGCGGACATCCTCTCACGTGGAAGTACCGCATCAGAATTATTAGAAGCAGAGCTATGGTGGAAGGGACCAACTTGGCTGACTAGTAACAAAACTTTAACTCAGGAATCAGAAGAAATACCAGAGACAAATGAGGAGGAAGTCAAAACGAAAATAACGGTGCACACGACAACGATAAAGGAGGACATATGCGAGAGATTCTCAAATTTAGAAAGAATGAGAAGAGTACTTTCATATTGTAGGAGATTTGCAGACAAATGCAGAAAAAAGAAGGACAATGGACAAAGTCAGCTTACAGTCCAAGAATTAGAGGAAACGCTATTAAAGGTGATAAAGCACACACAGCACGCCTACTTCAAACCAGAAATAAATAAGCTGGAGAAGAAACAGCAATTAGACAAGAAAAATAAATTAGCGTCATTGGTACCATTCCTGGATAGACAAGGAATTCTAAGAGTCACCGGAAGACTGAGACACACGAATCTAAAGTACGGAGAAGAACATCCGATAATTTTGCCCAAGGATAGTGCATTAACAAAGTTACTTATAACAGATAGTCACGCAAGAAATCTACATAGCGGATTACAACAAACACTACAGTACATAAAAAGGAAATACTGGATAATCAACGGCAGAAGAACCGTGAAAGATCATCTAGCAAAATGTTTAAGGTGCAGGAGGTATAAAAGCCAAGCAGCACAACAATTAATGGGAGATCTACCGAAAGACAGAGTGAACCCGAGTCATCCCTTTACTAACACAGGGATAGATTATGCCGGGCCAATAAAAATAAGTACCACGAGAGGCAGAGGACAGAGGAGCTATAAGGGCTACATCTCAGTATTTGTGTGTCTGTCAACGAAGGCAGTACACCTTGAGGTAGTAAGCGATATGTCTACGGATGCTTTCATCGCAGCGTTCAAGAGATTTACGGCACGCAGAGGACAGTGCAACAACGTATACAGCGATAACGGAACCACATTCGTAGGAACAGCAAATTTGTTGAAAAAAGAAAATCAAAAAATAGATGACGAGATAAAACAAGGATTACTGGCACTAGGTACCCAGTGGCATGTCATACCTGCATATGCACCACATTTCGGAGGATTATGGGAGAGCGCAGTGCGAATAATGAAATATCACTTGAAAAGAATCATC